>NC_048595.1:99996524-100296524 GCF_003668045.3 Cricetulus griseus | reverse complement strand
GGTCTTTGAAAGATTTGAAGAATATCCATTTGAAATATATCTCTGTATATCTAGAAAACCTAACTAACCTAAGTTTTGACTATTATAGGTGACTACAATCTGTGTTTAATTAATACATGACATTTTTTAAAGAGCTTTATAAACACAATACCTAAACAAGAGGGGAAATATACCTATAACAAATTGACCTTAAATTTGTATCAATAAACCAAAATCTATACCAATGCAAAGTGTTCATTTCTACATCATACTCCTCCCCACCCTTTTTTAGAAAGAGATTGGCTGTGATCATTAACCATGCATAACCAACCCCATTTAAATGAAAACAAACATAAACAGTATTTGGGAATTTGGGTGTCAATCTCTCCAAACTGCTTCCTGCTGTTTGGGAGCACTGTCAATACCATGGGGATCCTTAGAAAACCCAGAAACCTGGCCAGACTTGTCTGTAGTAGTTTGAGGCTATATCGTCTCAGCTATTTTGGATGTTGGATCATTTGGGCCATTGCTTCTGGGGGTCTTGCTTCATCAAACCATATTAGTCTGGAAGGAATCCACAGCTTTTCATTTTCTGTGGAAACAAAAACAGAACCTTTTTTCCAAAGTAATCTGTCCTTAGACTTAAATTTTGAAGTCAAAGCATTTTCAAAATATGTAAGTTGGATTAATCCACAGCATTTATAATCAAATGTCTGTTAGCAGTTGTTGCTTTTTCCTTAGCAATTAAATAATTCAAAGACAACACAATAACATACAGTATTCAGACTCTATGTACTTTTCATTTTATGTGGCTTTTTTTATTACTCTATTTCTTTTACTTTTATATTTGTTTTTCATTTTTTGAGACAGGGTTTCTCTGTGTAACTTTGGCTGCCCTTGAAATACACCAGGCTGGCCTTGAAATCTGCTTGCCTTTGTCTCCCTAGTGCTGGAATTAAAGGCATATGCTAGCACACCCAGCTACTCTATTTATTTGCTAACCACTTTATTCTTTTTCTTTTCTTTCCCAAGCCTACGTATATTTTAAACACACTATAAACCCTTTAGAGGTTTTTCTTCATCTGAATCTGTCTTTACCGCCTATCTCTATCTTTTTCTGGCCAAGGAGTCTTTTATCTCCTAAACAGCATGGCTAAAATTAAAGTTTAGCTACTGACTTTCCAACATGGTGGGGTATGTTTACCTCCAGCACTGGGAGCAGTGCTTACTACCTCAACTCTTAAACCTTTTTTATCTGTATGAGTAAAAGCTAAATTTGCTGTGCAGCATGCTTGGAGATGGTCACTGCTGACACCAGCTGCTCATATGAACCATTCAATTGTTTGTTATCAGGGCCTCTTAAAAGAGCCATGCAGTTTTTTTGTTTTTTTGTTTGTTTGTTTGTTTTGTTTTGGGTTTTTTTTTTGCCACTAATGCTGAGTCAGGAAGACTCTCTTAAAGCAGCCATGAGCCTCTGTTTGTCTCTAGCAAACTTAGCCCACCAGAAAAAATGCTGCTACCAAGAAGCTGTGCTTGCCTCCGTTCTTTTGTTTGTAGAATCCCTTTTAAAATTTTTTGTCAGGTTTTATGTGAAAATTTGTGCATTGGGTACCATTTTGTTGCTAGATTTTTCTTTCCAGCCTGGTCTCATGGCTGCTTTGCCCCAAATAAGCACACAAAGACTTTTATTAATTATTAAATTGTTGACCGATGGCTAGGGCTTCTTATTGGCTAGCTCTATCTTAATTATTAACCTATTTTATAAAGCTATGTATTTCCATGTGGTCTACGTTACCAGAGAAAGGTTCAGACATGCTACTCCTTCCTTGGCTACATGGCATCTCCTTCCTCCTCTCTCTGCCTACCTTTCCCAGAATTCTCCTTGTCTCCTAGTCCTGCCTATCTTCCTGCCTCTATTGGCCAAACAGTATTTTATTCATCAACCAAAAGGAGAAACATATATACAGAAGGACATACCCCATCAGGATCAAATCTTTAAGAGCTTGATGCCTTTGTCAGCTTATTATATATTTAAAGAATTTATGTGTGATTGCATGTGTGTGCATGTGCACATACTTTGGCCAAAAGTTAATGTCAGGAGTCTTGATTGCCCTCCACCTTGTTTGTTGAGGCAGTGTTTCAGATGAACCCAGAACTTGCTAATACAGCTAGTCTAACAAGCCAGGTTGCTCAAAGATCTCCCATGCCTGCCTTCCAAAAGCTAGAGTTAAAGGTGGGCTGCCTTGCCCATCTGGCATCTATTTGGGTTTGGGGGCATTTGAATCCCAGTCCTTAGGCTTGTGCAACAGCATTTTAGCCACCGAGCCATTTCCTCATCCATAAATTGATTTATATTTTATTCTTGAAAATAAAATTTTGGAGAAATTGAGGACAGGGAAAAGAAGGGTAGTCAGAATATAGTATATGAAGTGGAGAAGGAAGAAACATTTCCAGCTTGAGTCTTTAGGGTCAAAGTATTTTTTGCCTGATTTTCTTATCCAGAAAGAAAAAGTATCCTCAGGAGGGTAGGGTGTAGATGTGAAAGAGCTCTGTTCCTGCTCCAGGAAGTATCTGTCTTTCAATCCTCACCCACCTTCCTGGTGCCACGCTGTTTTGGAAGATTCCTATTACTGAGTTCATCCTTCTGTCTGGACAAGTGCTCCAATTGGCCATCAGAAATAGAATTGAGAATTTATAACTTGGTTTCTTCTATTTGTGATATCATAGTGATGAACTTTTCAAATGGGGAGAAAAGGAAGTGGAAGGGCCTAGTTGGATGATTTCACAGAGAAGGAAGCCTGTGGGCCTGGCCACACATGGGCCTGGCCACATGTGGTCCTGTGAAGCAGTGTCATCTCTGGGGAAAAGAAAAGGAGACTGTCTCCTGCTGTGACTTTCTTGACCAGTCTAAAAGTGTCCATTTCCCTTGGAGTATTGCTATGAGATTAATACACAATAATCAAATCTGAGATTGGAGTCATGGTGCTTGTATCTAGATCACTGTGATTCTGTTAGAGCAGTTGACACTTCAAGGTCTTTACATGTTCAATATCTTGATCCTGGCTGTAACTCTGGGTCCTACTTTGGCCCAGCTTAATTTAGTCTGGAAAACTATGCCCAGACTTACTGAGCAAGTGCATGGCCAAGTCTACACTGTGAAATGGAAAGTGGTTAGCCACCAAGCTTAGGGTTTGAGGACTTATATACAGATGAATTTAGCTTCTATGGCTTTGAAGAAAGAAGGTACTGTGTGCTTAGCACCATGTATCCCTGCAGGAGGAGTCTGATTCTGTGATCTTGACAGCCCTGACTCTGACCACAGACCACTTTGGAAAGAGGAAAAGGACAAGTGCAATCCCCAGGCTGATCTTGTCTTTTGCATTAAGTACCTCCTGAGTATTCAGACTAAAAGCCAGGCCAGACAACACAAGAAGTAAGGATTCTGGGAGCCAGTCAGATGTCCTTTATGGCTCCCAGAATCCTTACTGGGATTTAGTGTTCAGAGTCCTTCTCCTCCATGTCCCTTAGGATTAGCTGCCATCCTTTTGGGTTGCTGTGATAGAACTGAATCTACTAACCTTTCTGCCCTTTTTGTTTTTTCCTGCTCTTTCTCTCCTACAGAAGGAAAGCAAGAAGCTCTTCAGGTTGTGCCTCTGGTCATTTGGGCCTATTGTTGTTTATTTTCTATTGCTCTCTGAGTACTGTGTGTATGTATATGTGTGCATGACCTGTGCCTCTGAGCTATGGTTCACGTTAGATAATCTGTTTTTCCAGAAAGAAGTTTGTATGCATGCTTATGCTGTGTGTGCTCATGCCACCTTCCCTGGAACATAGGGAGAGAATGTGTGTGTGCCGGCATGGATGCACATTCAATATAGCATGTGTGTGCTTCCACTTGTATTCATTCTGACACTGCAACACACTTGATTGTCCTCCTCTTCTCCTGGTTTGCACAGTGTGTGTCCATTTCCTACTTGTTGCCAACTCTGGCATATGTTGTAAACAACCCCTGGCTGAGCCCAGCATGTTCACATACTTAATATTTGAGATCAGGAGCTACCACAGATATATTTTAGGGTCTGAAACCCTAAGTATGAAAATGCTTCATGCTTTGGAGCTGGCTCCCTGACCTCTCTCTGGACATAAGCCTCTGTACACCTGTTGTATGGCTATCTCAAGCCTTGTGAAGCACTAATGCCCTGTGCCTGTTAGCTTTGGCTCTTGAATTTAGTGAGGATTTATGTTGCTTGTGACTTGGGCCCTAGCAAACACTGAATCCTGTTCAGATGAGTTTGTACATAGGTTCTGAACCTATAAGCACAGGATTCATGTTCACCTTGTCTTTTCTTTAGTTACAACTTCTTCTGTCTATGAGTATGAGTATACCTTCTATAAGTCTTTGGCTAGACTTCTTCCTGCTCCCTCCCTCCCTCCCTCCTTCAGTGTGCTGTGAATGCATGCTCTGTGCTTCTGCAAACTGTTGTCCTCTCTGAGCACAGGAAGTGTTCATGATCTGGGCCTAGCTCCCAAAGATTTTTTTTTTTTGGTCTATTTTCTGAAGCCAAGTAGTTTCTGGCAAATGTCTAATTCCAAGAATTAAAAAAAGAGGTAAGAATCCACTTAGTACAGTAGCTGCTTCCAGAGGGAAGATGTGTCCTGGTTGGTAGGATTCAGGAATGCAATTTGCCTGTACCCCAGCATCCTTGGGAGACTTGTTTCCCTCTGACCTCACTCACTTGTTGTTTCTTCTGTTGGCATATTCCTAGCCCTCCCCTTACCACTGTCATCCACTCCAGGACTAGGACAGGAGGCAGATGAGGTGGAAATAGGGATGGAGTACACAGATGGGTTAAAGTTTAGACAAGCTGATAGGTGTTTACTAAGAAGGACAGACCTTCAATCCAAAGTGTTTACCTGAGCTGTTGCCCTCCTTTCCATCACCTGTTGACCCTGTTTTAGCTCCCCATACTGTTCTGTCAGCCTCATTCTGTCTGTCACCCCATGCAGAACTAACCACCTTATTCTTGTCCCCCTTCTGGAACTCATTTGCACCAGAATAGTTAAGGAGCAATGTAGTTGGGGTAGAAGGAACAAAGCAAGTCAGGAGGCCCCAGACATGCTGACACTGATTTCTTGTTCCTCAAAAGCCTACACGATAGCTTTCCTGGAGACCCCTGGAGAACTCTTTCTTCTCTCCACTGCTTAAAATATTTCCTTGTTGTTTGTTTGGTTTTGTTATCTTGTTTTATGTTAAAAAGTGGGGTTTGTTTTATTTTTATTTGTAACTGTTCTTTCCTTGATTGTTTGGTACCTCAGTTTTCAACTTCTCATCCTAAGTTTTACTTAGTGTAAAATTCACCAGAATCATAACCCAATTATTTAATATGCTCTATGACCTCTTAGTAGATAGTTCATAAAATGTAGGGACTAAACTCATTCTTATTTTACATACTTAGTGAGCTTGAGGTTTGAGGACCCCAAGCTATACCCAGTTGTCCTTTTACTTCAGTAAGGCCTGGGATCCCAAGAAAGCCTTTTCTCCTGCTGTCTCCCAGTTGCTTATATAAAGAAGGTAAGAGTTCCAGAAGCTAGCTGTCCCCAGTGGATCTTAGCCATGGGACCTTTCTGTTTACTGTGGAAAAGGAAGTCAGGTACTGCTCACCACAGCAGCCTATTATTTGCTACCCGAGGTAATAGGGCATTGGCTTAGACTTCAGCCTGGCTCTGTAACAAAATGGTTCAAGTGACCTACTTTGCTCACTGATCAACCTATCTATAGTCACTCTCCCATTTTTCCCATTAGTTAACGTTTTTCTTTCTCTTTTTAAAGATTTCAGATGATGGCGACCCCTCTTTGCCTCAGTGGCTCCCAGAAGGGTAAGTGGTTCTCTGCAAGCTTCCTGTGGATCCCATCTCTGTCTACTTCTAGCTTTTCTCTGCGGATATGTGAGACAGCCCCATATGCTGGATTGTGGCAAAGGAAGAGGCCCCACCATGGGTTGGCTGGCTCTCTGGGGTAGAGGAAAGAGCTGCTGACTGACTCCTTAGAGGCTGAAGCAGGAGCTTTATATAGTGGTGCCTAGGCCAGGAGAGGTCTCATTAGTGTTCACATCCTTGCCTATCTCCCTTTCTCCCTTTCTTCCTTTCTTCCTTTCTTTCTTTCTTTCTTTCTTTCTTTCTTCCTTCCTTCCTTCCTTCCTTCCTTCCTTCTTTTCTTCCTTCCTTTCTCCCTCCCTCTCTGCCCCTTCTGTCCTTCCTTTCTTCCTTCTTTCTTTCCTTCCTTCCTTCCTTTATTTTTATAGAGTTCATACCCATGCCTATCTAATCTCTCTCTCTCTCTCTCTCTCTCTCTCTCTCTCTCTTTCTCTCCTTCCCTCCCTCCCTCCCTCTTTCTATTTATTTTTATTTTTGATATGCACTGATTTTTCTGCCTGCACAGATGAGGGTGTAGGATCTGCTAGAATTGGAGTTATAGTTGTGACCTACCATGTGGGTGTTGGGAATTGAATCCCAGTCCTCTGGAAGAGCAGCCAGTGCTCTTAACCACTGAGTAATCAACCCCAAATGTGTAATTTCTTATCTGTCATATCATAGTGGGGATGTGCTTTCTATATAGAAAATAAAGGCATTAGAATAAATACATCCATCTGAAAATTTTCCTATTTCATTGTTGATATAGCTGATTGGATTACTCTCTGGGCTCAGTCTTGCTTTAACTGTTAGAAGTCTCTTGTTACATCCCACTCCAGTCAAGACACAGGTGGCATCCCTTCTGAGCGCTGTGTGTTCTGTCTGTGCTTTGTTTCTGACTCATGTGATTGCAGCAGAGTCATTTTAAAGCTCAACTACTTTGTTCTCAAGAGAGGAGCTCAAGTGTCCCCCAGGGTCTCTTCCTCCCTCAGCCCATTTAGTTCTCCTACTGTCCCTTTCCTATTGCCCCACAAAAGGCTTCTGGTATCAGCTTCTCAGCTGCCTCGGGAAGAATGTCAGATCACAAAGTTAGCTACTATATTTTCACACACACCCCTTTGTATTCTGTTGTCAAGGCAAGTTATTTGAAAGAGCCAGCCCTTTCCATCTCTTTTAAAAGTTAATTTGTTGGGGGAAAAAAAAAAACCTCTTGACCTAATCAAAGCATATTGTAGTTGCTAAAATTCACTGAATTCCTGTCACTAGCTTCTTCAGTGAACTTTAGTTCTTCTAATAATTTTGAAACATATACATGCCAGTAGAACATATCCAAATTGGTTTTTAAATGGAATTATTTCAAAATAATTTCCTCTTGTCTTCCTTTCTGTGCTTTCCAGGCCTCCACTAAAACAAAGCCCACTGCCTGTGCTGAGGGAGCTAGCTTACTAGAAATCTGTATATTGAGTTGACTGTTCCAGGTCCTAGTATTAAACCAATTTGCGGTTTCCTTCTTTGCCTATACCATGGACACATCTACTTACTTTTCTGGGACTTTTTATCTTTACCAATTATGGTGTACAACCCAGCTACCGGTCTCTCTAGCTCATCGTGATTACTGGAAACAAATGCATGATCAGTTGACTATGTTTGTATGCATCTGTGAGCTGAACACTCAGGCAGGAGGCCTGTGAGTTTATGGCCACCCTTAGATAGCTATATAGTGAACTCAAGGCTATCCTGGACAAAGCAGTGAGACCCTTACTCAAAACAAAGCCAAGTATGTAAGGTTTGTTGATTCTCATTATAGTTCATAATTTCAGCATTCAAAGAGCCAGAGACTTTTTTTTCCCTTTTAAACTCAACCGTATTTTGTAGAAGTGACACTAAGACTCAAAGAGGAGGAGGAATATTGGCAGAGGACACCGGGAGTTGGCAAAACTGCAGCCAAAATTCAGGTTATAGCAGTATAAGACTGATACTCTTTTAGAGACATGATCTGTTTTTGTTTGTTCTTTTTTAAACTGTAGGTTAATATAATTAGGCGATGACCAAAAAAAAAAAAATAAGTATAGCAAAAGTGCAAAAGCTTTACAGGTCTTCTGCTGTACTTCTCTAGTCTCTGTTGATGGATCTTTTGGTGGGTATTTAGGACTGATCTAGACTATCAGATTCCCTTTGCTGTTTCCCTCCTACCTCCACCCCTATGGCTTTGTAAATCTCCTATCTCATTCCCTCAGCCTCTCTGAGTTATAGGGGCTTATCTCTCCACAGAGACCCTCTGTGTCAGAAGCCTTAAGTGGACAGAACAGATGAGTCTCTTGCTGGTAGATGGAAGTCTCCTTCAACATGTCATTGTTTAGTGGTCTTGCTTACCTAGGCAGCAGGCTCTTCTGGTAGAGCTACCTGTGGGCTCTGTTGTAGCCTAGGCTGTACAAGACTTCTCTTTGGGGAGTTCTCTGGTCTATGTGGAGAGGAAGCTCTGTTGGTCACCAGTTCCCACTTGCCGTTTGAAGTACTTCAAATAAACAGAGTGCCTCGAACTGTTCCAGTGAGATAAAAGAGCTCTCAGACCTTGGCTGAAATGGCAGGAAGCACTGAGGGACTAAAAGAAGATTCCATTACTGTTCTCTTGGATTTTATTCCTCACTTACTGTCTTCCTTAAGCTTCTCAAAGGTTAAGGAGGTTAGTTCATCACCCTGAGCAGAGGGAAAGCACGGATAATAGAACACAGGACCTGGCGGTAACTCAAGGCTAGGACTAACAATTCTGATGTTTTCTTCTTTCCTTAGGCCAGCTGGAGGGCTCTATGGCATTGACAGCATGCCAGATCTACGAAGAAAGAAGCCACTGCCACTTGTTAGTGATCTGGTGAGTTCAGACCCTGGCCTTAGCCTAGGCAGCAGTCTTTGGGTGTTCATCCCCAAGGGATTGGCAAACTGTCAGGATTAGAATCAGTCATGTCAGACTTACTGTGGGGCCTAGCTCTAACTTACTCCCAAGTCAGGGCCCTGGGTTCTTCAAAGGATCAAATTCCTGCCTGGAACATTTGTAGTTTATGCCTTAAATACTCAATTCAGAGATCTTATACCAGGTATCTTAATTCCTCCAGGTAGCTCTGCAACCTTTGATAACCTGAAATGGAAACTGACCCCCAACCCCCAGCCCTTAATTTAGATTATTGACCTTGGTATGTCATACAAATAACTGGAGCTTGATCCTTCCTAGAAGTCAAATGAAAGCCTCCTAAAACATAAGTTCTGTAGACTGTATCTTAACCTAAGAAATTGAGAAGAAATGATAAAACATTTGTGGAATTGAAGTGCATTAGGCTTAGGAGTTAAAGGTACTCTTGAAATCTTCAGGATGACCAAAACCTCCTATTGTAGGCTATTCTTTCTAAAGCAGGATCAATGTGAGGAATTGTCTGTAGCCTGTAAGTGGTAGGAATAGGATGGGACCCAGGCTTTCCCAGAGCCTCTGAGATCTAAGGCCAGATACAAGGTGTGAGGGTTCAGTAAGACTTGAACCCCCCTCTTTTCCTGTCTTCTACTCCTGTTACTCTTACTTCTCACTGTTCTGTCCATTCTGGTTTTCCTATCCACTCCTTTTTCTTTCTTTTCCTATTCTCTGTTCCCTTTTTCTCCTTCCAGGTTTTCTTTCCTTCACTGGGTGAATGGAAATGTCATTTACCTTTTTCTCATCACCATTTGTTTCTTTACTTATTTCCTACCATTTCTGTATCTTCTTTTTCATTCTTTTATTTTTTAGTGTACCTTATCTTCCACCACCTTTTCATCTATCTGGTAAAATATGAATTCTGATATCATATTTTCTTTATTACCATTTCCTTTATTATCTCCTAGCTTACCTTTCTTCTCTTTCTTTTTACTCTTTTTATCACTAGACCACCCCCTTCTCCACAAGCAGGTCTGGATCACATCTTGTTTTCCCTCCTCTGTCTTTTAGCTTTGCCTGATTTTCACTTTGGGACATAAGTGCCTTTAGAGTGGGCACTCTCAGCCTGGGCCCTAGGCAGCTCTCTGGGTCAAAGACAGTTTTTAGTAGATAGAATGATTAGAACATGTCCCTGTGGTAAACTGGAGGAAAGAACCCCTTAATTGCCTCTGAAGGTTTTTATGCCCTTGTGGGACTTTAACATCATTTTGTTCCTTTCTTTGCTTTCCTCTACACAGGCTATGGTGAGTGCATCCAGAGCCCTTCCCCATCCTTTTAAAAATCCACATTCCTAAATTATTTGGGCCCCTCTCAGCCAATGTTTTTGTTGAGACTCATAAGTTCTGCCTGCTTAATGTCTGCTGCCTTAATGAAGTCATATGTCTTCCAGGGGCCACCTTTAGGGCTTGGGCTTGGCAGAAACATGGAGTTCCTCTACATAAGAACCTGGCTAGCAGGACAGTTCCAGTTCTCAAATTTTACTGTCTGTCCTGTTTGGCCTCTACTTCCCCCTTTTGTTTGTCAAATAACTGATTTGTTTGGGCTGCTGGCCTTTATTTCACCATGGATTGGGTGTGGGAGGTACCTGGGCATAGGAATCAGCATGGATGGCTCTTATATGTGACTCTGACAACTTGTGCGTGTGTCTCATTCTTATGACCTGTTTTCTTACTGTAATTCCAAGCTTTTCATTTTCCCTTTGCCTTCTCATAGACAAGGAGTTTCTATGGGATAAGATACCCTAAGAATAGTCAAAGAGGATGGTGGATATCCTGAAAGAAGTACTGTTCTAACATTGCTAGAACAGTCCCATGAGGGCCTGGGGTTTTACATCTTAACCTGGGACTCCTATTACCTATTACCCAGGGGTAGTTTCTGAGTGACAGTAAAAACAGAATGGTATCCGTTAGTCAAGTGGCTTTAGAAACTAAAGCTGTCTCTCCAGGACTCTGCCAGTCTTTTGTGGCAGTCAGAGTTGACAGGCAGCTCTTCTCTCACAGTCACTGGTTCAGTCACGGAAAGCGGGCATTACTTCTGCAATGGCTACACGTACCTCTCTCAAGGATGAAGAACTGGTAAGTAACTCATGGACTTTTATGAGTCTACTGGCCTCAGGATTGATCATCTTTGTAGCCATACTAAGTATAAATTTTAAAATTTGGGTGTATATGGTTGCCAAGATAGTATATGGTCTTAATTTTCTACACTGGGAGAAGCAAGAGTCCAGATTGGAGTATTAAAGCATATGACCACTTGATCTCGGGTTTTATAGTGAGTCTTTTACCCTAAAGTAAATAAATGTTCAGATTCAACAATGGGCCCATATTGGGTGACCAGAAGTAGATTTAGTGGGGCCTTCTCTGTGCCAGACTGGGCTCTGGGCTGGTTCGGGCTAGAGTGTTATCCACTGCCAGAGAAGAAACCAGGGGCATGACTGTCCATAAAGTCTCAGCCCTGGCATTTTCCAGCAGGATCATATAGTTGTTGGTATGTGATGGGCATGTGTCTTTCAGAAATCCCATGTGTATAAGAAAACTCTGCAGGCCTTAATCTACCCCATCTCGTGCACCACACCCCACAACTTTGAGGTCTGGTCAGCCACTACTCCTACCTACTGCTATGAGTGTGAAGGATTGCTCTGGGGCCTTGCCCGGCAAGGCATGCGCTGCAGCGAATGTGGAGTCAAGTGTCATGAGAAGTGCCAGGATCTGCTCAATGCTGATTGCCTACAACGTGAGTGGTCCCATGGAGTGAGGATTGGGGAGCAGGGGCAACAGGACCTTTCTAACACAGTCTGCTGCAAAGAGCAGTGGCGTCTGATGTGTTATTTCTCTCTTCTGCCTTATTCTGAGGGTTTCTACTTTTCAGAAAAGTAAGGTGCTGCTGAATCAAGAGATATGCTTTTCCAAACACTGGGACTTACAGTACCCCCAGCTTCCTTTAGAGAAAACCCTTTGAACTTTCTATAGCTTTCTGATAGAGCTTGAGTCTCTTGCAGGATTCATTTGGTTCCAGAGGTGCAGCTTTGAATAGTGTACACCATTGCTCATGTAACTAGAGCATGTTTCATCAAGGACTGAGAGTACAAGAAAAGAGAGTTCTATGAATTTCTAGGCCTCCCAGAGAAGCCTCCCATAGGTCTATCTAGATCCTAGGAGACAGAATTTATTCTTTGTACATAGATCTTCTAGACAATAGAAGTTTTAGGTAGATGGAGCAACAGTCTAGAAGGAAAGTGTGCCAGGCTCCCACCTACATATGTCACGTGTGCCGCTGATGGTGTCAGAGCATAGGAACAGGAATAGCAACAAGTTCCTAACAGGGAAGGTGATAGTACTCAAAGTTCCTGCCACTCTGCTTGCTCTCAATGTGGCCAGGCTCCAGGAAGAATGGTGGTAAAGGAATGTGGGGAAGTACTCTCTTAGTCCTCTATGTCTCCCAGCTGTTACTCAGCCTACTCATAAAAATGTTTTAAAGATTGTAGTAGAAGGAAATAGTAATTGTGACCATTTCTTGAGCAATTGCTGAGTGCCTGGTCCCTGGTTGCATGCTGGGAAAGAATGTGTATTACAATCCTGAGCCAGGTGTAATGGGACATTTCCTTAATCCCAACACTTGGGAGGCAGAAGCAGGCAGATTTCTGTAAGTTCAAGACCAGCCTGGATGACATAGTGAGTTCTAGGGCAATTAAAGCTACCTAGTAATATAATGAGACCTTGTTTCAAAAAAAAAAAAAAAAAGAAAGAAAGAAAAGAAAAGTAAAAGAAAAAATTCAAAAGATAAGAATGGTGGAACTAAGATTTAAAGCCAGGTCTAACACCAAAGATCCATCTTTTTTATCATACTACACTATTTGTTGAGATGAAAAGCACTAGAACCATATAGCACAACCCAATTGGCAGGTAAGATTCCCAGTATTTCATAGCCAACTACCGTTGCTCCATGACATTTGAGACACCCTTTGGATATATTTTGACCTTAGAGTTACAGACTTGATGGAGACTTCTCCAACATTTATCTAAACAGAGTAGTATAATGAATGTCCATCATCATTATCAAGATTTTACTACTCTTTAAATTGCATTTTAAACTACTCTGGCCAGGCAGCAGTCACCATAGAGGTTGCCTTTTCATAGGGAATTCACAGTATCCTTAAGCTTCTCCCATTGTTCCATGCCTCTTCTACATACTTCTTCCTGGCTTGACTTGGTCTGGGAGGTGGCCCCTTGCTTATTTCTACTTTCGGGGCCATCCTTCAGGGGCTGCTGAAAAGAGCTCTAAACATGGGGCTGAAGACCGGACACAGAACATTATCATGGCCATGAAGGACCGTATGAAGATCCGAGAGCGGAATAAACCAGAGATCTTTGAGGTTATCCGAGATGTCTTCACAGTGAGCAAAGTTGCCCATGTGCAGCAGATGAAAACAGTAAAGCAAAGTGTCCTGGATGGCACCTCCAAATGGTCAGCCAAAATTACCATCACTGGTAAGCAAGCTAAAGTTTGAGGGCTTAAAGAGACTATGGGGAAAGCATGAGGAGGAAGCATCTCAAGTATGAGGGAACAGGGGATTGGGGAGAAAGAAGCTATAACTGAGAGAAAAAGAGAATCCTATCATTTATCATGCCTCCCCTATTTGGAACCTGGTGCTAGAAGAGGCAAGCACTTGCAAACAATATGAACTATAATACAAGGATGTCCTAACATTCTGGCATTGTATACTCGGTTGACAGTTGGATTTTATAAAAACTGGGGGTGGAAGGAAACCAGAAACTAGTTCACCAGTGGTTTGCTGGTAAGGTGGTTGGAGCAGAAGCATGTGTACATTAGAAGGTTAAGGGCCAGTGGGGTGGTCATTGGTCAAGAAGTGCTCAGAGAAGGAGATAGATGAGATTCTTGGACTAAACTTTGGGGGTGGGGGGGACTGGTAGCCCATCGCTAAGGATAGGTATGGAGAATTAAGGTTGGGCTTGCTGTGCACATATAGGGAGGCATCTCTAAGTTGGAGAGAATGTGATTAGTGCTATGGGAGCTTGTGACTTAACTCTGAAATATACTTTGGACCTTCTCATTTGTGCTTGGGTTGTAGTGGTTTGTGCCCAGGGCCTACAAGCCAAAGATAAAACAGGATCCAGTGACCCTTATGTGACTGTGCAAGTTGGGAAAACCAAGAAGCGCACCAAAACCATTTTTGGAAATTTGAATCCTGTTTGGGAGGAGAAGTTCCATTTGTAAGTCACAGAGGGGTGGGCATCCATGACTGTCTACCTGGAAATATGTCTATTTTAGAAGCAGTATTTGAACCCATTTTTCTGGCTTGAGCTCTAAGACTGGGCAAAGACTGGAGGTTCTCACCTGCTTCACTGGGCAGCAGCTATACTTTCTCTGTGTTCTTCTTACAGTCTTTGGTAGTTTACCCAAACCCTGTCTTAACTAGATCAGTTTATGGGCCCTGATGCTTTTTCTAGCACTAGAAAATTTTTACTACTACCCTGTGACCGCTTCCTAGCCCTGCCTAGGAAGTGTTAAGTTTTTCTCAGGATTGAGGAAAGATGTCTTGGACTATAATTTGATAATTATGCTTAAAAATGGCAATTTTGGGTCTGGAGATGTTTCCCTCTCTCTCAAGGAAGTTCTTTCTTCCTGTCCCAACATATTCCTCCATTCCTTTCCCCTTACCTCTCTTTCTTAGAGACTATTTCACTGTATCTTAGAACTTGGATGAACATTTGGAGTGGCCAGATGGCTTTGTCTTGCACCCCTACTCCCCAAGGTATAAGATCAGGACTTTGGGTCTGAATCTGCAGAGCAGGCTGGCTATATAGAGAGCAGGCTCTGCTGACTCCTCTGAGCACTCACAGAAAGGGATTGGGATATAGTGAAGTTACTCTCCAGCCCAGGGAGCAGTTACTTTGGGAAGCACTTGTTTGTTTGAGAATCTGAATAATTCCTACTGCGCTACATTTGTGTGGCTACTTTAAAATGAACTAGTTCATGTTTGTCATCTTTTACTCATTATAGATGAACAGTTTATTCAGTTTCTATTCTATGCAAGATACTTTACATGATCCTGTTCATCTCAGAATGAGTAACACAGTTTCTGTCTTCAAGAAGTGCATTGTTGATTTATTGATTATTTTTCAGTAGAGAAGTAGTTATGCTATAGTATTTTAATGGAAATATCTTGAATGTGGAAAGATATAAGAACAGAGGGGAATAAGTAAAATATTCTGCTTAATACTGGTTATGGGTGAGGGACCAAGATCCAGAAAACCACTTCTGGGGAGAACAAAATTGGAGATCTAGGTATCTCCCTTCTCCAAAGCAAAAATACCACTGAAGAGATAGCCATCCAAGGGAATAATAAAGCATGTTAGAAGTTCAAAAGCAGAGTTAGACACGTGGGGATATTAGAAAGCTAAGCAGATATGACCTGATGCCCCTACCAGGATCATGTAGCACTTCGTGTCTTGGACTGTGAGGAAGGAACTAGCAGTTGCTTCTGAAGCCCTCTGGTGGTGTTCTGTTGGAATTGCTGATATAGTTAGCTGCATAAGAAGCCAGAATTAACCATAACTACTCATTCCCTTCCCATTCCTAAGGACTGAAAACCTTTTGCTTGGATAGACTAATTCATTTGGAATTTCAAGTGCAGTTGGTGGAGCTTTAGGGGTGGAAATTGGAAGTGATACTGATGCTGCTAAGTCTGTCCAACCTAATTCTCTATCTGCTTCTTTCATAGTGAGTGCCACAACTCTTCTGATCGCATTAAGGTACGTGTGTGGGATGAGGATGATGACATCAAATCCAGAGTAAAACAGCGGCTAAAGCGGGAGTCTGATGATTTCCTTGGCCAAACCATCATTGAGGTTCGGACACTGAGTGGAGAGATGGATGTCTGGTACAATCTGGGTGAGGAAACTGAACCATAAAACGTTACTGTGACTGGAGACCATGCAGCGGGATCTAGGAAATCTACCAAATCACCAAACTGCAGATCATACCCTGTACAGCGCCTGTCTCACCTTTAGAGAGCTGACCATTGGTAGTGGTAGGAAACAGAGAATGGCAATGGCTAAGAGACATTCTAGCTTGTACATTCCCCCAAGTTTCTGATTGTTTAGTCCCCACCCTAATCCCTATAAGTCTCTGGCCACTCCTGTTCTTCCACTTAGTACGTGTTATTTATAGAATAAGTGGCCACTTGTGTTGGTGCCATTCCCCCCTTGAATTAAACCAGGATGGGACTGCCTGCACCATCTGTAGTTGTGTTGCTATGAATTCCAAGTCTCTTTTCTTTTGTAGAGAAGAGGACAGACAAGTCAGCTGTCTCAGGGGCTATCCGACTGCAAATCAACGTGGAGATAAAGGGAGAGGAGAAGGTAGCCCCATACCATGTACAATATACATGTCTCCATGAGGTGAGCAACACTTTGTAAGTGGAGGGGTGGGCTTTTGACCATAAGTAAGGTTTGCAGGAGTTGGAGAGCTAGGACCATTTTTATTGTTTTATTATTGGCATATTGTGCTATCTTGGATAGCCTGAGGGACTAGACCCATGGTTCTTTGCTTTTACTGTGAGAACTGTCTGCTATGGCCATTGGAAGGACTGAGCAATGACATGAAGAAAAAAATTTCTACTGAAATGTTCAGTTACAATATGCTTATAACCCTTCTTTCTCTCTGCTTTGTGTCCTGCAGAACCTTTTCCATTACCTCACAGATGTTCAGGGCACTGGAGGAGTCTGGATCCCAGAGGCTCGGGGTGATGATGCATGGAAGGTGTACTTTGATGAGACAGCCCAAGAAATTGTGGATGAATTTGCCATGCGCTATGGCATCGAGTCCATATATCAGGCCATGACGTGAGGCTCCCCTGGGGTCCTGGGAAGTAGCTACTAATGCTTTGGGTAGCAAATGAAGGCACAGATATAGCAGACAGGTGCTTAGTAGCCATAAAGTGCAGTGATGCCATACTTTCCTCTTTGAGCTGGGTAGAGTGTGTCTGTGTCTCAAGGCAAAGAAGCATGCATTAGAAAGGGATTTGCCTGTCTACCCACCAAGATCATGGTTAGGAAATGAAAAGGGCATGAGTGGGTATACAAAGACAGAGACCCAGATATCACATATGGCATGTTTTTGCCCACGTACATGTGTGCATAGCTAGCAAGCTGACCTAAATTGAGTCAACAGAGTGCCCTAATCTATAGCGAAAATATTTCTCTGTGGAATCTACCAGTGCTCCTATAATAGAAGTTCTTGTTTATTGAGAGAAGTGTCAATTGATGATACTGCCATAGAGATGTACACAGGAATCCATACTGCATAAGTAGAGGGAGGTGATTGCCCTGGCTTTACTTCCACAAACTTTAATTGGGTTCTTATTTAGCTTCTGCTGCAAATTGTGAAGAGTCTTTGAGAATGCAGATTCTGTTTTTCAGGCATTTTGCATGTTTGTCATCCAAGTACATGTGTCCCGGTGTACCAGCAGTGATGAGCACTTTACTGGCCAACATCAATGCCTATTATGCTCACACAACTGCCTCCACTAATGTATCTGCATCTGATCGTTTCTCGGCCTCCAACTTTGGTGTAAGTGTGTACCCAAATGCTGTCAATTTATGGTTTGTTATGTTCCGGCCAGTTGTATAGATTGATTGATGTGCCTAATATTCAGATAGTTGCTACCTTGAAAGACAACCCTTTTTTCCTTCTAGGTAAGATAGACTACCTTCAGATTCTAGGAAACAATGGCACCACTATGCTCTAGACATTGCTCTCTGGACCCAGGCAATACCCCTGGAGTCGGGACCTTAGTTGAATCATGTTGTTTAGTCTTACAGTCTTTACTCAGAATGTCACCTGACGTGAATTCAGGATAAACAGGATGAAATGACTTATCATGAATGTTCTCTCTGTAGGCATAAAATTATTGATTTCCCCACAGTCCACTGCACCTGTGATCCCTGACTTTTGGTATTTATAATGTTTCTGTTGTTAATAGAGTTTTTCTGTAGATGAGTTAATGTAATTGATTAAGCCAGTCAGGTCCCATTATATATTGACCTAATCAGATCTATTGATGGAAATGTTGTGCTAATAGCCTACAAGTGTGTGATTCCACGTTTAATGATGCTTTTTATATGAAAATCAACTTAAAATAGTATGTATTATATATTTTAATATTAAAATATACACTAAGGAAAATTACATCAAACTTGGTTAAAAGAGAGACTTCCTGTGTCTTTCTGACCATCTTTCAAATGCATCACTATTTTCTCTTCCATCATCATTGCTAGACTCTGGCTGTTTAAAATGCCTCAGGATAACTGGGTAGTATTGGAGAACACCTTTAGTCCCAGCACTTAGAAGGCAGAGGCAGGTAGATCTCTGAGTTCAAGGACAGCCTTTTTCAAGGACTCACTCCTCAGAGTGAGTTCCAGGACAGTCAGGGCTATACAGAAATCCTGTCTTGACACCCCCCCCCAAAAAAAAGAATGCCCAAGAGGTTTCTTGGCACCAAGGTGGCAAGGAAGAGGTGGAGACCCAGTCTCTGTCCTATTCTGTCCCTGCAGGCCCCAAGGCTATAGACTGAGTGGACACTGGCCTCACTTTGTTGGCTGCAGCTGTGGGAAGGTGGGACTTGGGGAGTCTTATAGGGAAGTGAGGCAAAGGGACTGATGATGGAATGAGAAATTTCAGAATGTGGTAGTCTGTGCAGTAAAGTGTCCTGAGGGGAGGGAGCTTGGGTGTGTCTGATTGAGGCCAGGATGGCAAAGTGAAGGCAGCTGGAAGCAGAGTGTCTTGGGTGCCCACTGCTCTTGTCCATCTGTATGCCTGGCTCCTTACTCCCACTTTGGGCTGATAGCTGCTCATTGACAGGACTGTCTTTTCCCAGACCTTCCAAGGTACTCACTATCTTCAAGGAAGCTGGAAGGGCTCCTGAGGGACATTGAGGCCCAAGGCTCTGAGATACTTTTGAAGACCATACTTGGCCTCAGCAGTCTGAGTCCCATCATCTAACCCTGACAATCCCAGACCTCTCTTCCAATGTCCCTGTGAGCCATTTTTGGATTGTCTCTTCCTCCTAATCATGTGGGTCAAACCAAGAATGACTCTACTAGATGACCTTTACCTTAGGCCTCCCCACACTCTGCTGCTAGGGTTGGGAAGAGCAAAGCAGAAACTGCCTCAAGGCCCCCAGGATGAGGTAGGTCCATTCCTAGCCTTGAGTCCTTTGTTCAGTGGACCTGTTCCACAAGTCCTTAGATCCACAGGATTCGGCTGATGCTCATGGACACTCAGTCCCCCAGCCTTGCTCAATCATATTACTAATTTCTGCTGATGCTCTTTAGTGCTTTGGAGGTTTCCATCATCCTTCAAGATGTAGTATGAAGAATCTATGCAAACTGTGTAAGCTTCTTCTGCTCATCAACAAATGCTTTATTGAAAGCTCAAGAGAAAAAACAACAAAACAAAACAAAACAAAACAAAAGCCCTAACTGAAGATCTCAGAGTCAGAAGCTAGTGAGAAAAAGTGTTTGAATTCCTTTTTGCCTGACTAAGATGAATTAAGGTTTCAAACAAAGATAAGCTTACTGGCCACATCCTTATATTTAGAAAGAGAGTTTTCCCTTTCCAGGGACATGAATGTCTCTTTGTCAGTGTGAAAAGGTTTCCTAGTTTAAGACAGTGCTGCTAAAAAAAATGGAACAGGGTTCACCTTGTCTATTTTTCTTTACAATGATTGTACCCATGAACAGAGATCAGAGAAGATGTGTTGCCAACCAGATGTCCCCTCCCACTCTCTTTTTTATTATTTTTTCTCACCCTCAGAAAGAGAGATTTGTAAAACTGCTGGATCAACTACACAACTCACTGAGGATAGACCTCTCTACATATAGGGTATGTAATATCAAACTCACTCTGGAAGACATGAGCAAATCTTAGTTATAAGGATGAAATGCAGGGAAACTGATCTGTGCCCACCTGGATTCCCAATGCCATTAGTACCCATCGTTATACTGTAGCCCAGGATGCCAGCTTCCAGGTCTGCACCAAGGATTGCAGAAAAGAATGCCTTCAAAGCAGCAGGATTTAGAAAATTTTCTTCTCTATCTGAGGACTAAATTTTTCTATCTGGGGGTAAATAAGGAGACACACGTTTTCCTGATGGTAACATTCTCTTTTACTTCATCTTGAATAATCTCTCTTTGTTGACAATGTTTCTACACAGTTACATCTCTTTACATACATACATCTCTCTTCCACACAGCCACGCATCTCCATACACAGTTACATCTCTTTTCTACATAGCTCCACATCTCTTTCTACACATATCTCTCTTCCACACATACATCTTCTCTCTAGTCTGCTACATTTCTTCACACATAGCTACATCTCCTACATCACTCACCCACTCACTCACTCACTCATTCATTCATTCATTAACTCACTCACCTCCTACATCGCTCACACTTCTTTCTCAATCTCTCACACTTCTCTCTCCATCACACTTCTCCTTACATCTCTCCTATATCTCCCCGAACAGCAAAGCCTCTGGATAAATCTGATCACATTTTCAGGGTCATGCAGCACTTCTTGAGTAAACAATAAGAAACAGAGCCAAACTGATCACATAGTTTCTCTCAGGCTAGGGAAGGCATAATGACCAGGCATGGTGAGTAAAGTAAGCATGGAGCTCTGAATGGTTAGGGTTCCCAGACAGAAAGTAACATTGAAATTCGGGGCTTAAACAATAAGCAGTTAGTTGGCTGAACCTTGAGGTTGGAAGTATGTGCAGAAAGCCCATTGCTAAGAAAGTTACATCTACTAAAGTTGCTCTGTGCCTGACCTTGAATCAGCAATAAACACCTGGGAAATTGTCCTTGTGTATTCATCCCCAGGGGCAACCAGTTTGCTTTGAATGTGTTCTGAAGTAAAAAATTTAGCTATCTTTGTGACTGAGAATACTATTACTTTCCTATGTCAGTCTGAGTAATGAAAAAAATCCTAATATTATTTCCAGTCATCAGAACTATACAGATTAAGCAGAAATCATCTTCCTGACCATCCACAGCTATATATGTGCCTAGTAGATGGAATATATATATATATATATAATAATATATATATATATATATATATATATATTATATATATATGCATATGCATGCATGCAGTGGGAAAAATACCCATAGTGGCACCTGAGAAAAACTACAGACATAACCATTACAGTTTGTGACCCTATGGCCTTTGCCATGTGGGGCTCCCCATCACAGAGTTATTCATCCAGTAGGTTGGCCTGTTAAATGCTAGTTCTCACCTGCTGTATATTCTCAGTGTCCTCTGGTAAAGTCATTGCTACCAGCAGCTCTCACCAGTTCTCCTGACTACAAGGATCATTGCAGTGTATAAATAGCCTGTATGGCTGCTTTTAGTGGACAGTTGGCTTTCCAACCCTAGTCACATCACTTTCCAATGAATGACTCTCTCCCAGAATTTCCCTTAAAATATTAGATACTTAGCTGAATTTCTCTCTTCCTTTCTTTGTTTTCTCTTTCTTTCTTTTTCCTTTTGCTCGTCTCAATTCCTAAGAGACATACGAATTTTTGGTTAGGGGAAGAAAAAGTATCCTGTCTTGGACAAGTAAACTATATTAGGCATGATACCTTTTTCTGGCATAAGAGGAAACAGATGTAGGAGAGTGGGTACCCAGTATAGCACAGGATGAGAAAACGGATAGCTTCTCAGCTCCTTCTAAGTTGGATCCTCCTTACAATGGCTTCATCACTTGCTTCATGTGTTAGAAATTTCCACAGCAGACAATACATGCACCTTAGAAAGTAAGTGCAAGGGCAGCCTCCCCCTTAACAAAAGTGAGGTTATCTTCTGTAGGGTTAAAGCTGACAGAATGGAGGATATCTCATTCTTTCCTTTCAGCTCTCCATGGCAGCTTCCTCCTAAAATTCATGTCGAAGAGAATAAGCTATGACATGCAGGAAGTTGTAAAGAATTCACATCAAAGGTTTTTCTCAGGACTCTGCCATCTGCTGGTGCCAGAACACTAGTCGAGCAGGGTACATGTTCTGGACCTTAGTTTGGTCTGTAGTATGACTTCAATTATATTCATGATCTACAGTTAGATTGTAGCTTTCTGAAGTACTCATTGGGTAGAAGAATCTTCATCCAGGAAGGAGAGAGATTGGGGGTGTGTGTGTCTCTGTTCATCTGAACAAATGCTTACACATTCGTGGAAAGCAAGTTTGGGGAAGAAGTGTGGCCTTCTGAGCTGTAAAATACTCATCTTGGCACCAGACAAGGACATGTCTGCATCAGCAGGGAATAAAAAAGGAGTGCAGTAAATCCCAGTGGGCATCAGCTAGGCAAACTTGTAGTTTCATTACTTTTGACAGTGAATATTTTGTATGCCTCTGTTCCTTTCTTAACATTTGCTTAATTTGTAACAGAATAACTTCCCTGCTGGGAGCCCTGAGCGGCTTCAGGATTTAAAATCTACGGTGGATTTACTGACTAGCATTACTTTCTTCAGAATGAAGGTAAGGGTGGAACAGAGCTGGCCAGTACTGGGCTGAGCATTTGGCCATGGAAACTTGGAGAGTATTAGTCATTGGACAGGCTGAGGCTACAGGATTCATCCAAACATGCCAGTTTCCTGGGTTACTTCTAAGAGTGTGTAGTCCATAGATCAATAAGGAAGACCTAGGGTTCTCCCCATCAGCTACCCCGCTGCATCATTATATGGTGTGTTCACGAGTTTTCTAAGGGAAGAGAGGCTTATTTTAGATCCCAGTTTCAAGGAAAATCAATTGTGGTAGAGAAGGTATGAACAGGGCAGGTGCTTAGTCCAGGACAGTAGGAACTTGCTTCTGTTTCTCACATCTTAGTGGATCTGGAAGCAGAGAGCAGAAATGGGAGCAGGGGCACACTGTAACCCTCAAAGGCCTACTCCTAGCCATCTCTGTCTGATAGCTAGACACTGTGTCCCAGAGGTTTCACGGACTCCCAAAACAGTACCTCCATCTGGGGACTAAGTGTTCAAAACATGAGCCTATGGGGGATATTTTCTATTCAGATCATAATGGCAGGCAAGGTTTGAAGACCCAGAAAAAGTGAAATGAATCTAGAGTAGATTTGCAGTAATGATGGGAAGATGTCCCACCTAGGTGAGCAGGACCCTGGGCCTGTATTTCTTCTGTTACCTGGCAGGTGCAAGAACTGCAGAGCCCCCCAAGAGCCAGCCAGGTGGTAAAGGATTGTGTGAAAGCCTGCTTGAACTCTACGTATGAATATATCTTCAACAACTGTCATGACCTCTACAGTCGCCAGTACCAGCTGGTAAGAAAGAGGCTTGGGAATTAGTGAGGTCAGCTGACAGAAGTTCTTAGGAGCGTCAGCTTTTCTTTACTTGAAATTCATGGTGGAATTGACAAAGGACCCTTAAACAAAATGTGACATACACATGCCCGAGTTGTACAGAAATGACTGATGAATGACTCTGCTTTGAGTTTGAGCAGAATACTTAGGCCATCCCAGCATCTTTCTTTTACCCTTGCTGTCTTAAGGTTAATTTTGATCAGGTATATTTGGACCCATGTAAGTTCTGTACTGCTTTCCTATAAGCCTATAGCTGCCTCTGAGCTCCTGGCACAAAAGTTTAACTTTTCCCTTAGTGACCCACTCTGCAGTGCATGGTCTTTTGAGATTATATTCACCCACTGACTCAAGGCTGAGCCCAACCTCCTGTGGAGCTGCACCACTTTACCTGTTTTAGCCTAGCATTATAACTCAATACTTGGAAACTTAGTTCTTTTTCTTTTCCATTTATATATTTTGTATGCGTGAATGTGTGTGTACATATACACATGGGAGTCAGAGGAATACTTCCTTCCTATCATGTTAGTTCCAGAGATCAAACTCAGGTCATCAGACTTGGTGACAGGTACCATACCTTTACCTGCTGAGCCACTTCTCCAGCCCCATCTTTCTAGATACTTCTAGCCATATCTCTCCTCTACCACCCATTTAAAAGGCAGGACTTCTTTTTAGTTCCAATAACTCAATTACAGTTCATGTCTTTAAAATGTCCTGCTAACTATGCTTTTGAAGATTCACTTTCCTTCAGTGCAGTAGACACTCACAGTCCAACGAAGTGCACACGTGTGTGTGTGTGTGTATGTGTGTGTGTGTGTGTGTGTGTGTGTGTGTATGTATGTATGTATGTATGTATGTATGTATGTATGTATATATATATGTATATTTATGTAAAATGTTCCAGGCCAGGTCTGAGAAAAGCGTCTAGTACCTCCTCAAGAACTCTCCAGTCTCATGGGCATGCATATATATTCAATCAATGTGGTCTGTTAGAAGTGTTTTGAGAGCCAGGTGGTGGTGGTACACCCTTTTAGTCCCAGAACTCTAGAGGCAGAAGTTGGCAAATCTCTGCAAGTTCAAGGCTAGCCTCGTCTACAAAGCAAGTTCCGGGACAGCCAGAGCTATTACGTAGAGAAACCCTGTTTCAAAAAAAAAAAAAACAAAAAAAAAAACAAAAAAGCATTTTGAGGAAGGGATAAAGTAAAGGGATTCCAAGAAGGAAGAATTTAGTTTTGGTTCAACAGTGGAAAAAAAACAACATAAAAGAAGGGAGTTAGATCTTTAAAGGCAGTAGAACCAAATGATGTAAATCTGTTGAGCATCCATCTTTTAGTGAATGTATCCATCTGTAATGCTTCCTCAGAGGACCTAAGACAATGGTTCTCAATCTGTGGATGGATACCGCTTTGTGGATCAAAAAACCCTTTCATAGGGGTTGCCTAATTGAAAAGCACAGATATTTACAGTATGATTCATAACAGTAGCAAAATTACAGTTATGAAGTAGCAATAAAAATAATTACATGGTTGGGGGGTCACCACATGAGGAACTGTATTAAAGGGTTGCAGCATTGGGAAGGTTGAGAACCACTGATCTAAGATCCTTTTTCCTGCTGCCTTTTCTCATTCTAAATGTTCTTTTATGCCAGCCATATATTTAAGGCTTCCTTCTTTAAAGGCTTTATAAAACTTTCTACTGATTCTGATGTCCATGGGAGGTTTTTCTGGGACCTTTGTTTAGCTTGGTACATTCTGAGCTCCTCTGCAGATTCTCTTTTGTTAGGGGAAGATACTGTTCTCAGCTTTGATCTTTCAACCATGTAAATGTTTTAATATTTGATCTCTCTGCCCCAGATTAATAGTGAACTAGACTCTGAAGAAGGCCTACAAACTCTTCAGGGACATAGCTGTAGCCTTTTTATTTTACTTTCTACTTTCTCTCAATCTCATTTTCATGGGGCAATGTATACACTTGAGTAAACCCTTAGGATTTTTGTTCATTAGCTTATTTTGGCTTAATATTTCCATCTACTTGTCTTTAGTCATAGGATCATTATTTATCCACCCATTCACTTAACAAAAAATGGAGTACTAGATATATAAAGTCAAATAAAACACACTTCTACCTTGGAGGAAATTATTGTTTGGTAGAAATTAGAGAAAATTATTGCATTTATCATTCTTTTTTTTTATTCTTTTTTCAGATTTTTTTATTTGAATGAGAAACAAGATTGTTTTACATGACAATCCTAATTCCCTTCTCCCCTACCACCCCCCCAACTAAAACCCTACCTATCACATATCCTTTCTTCTATTCTTCCCCTGACTCAACCTTTCTGCTCCCTCATGACCTCTGCATCCTTCCTCTTCTTCCCTTCTCATTCTCATAGCTCCCTCCCCCCTCTTCCCGTGCTCTCAATTTGCTCAGGGGATCTTGACCCTTTCCCCTTCTCCAGGGGACCAAGTATGACTCTCTTAGGGTCATCCTTGTTTACTAACTTCTCAACAAAATACAAGAGATGGAAGAGAGAATCTTTTTGTTTTATTACATTTTATTATGGTATTAGACATCTGGTGTACTAATATCAGAAATATATAGACTATGTTCCAGGAGCTCAGGGGAGAGGAGTCTAAGCAAGCCAGGAGTGTCAGACAACTTCATAGAAGTAAAGTTCAACATATATTTTGAGGAAGGAGTAGAAATGGTATTAAAGAGCTGAAGGGAAGGGGTAAATAGAGTATTTAGAGGCACAGAATTGTGCCTGAGTATGTTAATTTAAGGAAACAAAAGCAGTTTTTATTCCGGTGTTTATAACCTTAAACTCTGGAGTTCAGCTATTGTGTACTAGCTTTGTTACTTAGCTCTGTGACAGTGGGCAACATAGACCCTCACTGTCCTTCAGTCTCCTTATCCAAAAAGTGATGATCGTAACTTGTGCTTAAGAGTTATCAAGAAGATGAAATGAGATAGTGTGTACAAAGCTTTTAGCCCCCTGCCAGGCACCACAATAAATGGTGATCATGATGCAGTACAACACAAGAGAATGGGGAAGACATGAAGTGGAGAGAGACGGGAACATTCTGAAGGACTTTGTGTCAGATGGAGGAGTCCAAAGTTAACTGAAGGCCATGGGAGAGCTTTAAGCAGAAGGGTCATACTCTGAGATTTTCCTTATTGAGAAATCACCGACAACTCACTGGAGGACATAGTGGCCTGAAGTTCAAAGGCCAAGGATGTCTTTTGAATGAGTCTTTGCTGGCATAGTAGTAGAAAAACTGAAAGAAAAAGATGCATATAAGTGAAATTGAGGTAGAGGCAATAGGATATAGATTCTGTCCTGGTTTCTACTAACTTCTTGTTATGAAGGCTCATTAGGGGACTTTGGAGACTGCAGTGACATGTAGCGTTCATATAAAAGTTCCATCCCTGTCCTGGGCAGTTCCACCTTTGCCTTTGTTCCTGTGTGAGAGATTGTTTATTCCAGTATCTGTAGTGATCACAACTTGTCCTTGTCTAGGGTCCAAATATGAGTGGCTCTTCTTTTCCTGAGATCCATTGTTGTATTCCTTTGTCTTCTAAGCAAATTCTCCTCTTCTCTAGTTAGGCAAATAGCTTTCCAGGTGCATGTCTTCCAGCTAATAATAGCCTTCAAAGGATCCAAAGGGGACCTGCTCCACTGAAAGTTAGGTCAAACTGCACACAGGGTCTGTCTGTTGAGTAGTTCCTATTCAATTTGAGGAAGCTTCTCAGAAATCGAGCATTTGTGTGTGGTATGTGAAGTGTGGATCTGAATAGGGACATCTGCAAGAGGGTTGCCTGGAGGAGTGTTGTTGGAGGTTCTGTTCTGCCTGGGCCCGCCACTCTTTACCCCAAATAAACACACAGAAACCTGTATTAAATATAAACTGTTTGGCCAATGGCTTGGGCTTCTTACTGGCTAGCTCTCTCTTAATTATTAACCCATTTCTATTAATCTAATTATCTCCACGTGGTCTTTTCTTACTGGAGAAGGGTCTGACGTCCTATCTTCCCAACAGCTACATGGCACCCCCCTGGCGGCTCCTCTCTGTGTCCTCTCCCCAGAATTCTCCTTGTTTGGTAGCCCCTCCACCCATACTTCCTGCCTGACTACTGGCCAATCAGTGTTTTATTCATTAACCAATAAGAAACATTATATATATGGATGCTCATGTCAGGCAGCATCATCTGTTCATAGTAACTAAAAGAGGGAGTAAGATGCCTTTATATGTCATAGATTGTCCAGGCTTACTAGAACAGTGCCCCAGAGCTGAGAATAGCAATTCTCAATGGTTAAAGGGTGTCTCTCCCAGGAGTCATCCTCTTTGGAACATAGGCAGACGTTTCGAAGATATGTACCAGAAGATGAAGTATCTCTGACTTTAAAATAACAGGAATGGTGAAGGGAAAAGAAAAAGGAAGAGTTTTTTTCAATTCTTCTGTGACTATCTCCCTTTCTCTTCTACTCCCCTGTTCCTTGGAATAAGAAGCAGGAGCAACCACTAGAGGAACCAGGACCCAGCATTCGGAACCTGGATTTCTGGCCCAAACTTATTACACTCATTGTGTCAATCATAGAAGAGGATAAGAACTCATATACACCTGTTCTGAACCAGTGAGTATCACTCTGCTGGTTCTGTCTGGTTGGTGATTGGTCTGTCCATCTGTTTAACAGCCTCTTTCTTTCCTATCTCTATATGTTTGCAGTGCCACTTCTTCCAACTGTCCGTCCATATGTCCCTCTGTCCCTTGTATCTGTCTGAGTAACTGTTTCTGGAGACAGGTGTGGAAACATAATGGGGGGGGGCCCTATCCAGAATGGGATAGCCTTCCTAGAGAGAAAGGCTTCTGGGACTGTGACTGTTAGGGGAGGCCAAGGGGAATCTGGAGAATATGTGTGCATGTACCTGTCCATAGTGATTAAGGCCCATCCCTGCTCTTTCTCCTCTAGCTTATCTATTCTGGGCCTATCCTCCAGCCTCAACCCTCCTCAGGGATCCAGTGCCTTGTTTTGTCTTACCTTCTGGGCATTCTGTCCTCTGGGCTCATCTTAACTGATAGGGTCCCCTTCACCCTCATTTATCCTATTATTGGTCCCTGGGCCCCTTTTCTCCAGACAACCTAGTCCTGTTCCCTAGGACTCTCCTCTCTTCATTATGTCTTGTAAGAACTAGGTACTTTGGGATAAATAAAACCAAATAGCACTTACCTTGATGCTCACTGCATTATTTTCCATCCCTCAGGTTTCCTCAGGAACTGAATGTAGGAAAAGTCAGTGCAGAAGTGATGTGGCATCTGTTTGCTCAAGACATGAAATATGCATTGGAGGGTAAGGGTCTGCCAGGCTCCACCCACCTCATGAGTGGTCTCTTTCCTTTCCCAGACTACTTCAAGTTCTAGGTAAACACTGTAGTAAGAAACTAGAGGGCTTCTGGCCATAGTGGCGGGGAAGCTATAGGAGGCATTGGGTATGCAGGTGTCGATTTCTCCTTCCAGCTTTGTAACACATGCCTATCTAAGACCTTTCCAGCCCAGAGAACAGCTTCACCCATGGTGAGTGTTCCAAGAATGGTGGCTCACTTCCCAGAGAATGGTCTTATTGGACTTACCTTTATAGTTTTGAAGAACAAGAGACACTTATACATACAGGAATAACATTATTTACTTATATTTATTGGCCTGGCTTTTTTTTTTTTTTAACCTCAGAAATCTACTTCCCTCACTCTCATAACTCAGAGCCACAGATAAGTTATTATTCACTTTATTCATTCTGCTTATTCTTTTTCTATTTCTCACCTTTACAAAGATAATCATTTTCTGTCTATGTCATACTCTCTCATCTGTACCCATCTGCGCTCACCAATTTAGCTGCCTTCCCTATCTGTTTATGTATGTTAGTCTGGCTCCTCAGTCTGTGAAAGTGGATCTAGAAGGAAAAGGCGCCATCTTGGACAATCTCAAAGCAGAGTTTGGATCTCTTGCTTGGGTGGAGTGAAGCCATGGATCACTCTCAGACTCTTAAATTTATGAGGTTTAGAATCAGTGATTCTTCAGGTTAAAAGACACTTTAAAGGTCTGTGCTAAGTTGTTACAGCCAAAACACATGTGTAATTTACATTGTATAATTCAGTCCCAGAGAGTGGTTGAATCTTGTTTGCTTTGAACTCATCTTTCTTGGCTGTAGTCCACACACTGGTTGAAAGGCTTACACAGGTTTTACCTGATGTCCCTGTCTTGGTGAGACAGAGCTCACCAAGCGTGGCGGGAAGTTGGGTGTCAGTTCTTGAAGAACATCTATAGTGCACTTAGCAGAAAAAAAAGTAAATACATTTGAAAAATAAACAAACTCATATTTTGTTCAGTTTCATTTGGAGGTGTTAAGACAGCCAGAGGTGGAAAGAAACAAGTTACTTAGGCACAGTATTCCATGAGATCCTTACAGATATTGCCAGAATTGGAGAAATTTCGAAGAGATCATAAAGTTGAAAGAACTCGTTAGGAATGAAGGATGAAAGAAAGAAAACAGGGCTGGGGAGATGGCTCAGTGGGTAAACACTCTACCCACACAATTCTGATGACTTCAGTTCTACTTCCAGAACACATATAGAAAGCTGGATGCAGGCTAAACATGGTAGCACACACCTTTAATCCCAGCATTCAAGAGTCGGTAGCAAGACAATCTTTCTAAGTTTGAGGTCATCCTGGTCTAAGTAGCAAATTCCGAGCCAAACAGGGCTTATAGGAAGACCCTGTTTAGAGGATTGGGGAGCAGACAGATGCAGCAGGCTGGCTGGCCTGGAGTCATTGCACCTCAACAGAAACATTAGAGAAACCCTGCTTCAGCAAGCCGGAAGGCAAGAACTAACTCCAGAAAGTTGTTCTCTAACCTCCACATGTGGACACATACACAGTAGATAATAGAATACATAAATAAATAAATATTATAACACCCAAGTCCAGGACAGGTTATGGAAACATCATTGCCCCTTCTGATAGATTAACCTCATGACATTTGCATACATACATACACTTGTTTATCTGTCAATGGGTACACATGTGGATTTGTATGCACATGTACAGTGCTTAGAAGACCCAGACCCAGTCCTTAAGTGTCAGGGCACTTTTTGTTTGAGACAGAGTCTCTCATTGGCTTGGAATCAAGTAGGTTAGTCCATGAGCTTTCAGGAATCTACCTATTTCTACCTTCCATCTGTCAGCACCTCCCATCTTGCCACCAGGCCCAGTTTGTTTGGGTTTTTTATAGGTTTTGGGATCTGAACTCAGATGCTCATGCTAATGAGGCAAGCACTTTATCAACTGAGCTATCTTCCCAGTGCCCTCTTGCAGTCTTGCTGGAGCATTCTTTGGGTTTTGTTAAAATAAAATGTACCCAATGTTTGAACACTCATTTACTTCATGTTTATGTACTTAAGTTTAATGTTTGATTTAGAAATTGGGGCCTGGTACCAAAGGACACATACTGGATTATCAGAGAATGTAAAAATTATATGCAAATACAGAAACTCAAAGGTTCTAAAACAAACAAACAATGTTCATGGGTCACCAGGAAGCCCTGCCCCCATGTTCAGTGGGTTGTCGAACAAGCGTAAGGGGGAGGATGCACCAGGTTCTGTCATTCTAAGTTTTAAGGTCAGGGAGTGGTTCAAGGGTATCAGAGAATGGGGTAGAAAAAAGGATCTCTTTGGTGTCTCTGATTTTCCTACTCTTTGTTGCTCATTGGCGTCTCTGCTTTGTCACAAGCAACTACTATCATTCGTATTCGAAAAGTCTTCTTTGCTGGTGGTAAGAACTTTTGGTTGTCCCCTTGACTCTAGTTTTATACCCTTCCTTCTCCTGCTCACTGCTTCCTAGAAGAGATGGCAAATGCAGCTTTGGATTATAATTGTCCTACAGCTCCAGAAGGTGAAAGTTCAGGGACTTTAAGCCTTTCCAGGCTCTGGCCCAGGCTTCTCTTTCCCTTTTGAGTATCTCCTGCACTAGTTACAAGGACCAGTGTCCCGAGACTAGATGTTCTGCTTTGACTTGGAGGAGCAATACCTATGCTCTCTCAAAGTTGAACATTGGCATCTCCAAGGTTACCAGCTGCTCCTTCTCTCTTGCTTAGTTTCTCCTTCTTTATAACCGTTTTATTGGCACACATTGACTTTTATTCAAAATAATACTCCAGCTATAAAGGGTAGGTATGATTATACTATGGGTGTGGTGAGTGCTTTAGACTCTGGGTCAGTCATGAGTGATCTTCATTCTAGATTGAGATTCAGCTACTTAACCCATCAGATCCATAATAGTCCTATTTGCTATAGCACAGTGGCCTGATCTGTTTCCATAGTTTCCAAACTGATGATCCTTATTTGCATATTTCCCTGAGAGCTCATTTTCTTTGTTTCAGCTCCTCCTGGGAGCCCTTCACTTTACCTCAGGAGTCTGTCATAACATGGCTGTTCTACTGTCTTTCTGTTTGGTTTTCTCTGTCTCTAGAAGTTCACATTAACATATTCATGCCATGTACAACCTAATATCTCTTCATTTAAGCCTATTTGATAGAAGAGCTCAGTTACAAAGATTAAAAACAAACACTAGAAAACCATTGTCTTTCCTTCCTCTCAGCCCCCCATTCCCTGGCAGTCTGCACTAATTATCATTAGCACCCTTTCTTTTTGTCACCAGAGGTCAGATATTTTGCTTTGCCCTTCCAGAAGTTAGAGCAAGAAGACTATAGACTTTACTTGACTTAGCCTCTGTAAAGGAGGATTTGGGCCAGGCTCTTGGAGAATGTCTGAAAGGGGCACTAGTGGAGATGGAGGTAAATGGTGGGCTTGTGAGTTCCCTGTCTCCTGAGCTGTCTGGCAGAGCCACCTGTGGAGACCTGCTGCCTTGGGAGATCCAGGAACCATGGCTACTGCTGAAACTTGATCCAGCTTCTCTCCCTTCACTAGAACATGAGAAAGACCGGCTGTGCAAGAGTGCTGACTACATGAACCTGCACTTCAAGGTGAAATGGCTCCACAATGAATACGTGCGAGATCTGCCTGCCCTCCAGGGGCAGGTGCCTGAGTACCCAGCGTGAGTGTGGGGCCAGCAAAGAGGAAGGGATGGGGTTTTTCTGAATGAGTAAGGGTGGTATCCTACATTCAGTTCAGTAGGCCAGGCTCAGATTCCCTGTTGCAGGCACTGCTGTAGAAAGAGGAGTGTTAATGTCCTGTCTTCCAGAAGATTCCATCTGGAGGAGCTTCAGTCCCTAGTTTTCCTGTTTTAACTACAGGTGGTTTGAGCAATTTGTGCTACAGTGGCTAGATGAGAATGAAGATGTGTCCCTGGAATTCCTGCGTGGAGCCTTAGAACGAGATAAGAAGGATGGGGTAAGTGGGGGACGTTGGCTACACAGTGGTTGATCCATGTCTCAACATTTAGCTATTGGCTGGATGTTTTTGGCTTCTGCTAGGTTGATCTGCCCTGTCCTGTAGAATCTGCAGGAAAGCTATGGAGAGCACAGAGCCACCTCTGTAAGGCAGAGCTCTTTTATACCCTAAAGCTATGGATGGTCACTCCATGTATGGTCTTCTTTAGTTCCAGCAGACATCAGAGCATGCACTCTTTTCCTGTTCTGTGGTGGACGTCTTTACACAACTCAATCAGAGCTTTGAGATCATCCGGAAATTGGAATGCCCAGACCCTAGCATCCTTGCCCACTACATGAGAAGGTTTGCTAAGGTAACAATGAGCCTCCTAGCCTCTTCCCCTTCACATCACTGCACTCACAGTCACAGGCCTGAGCTCCACCCTCTTCCATGATGGCCTTCAAGTGAAGCTATCAAGTAGAGAGATAGTCTCTCTCAGTTCTGTTCAGCAATTGAGAGGGAGCTTTGCTCTTTCCTGTGAGAGTTATTCTTCACTTTCTTGATATTTTGGGGGTTTGTTTGGTTTGGTTTGGTTCATATATTTGAGACCTTGTCTTCTATATACCCCTGGCTGGCTTAGAACCCACTACATAGCTCAGGCTGGCTTTGAACCTGTGACAGTCCTCCTAGCCTCTGCCTCCAGAGTGCTGGGATTACATATGTGCACCACTGCAGCCAACTCCCTGATGTTATTGCTCTGGGATGATAAATGGAACTAAAGCAAGGTCCTGTGAAGACATTAAGGATTCTCTCTTTCCTTTTCTTCTCTTTCCTCAGACCATTGGGAAAGTGCTGATGCAGTATGCAGACATCTTATCAAAGAGCTTCCCAGCCTACTGCACAAAGGAGAAACTGGTAGGGCCAGGCACTAGGGCACTGGGAGGAAAGGAATGGAGGACATTTGAATGTGCCTCAGATGTTCTTGAGCTCTGGCTTCCTTCCAAGCTTTGCTTGAGACTCATGCCACAAGATAATGAGAAGTCAGCTAAGAGTGCCTCTGAGCCTCTGTTTTGTGCTTTTTCCACCACTGAGCATTTACTTAGTCTTTTTTTCAATAAACATTTTCAGATATTCAGAGTTATAAATAGAAATATCATGAGTACCTATGTAACTACCACCTAATCCAAATTTAGGCAGAAATGTTTGCTACTAGTCTTTGTTCAAAGAGAATTGTCTGAATTGGTTCCAGATTTCAGTCTTTATGGTAAGACCTATACAATGTGAAGTCCCTGTGGCCTTGGAATAGTGTAAGAGTGAGGGACCCTAAACTAATGGGTTCTGTGCTAAAAGTGACTAAGACTGAAGAGATCTGTCTGTCCCCAAAGCCCTGCATCCTGATGAACAACATGCAGCAACTGAGGGTCCAGCTGGAGAAAATGTTTGAGGCCATGGGAGGCAAAGAGGTAAGTCTTAGGGTGTGTGGTTACTGTACTTTGTCCAGGTTGAGTTGCCTCACCGCAGTGCTCTACCCTCTCTCAATTAAACATAGGCTAAGTGTTTAGCTTCAGATTTAAGGTGGCTTCATTTGAGATAGGCATTATTGGAAAGTTACAGAAAGGAAAAACGGTCACTGGGATATGGTACCAACCCAGAGGAACAAGCATAAAGGTAGGGACCTAGGAGGGAGAACCAGGCATTTGGGATATGACCTAGGAAGGAGAATTAGCCATTGTGGTAAGAAAGGAGAATTGGGCTTGGGGTGTGATGTGGCCTTAGTTGGGAGGAGCAAACATTGAAGTATAGTCCTAGAAAGGAGGAGAAAGCGTTGGGATGTGGTCCTAGGAGAGAAGAGCAGATGTCCGGGCATGGCCCTAAGAAGGAAAATGGTGGTATATGAGAAAGTGAAAGGCAGCAGTCTAACCTGGCTACCCTGTGGATATAGCTGGACTCTGAAGCTTCAGACAGTCTGAAGGAGCTACAAGTGAAACTGAATACAGTTCTGGATGAGCTCAGCATGGTGTTTGGAAACAGGTCAGTGGCACTGAAAATGCACAGCCCTTGGAACCAGGTGTAGCTCCTGGCCCTTCCTAGAGCAGCTAGCCATACTCACCCAGCTGTAGATCTTCCTGTATTCCTGCATATTGTCTCTCAGGGAAATGCAACACAAAGAAATGAGTTTAAATTGCTGGTGTTGCTTCAGTGATGGGGGGCAGAGGGACTGCACTGTGAGCACATGTGTAGCTTCCAGGTGCGGATTGATGAATGTGTTCGACAAATGGCTGACATCCTGGGTCAAGTTCGGGGCACAGGAAATGCCTCTCCCAACGCCAGAGCCTCAGTGGCTCAGGATGCAGATAGCGTGCTGCGACCCCTCATGGATCTCCTGGATGGCAAGTAAGTATAACACTGAGAGGAGAAGTAAAGCTGAGGCCATGAGACAGAGGAGCCTCTGGGGGAGCAGGCATTCCAGGCTTTCCCCTCGCCTCACCTATTGCCCGAATCTGTAGCCTCACGCTCTTTGCCACTGTGTGTGAGAAGACGGTTTTGAAGCGAGTCCTGAAGGAGCTCTGGCGGGTGGTAATGAACACCATGGAACGAGTGATCGTCCTGCCCCCACTAACTGACCAAACAGTAAGAACACCACCCTCCCAGTTGCTTCCATTGTCTCCTTTTCCCTCACTCCCACTTCCTTTGCAGCCCTGCTTTTGACTGATGTCTCTCTGCCTAGGGCACCCAGCTGATCTTAACTGCTGCCAAGGAGCTGAGCCAGCTTTCCAAACTCAAGGTTCTTGGGATGTGGGGTCCTCATGAGGCTGCAGGGAGGGTGCCTGGGGGCCTGGAATGGGGGAGAGAACTATTACTGTGGGGGGTGATTTGTGAGCTGGCCAGTGAGACCATTGCATTTATGACTGTCCTGGGCTCTCCTGATACTGCTTTCTCTGGGGTTCCAGGACCACATGGTACGAGAGGAAACACGGAATCTCACTCCAAAGCAGTGTGCCGTCCTTGACTTGGCACTGGACACCATCAAGGTGGAGACTTTCCCCTTTTCCAGACAGTCTCCCCATGTACACTTGACCTTGACATCCCACCCTGACAGACTAGCTGTCAGCCTCTTAGCATTCTACATCCAGAGAACAAGGCCTAGGCAGAATCAGGGATACAGAGAGAAAGAAAAATGATTCCAAGTCCCAAGACTGGTAAGGTGGTAAGTCAGGTGCATGTGGAGGCGTTTGGGGAAAGTAGGTCTGAGGTGTCAAGTCCCCTAAGGTTCAGAGAGGTAAAAGATTCCCTTTGGCTCTTCTCTCTCCCCCAAAAATGCTTCTATCTCATACCTGCCCACTAGATAGTCCCTCTCTTCAAACACCCCCTCCAGGAATATGCTCCTCCCTCCTGCTCCTGCCAGATACCCAAATGATGCTGAGGACTGTGCTGGCTCTGTAGTGCTCCACTTCTGATCATAGTTTGTCAAATGGTCTGTTGTTTCAGTCCTCTTCTGGCTTCTCAAGGAAGTTAGGAAGCTGCCTCTCTGTGAGGGGAATGAAGCAAGTGTTCATTTATCTTTCAGCAATACTTCCATGCAGGAGGCAATGGTCTGAAGAAAACATTCCTGGAGAAGAGCTCAGACCTTCAGTCTCTACGTTACGCCTTGTCTCTGTACACACAGACTACAGACACTCTCATCAAGACATTTGTGCGCTCACAGCCTGCCCAGGGTAAGGGCCTGAGGACTAGGTGTTCCCACCTCCCCTCCCATACACAGTGCCTGTAGGGAATTAGCACTGTTTAGCCCTTGGAGAGGATCCAGTTGCTCCTTTGAGCTTGGATTTCAGCATTCAGTACTTAACTTCAGTACTTACCCAGGCACGTGCCCATACCAGGCCAAAGAATGAGAGTCACCGGGGCTTTGAAAATGTGCCTGGTATTTATTTATTCCTTTTACTGGCCATTTCCTACCCAGTGCACATTTATTGGGCTCAGCTGTACTCTGTCTGGTAATGGGGAAGAAGTAAGAAAAATCTGTGAGTAAGCCTTGACAGGGAATGCTTGGATACACGTGAAGCCTTATAACTTTGCTTAGTGTTCTAGAGAGGAAAAGCAAAGGGCTCCCCATGCCCTATAGCATGGATGAAAAGAAAACTAAGGCAAATCATAGGCAGCTGAAAGGGTGCACATAGCAGAGGCTGTAGGTTCAAGGGTGGTGCTTATGCCCTGGGGACCAGACAGCTGGGTTGGTTTGTTTTGGGGGTTGGGGAAGATTTTCAGATCTGCTTCCTGTCACCAGCCAGGCCTGTCCAAACTAAAGTACATCTGCAAAGAGAGGTCTTTCCAGGAGGCACCTGTAGGCACAATTAAAGAAAACTTGGGCAGGCTGCCAGGAGTATGAATCTGATGCCATAGCAAGGGTGGCAGGCTTCATCTTACTGAGCTGTGGATGTGGAGTGTAGAGTTGACCCAGAAGGGAGAAATCTAAGCAATTAAGACTGGACGTGACTAAAGGTGAGAAAATGGAGGGATGTGTAGTACTGCTCCGTTTCTTACAGTTGTTCTCAGTTGAGGGTCTGGAGGAGAAAACAAGAGGAGCAAGGACGGGTGTGACTGAAGTGGACAGGGGGAGCTTTAGCAGAGCTGAGGACATGTAAGGCCTGTAATATCAAGGGGGCTCAGAGTTACCTCAGAAAGGCATCGTGACACAGCTGGTTAACCGTGAAGGAAGGGCGTGAAGTGCTAGCCAGGCTGTACCCCAGAGAGACCACACATGCATGGTTTTATCTGTTGTCACTTAAGGGCTCAGGAAATCAGAGCCTGTCATGTCTCCCTTTCCCCACTGTTCTTAGATACTTTTTATCTGTGTTTTCTACTGTTCTGCCATGATTAGTTGGTTTCCAAATTGAAGTCTGACCTTGGACACTGACCTTGGTTCTTAGGCTTCTTTCTGCACCCTGCCCAGTAGTTTGAGGTTCCTTGGAATGTATTTGAACTCTCATGAATGACTGTAGCTCTGACCTCTAACAACTCTTCTTTCTCTGTCCTACTGCTGCTCACCTCTTGACTTGCCTGTTATCCTCGCTCAGTGCATGATGGGAAAGGTATTAGGTTTACTGCTAATGAGGACATTCGGCCAGAAAAGGGTATGTTCTTTTACATTGTGCAGACATGAATCAAACACTTACTCACCCTGTGAACTACAGTGAGGTGTATGCTGGGGATGGCTGAACCAGCTGTCAAAAGTTCAGGAGCTCTATGCCAAATCTTTCACCTTGGCAATGTATTCATATAGCCCAGGAAGAACTTCTGTTCTCGACCTCTGTCTTGTCCTCTGAATTGTCCCCACACTACACCTCAGGATAAAGAAGGGTTTTCTTTGAGGCACAGAGTAGTGATGTGTTCTCAAAATAAGGTGGAGCCCCTGCTCAGAGTCATCTACAGACTGACCCTATTCAGAGATTGTGACTAGAGAGTTGTTCTGTGAATTTAAGTAGGACAGAGAAGGCCTCCCAAGCAGGACAAGCAAGAGGCTGCATCTCTTGGCTAGAGCATTAAGAGATACCACATAAGTCATGGCCTTATGTAACACATGCCTATAGTCCAAGAAATCAGAGGCTGAATCATGAGGCTCTCAAGTTCAAGTCCAGCCTGTACTTTATAAGGAGTAAGAACAAGAGCAAAATAGAGAAAAGGAGTGAAGGAGAGAGAGAATTCTCAGTGCATGTTTTAATAAGTTTCTCCCAAGATCTTTCAGCTTACTTAGTGTTATAGTGCACAGCCTCATTCTTTCTTTCCTGTTGTTTCTTCTCCCATTTGTTAATTCCCTGTGACTACTGTGGGTAATTCTTGCTTTAGGGTCAGGTGTAAGGTGGAAGCATTCTAAACCCTTGTTTGACCTGGAATCTAGTTCTCTAGTAGGCAATCAATCATCTGTCTGTCCTCAGGGGCTGGTGTGGATGATCCTGTGGGAGAAGTCTCCATTCAGGTGGACTTATTTACACACCCTGGCACTGGGGAGCATAAGGTCACAGTGAAAGGTAAGTGCTCTTGACTTACACATTTGGCTGTTTCTTAACCATGGCTCCAGCTCAGTTCTTCTCAAGGAGAATATGACCTAGAGTTCAAGAACTGGGAATACTGGAGGGATCCCTCACAGATCTCCCTTGTTTGGGTAGTGGTAGCAGCCAATGACCTCAAGTGGCAGACAGCGGGTATGTTCCGGCCTTTTGTGGAAGTGACTATGGTTGGCCCACATCAAAGTGATAAGAAGAGGAAGTTTACAACCAAGTCTAAAAGCAACAACTGGACTCCCAAGTACAATGAGACATTCCACTTGTAAGTTACAGAGTAGGAAACCTACAGGCTCTGGAATGAGGGAGTGCTGGGTGGTGTAAGGGTAAAGAGACTGGGAATAGACCAGTGGGTTAGATGTCAAACTTGGGTGAATTCAGCAGAAAATGTTCATTTCTGGCTTTTTATCCTCTACCCTGTGCTCATAGCCTACTGGGAAATGAAGAGGGTCCAGAGGCCTATGAGTTACAGATATGTGTGAAAGACTACTGCTTTGCCCGGGAGGATCGAGTGATAGGACTGGCAGTGATGCCCCTGAGGGATGTGGCAGCCAAGGGCAGCTGTGCCTGCTGGTGCCCATTGGGCCGGAAGATCCACATGGATGAGACAGGCATGACCATTCTCCGGATTCTGTCTCAGAGGAGCAATGACGAGGTAGCTCGAGAGTTCGTGAAGCTCAAATCGGAGTCTCGTTCCACAGAGGAAGGGAGTTGAACATCTTTGGTGTATGTGCCATCCAGACAATGCCAACTGCACACATCAGTCAGGGAGAGTTAGCTGTGTAGCCAGCTTAGAGTCCTTGTAGTCAAAAGGCTGACTCTCCCAGGTAAGGCTGTTTAACGAGAATCTTGGGCTTGTAAGACTATGGCTTTTCAGAGAAAAGTCATGAACCCCAGCCAGTAGGTCTGTGGTGCTAGAAGCTGGGCTGTGGAGCTACTTCCTGGAGGGATTTTTTTTCCATAAGTAGAGACAGACATTTCCAAGAATGTCAGCTATTCTTGGTAGACAACTGTCCATTCCACCTCCCACTTCTTCCCTTCTCTAAACCACACTTTGTCCAATTAGATGCTTACATGCTCATCACTAGAAGATGTTTAGAAGACCTAGAGCTTGTACCTGGCTGACCTACTAACCATTTTGGAGATTGGCCAGAGTGAGCATGCACAGACTGGAATTCACTGTCACTTGAGCAGTGTGGATCCAGTAAGAACAAGGCTTGTGAACTGAACAAGATACCTTCTGCAAAAGGAGTTGGCTAATTTCCGTAGCTCAGACTATCTGTCATGAGTCAAAGAAGGTTCACATGGTGCTTTGGAGTCCTGAGCAGAATATTTCTTTGGAATCCAGGCACCAGGAGTCTCACCTGCCAGGAGTACTCCTGACTCCCTACTCCTGTCATCAGGGAGTGATGCTTAGAACACACACACACATACACACACACACACACACACACACACACACACACACACACACACACACACACACACACACTTCTTTATTAAAGACTTGAGGGCTAATTAAGGATCCAAGGATATTTTCTTGAGTAGTCCCTGAACAAAGCCAAAAATCATGGAAAACTGTCTAGAAAGAACTGTCCTCACCTATGACCACAACCTTCTGGCTGTCCTCTTTGAAGAAAACACTTAAGTCTTTGGCCTTCCTCCTCCTCTTTGGATCAGCTGCTGTTCCCCATGGATTGGTCAAACATCAAAAAGGCGCTTGGACTCTCATTCTTCAGTATGTGCTGAATAGAGGGGGCCTCAGCTCTCGCTGGCAGGTCCCCTTGCTCAGAGACATGACTTGGTCCTTGGATTTCCTGATAGTAAATTGCTAAGGACTCAACATTGTTCATAATACACCGGCCAACACAAGAAACAAACCAAGCATTATTGCTGTTTTTAATTATTATATGTGCCATTGTTACAGAAAATTATAGGCTAGACCATAATAAATTATCTTATAGCAGTTTTTGGGGTCTGGAATTCTGTGAAGATGTGGAAAACTGTAAAAATGAATGTTATATTTAATGATAGCTTTTGGATTAACAGACCCTGGCTATAGCCCCCCACTCCCCTACCCTACCCTCACCCCCTTATACACAAGTGTTAGAACCTAAGTGGTTCCAAATGAGCACTGATTCAGTAGTCATTAGACTGAATCATTTTGATTCTGACTGAGACAACCAGTCTGATAGTCTGGTGACCTAGGAGATCAGCGTCCTTACAAAGATCCAGAAGGGAAGGAAATGACATGGGCCATGGAAAGTAGCCCATGCTTCCTCCTTCTTTGTCTAGGATCACTAGGACAGACCACAGCTGTGAAACAAGGCAGACATCTGCTGAGGAGAGAAACAGACCATAACATAGAGCTGAGACTGCTATGGACAGCAAAGGTTAGGATTTTCAGCTCTTTTCAAGGAAGATAAACTGTGGTAGCAAAACTAGTGAGGCCTCCTAGAATCAGTAAAGATGACACAAGAAATGTAGGCCTCACATACTCCTTCAGACTGCTGTCGCCACCTTTGACAAGAAACTAGCCCCATTTCCATTGCTTGCCAAATAGATCCTTTCTGTTTGGTGGCCAAGGTATTTAAAGCTTCTTCCTTCTTCTACCCCCTCCTAAAGCAGCCACCTTTTGTCATTTCTGCTTCAAAGCTGCCCCCAGGGGCTGGGCAGGGGAGCTCACACTCTGACCCCAACAACTGGGAGACAGAGGCGTGTGGGTCTCCAAATTTGAGGTCAGCCTAGTCCACATAGCATGTCTACAGTAAGACCATGTCTAAAATTGAGATGTCCCCATGAATCTACTATTTTCTAGTCCCACTACCACTAGTTGTTAAGGGTCTTGATTGGGTTCATTTTCTCTGCCAGTTAAAGAATTAAAAGACAGGAAAACAATCTCGACCATGACAGACTGGTAGCTGTAAAGAAATCGAAAACTCTTCAAATAGGAGCAGATTCAGCAGTTGAAAGAAGGTCTTTTACCATACAGCAGGTTCCCACAAAGAAAGACCCTCTGCAAAGCAGAAGCCCAACTTCTGGAGGGCTGGAAACCTGTAAAGTGTGAAGGGTCTTCCTGCCCTAATTTAGGGTTGGTGAGTTTGAAGAAAGACAGGAAGACTGATTGGCCCACAGCTGTTATATAAACATGTCCTGATCTGGCCTTGAACTTGTTGAGCTGCTCCATCAGCAGGAGCCCCATTGGCAGGAAGGTAAAAGCCCACAAGCTCTTGTTTGTTTGGGTGTTTTTTGTTTTGTTTTGTTTTGTTTTGTTTTTTGGCTGCCAGGCTTTTGTCTCAGGTCAGGAGGGTGAAGAAAAGGCTGCCAGTTTGGAAGGTCACCATCTTTATCACCTAGTCATGGCCCATCTCATCTCTTTGCTTCTCAGGGACTCTGCCCAACTCCTAGTCTCTCATAGTGGTTTTTATTTCCCCTCCTCTGGATTACTGATTAAACCCCAGCCTCTGCTCCTCTTTTCTTTTTAAGAAATACTTTGAAGTTTTGTTTAGTTTGTGTGTGTTTTACCTGCATGTATGTTTCTGTACCACCTGGGTGCCTGGTGCCCACAGAGGTCAGAAGCACCTGATCCTGGAACTGAATTATGGATGCTTGGGATCAAACCCAGGACTCCAGTAAGAACAAGAGCTGTTAACCACTGAGCTACCTCTCTAGGTCCCTCTTTCCTCTCCATGCTCTCCAGTTAAAAGCTATTCAGTGGTCACTCATGACTACTAAGGCTCTCCAAGAGGACACACCAACTATAAACCACATACACAATCCTCCAGCTATCTATCTGAATTATTGCCCTTAAAGTGCTCTACATGTTTGTGCACTTAGCCCCTCAGTGGTCTTTTACATTCTTGTGTCCTTGTTGGAATGTCAAGCATGCCTTTCCACTGCATTTATCCTGTCACCTCTGGGAAGACATTGGGACCCACCCAACTCTGGGCAGCGCTGTCCATTGTTCTGTCTCTCCTCATCAGCATCATTAGCTTGTGGTCTGTCCCTGGAAGGATCTGAGGATTTCAGTTCTGGCCTCAGCTTCAAAGACAGAATTTGATCTGCAGGCTGCTTAAACAGTCACGGGGTGGGGGCGAGAAAGGGGCGTGGTTGGAGATGGGCTCCTTGAGCGGGAGGCGGCGGGGGGCGGGGCAGGTCCTGCTCCTGGCGGAAGCTGTGCCTCTGTGGCACCTGCGCAGAAAGATGCGTTAAGATGGAGGTTGCTGAAGTAGAAGGCTGTGAGGAGACGGTAAGTAGGGGGCGCCCGAGGAAAAGTTACGGCTTTCTTCCTGAGAACATTGTGCAGAGATCTTAGCTTACTTTTAACTACCTGGTGGTTGTTCATCTGCCTTCCTTGAGAACTATTGTAATAGTTCCCGAGATTGCCACGCTGTCAGTACTCCTCAAATATACAGATTTATCCAGTGCTCCCAGAGGAGATGTGTTTGTCCAGATACTTCCAAAGAGAGCCCCCCTCCCATCTAGATAACTGCCAAAGGGCACACATTTCCAGTTATACCAAAAAGCAGATCAACCCTGTTCCCAGCAGTGTCATATTCCTGTTAACTATGGGAGTTTGTTCGTTTTCCCAAGACGGTTAAGATTCTCCCGCATTTGCTGTTATTCTCTTCCTTTTAATGTTTACCCAGAAGAAACTTTCTGCTACGAACAGACTTACTAATGTGAGTATGTATCTAGCTATTTATTTCTTTATCTATCAGAGGAACTACTAACAGAGGCATTGTTTGTTTGCTATGAGGCAGGCAGGATTTTGCTGTATAGCCCTAACTAGCTTGAAACTTTGTACATCAGCCTTGCAAGTTGTACTGATCCTCCTGGCTCTGCCTCCTGGCTGCTAGGATTACAAGTATAAATTACCATACCCAGCAGTATCTAAAATTTTTTCAGCCAGCACTTCTGAGGCTGGTGCAGGAGAATAAAGGGTTCAAGACAAGCCTGGGCTACATGAGATCCCTCTCAAACTTAAAAAAAGAAAACTATTTTTTGCTTTGTTTTGTTTTGAGACAGGGTTTCTATGTGTAACAGCTTTGGCTGTCCTGGAACTAGCTCTGTAGACCAGGCTGGCGTCAAACTCACTGAGATCTGCCTGCCTCTGCCTTCCAAGTACACCACCGCTGCCCAGCTAAAAAAACAAAACTTTTTTTTTTAAGTTTTAAAATACACTTTTGCAGGTCTTGAAATTTGAAAGATTTGTTAGTTGAATTCACATTCCCATAAAGCAAGTGGTTAAAGCTAAGAAACAACATTAAAATAATCTTAACAGTTCACCCCACACTGTACTTCTTGTTTCTCATCCTGGGCTGTACATGTAGTAGGCACTTGAATATAGGACCCTTGGTTTAGAACTTGGGGTCATTTTCTTAGCTAATATTTAAGCTCCTAACGAAAACTGAAATCCAAATGTTATGTGTATTAAAGTTATCTTTGGATCCTGTAATGCTCTGGTTGTACCGGAGGTCATCTTGGGAGTTAGAATTGAGAGTGAAGTCCATACCAAAATAGTTGGGGTAAGAGAATTCAAACAAAATATCTGAAAGAGCCTTGGCTCATTTGAAGAGGACCCATCCATGTACAATTCAATTCCTCTTTGATAGAGCAAGGTAAAGATAAGGCATTTTTCTCTCTTGTGAATACCTGGTCACAAAAGGACCTGACTCTAATCTATCTCTTTAATAAAGTCTCAAATAGTCTGACTCCAGGCAAGGGGTTTTGCCCAATGGTAGATCATTTACCTATCATGTACAAGGAACTAGAATGAAAAAGGATCAAAAGTGCTGACCCTTTCACTCAGGAACACAATGGTAACCCTTTGTCTGGGAAATAATTGTCTTTAGACTGAGTCTAATCACACACAGAGCAAAGCAAACCTTTACTAGTAGATATATTAAGAATTTATACCAAAATCTATGTATAGAAGTACAATGTACATGTTAAGTAATACAATAGGATGGGTTGATAGTTTTTTTTTAAAAAAAAACTTTTTATTTATATCTATGTTTTGACTACCTGTTTGTGCACCACATGTATGGGTGCCCTTGGAGGACAGAAGACGGCATCAGATCCCCTGGGATTGGAGTTAGTGACAGATGTGAGCTGCCGTGTGAGTTCTGGGAATCCAACACCACTGGAATAGAAGCCAGTGATCTTAACCACTGAGCCATCTCCCTAGCCCCTTCATACAGTTTTAAACAAAAGAAAAACAGAAAAACCTCAGGTTAGAAGATCTGAACCGGTGGATTTTAAAGGACACAGTAAACCTGTGACATGCCTGTTCACTATGAATATTTCCCTCATGATCTTTCCAGACACAGAAACAAAAAAGGCAAAGTTGAAAAAATAACATAAAATGCAAAGATGGTATTGAAGCAGAAATCAGAAGACATAAATGCAGGTCTCTAAGGCATACTGCTCAGGAGTCTGGCCTTTACACAACTGTTAGCTGCAATTGTTATTTGGACTGGTAATTCCTTCCATATCTAACTAAAGAGGGTTGAAATGGGCTCATATACATAAGAGCACTTTGAAAACTATACGTTTTCTCTATGTGAATAAAGAAGTATTATGTGGTACCCTTTGGGTTCTGATAAATTAACTTTTAAGGAATTTGTCTTGCTTAGTCTCAGGTCTAAGAAAAACATATTTGTTGAGCAATTACTATATGTCTGGAATAAGAGACAAATAACCCTTATAAACTTAGAGGTGGCCATCAGCATATTAATTACCTACAAGGTATCTAGTGCAGACTCAACACCATATTGAAGAGGCAAGAAGAATCTAAATTCTAGATTTAATTTTGCTGCTGTATAACTATGAAAAGGACTTATGTGTCAACCCAGGTAGCCTTATTTGTGAAATAAGGCAATAAGGTGACCTCAGATGTTCTTTCCTGTTGAACTTCCCGAACTTAATGGATGTGTTGCCTCCCTAGGATATCCCTGTTGAAAAAGCTGAACAGTCAGAGACCTGTAAGGACAAGTACTAAAGTCACACTAGATTCAGCACAGCAGTAGTAACAGAGTTAACCCTGTTCAGTAGTACTTCGTGGAAGACTAGGCAGACTGGGAAGGATGGAGACTGGAGTAGACAAAGACAGGAGACTCTTGCAGGTACTGAGAATTGAGTGGAAGTTCAAAAGGGTAGAGCATTCATCTTCTTAACCCTTAGGGGTTAAGGTGAGGGTTTAGGATTAGAGTTAGGGTTATTTTTAAAAAGGACTTTTACATTTTAATTATATGTGTGGGTCTGAGTATGGGTATGTGTACTTTGCCAGTGCCCACTGAACCAGAAGTGTCAGATCCCCCTGGAGCTGGAGTAACAGGCTGTTGTGAACTACCTGTTAAAGGTGCTGGGAATCAAACTCTGGTCCTGTAAGAGCAGTACATGCTCCTAACCACTGTGTCATCTCTCCAGCCCCCACATATTATTTTCCTAATGTAGCAGTCAAAGTCTTGGCAGAAAGACAGTTGATATAATCATAAAGATTTAACTTAAGGGCCTGGTCAGGGATAAAGAGACGAGCAAGAAGTGAACACAAGAGGAATAGCAACAGAAGTGAGTTGCTCTCCTAAGGCTGAAGGGGTAAAAGGAAAGAACTGTTTATACTAAGCCAAGCTAGAGCTACAGCTCTGGGAGAAGGGGCTTCCAGACAAGAGCTATGATCCTAAGTGGTAAGAAGCCACTGCAGGAACTTGAACAAGGTTCAGAGGAATAAATGCACTAATGTGTCCCATGTCTCTCAACTGCCAGCTAGTACTTTTCATTGGTAAGACCTAAAGGACAGTCTAGAATCCAGAGACTATGGGAGATATAGTTCATAGAAGTCAGCTTCCCAGACCAGCATAGACGAGTTGGAGGATGGGAGAGGAAATTGTCAACATTTTCTCCAGGAACAAATCGCCATGTAGACGCTTTCCAAATAGTGTCCCCTGTATTAAAACACCATAAGGGTCAGTCTCCTTCTCTGTATGAAGATGCTAGTGCCTTTGTGAAGATTCTGTGATGCATATGAAAGTGCCCAGCATGGAGCCTTGATAGCCCTGGATGCCCACTTTATATTAGGTCCTTCCATTCATGCCAAAATAGCTCCTTCGCTAACCAAGATCTCAAAGTATAGATGAACTGACTGAATGAAGGGAAGACAAAAGTACATCTGCTGGGGCCTGTTGCACATTATAATGACTTTGGCTTTTACTGAGAGAAAGCTAAGAAGTCATTGAAAAATTCTACAGGAGCCTTAACTTCTGGCATAGGGGGTTTTAATCATTCACTAGGGAATCACCTGGTTTTTCATTCAGTGAGCCTAGATCACGTTTAAATTATTTAGATCTTGGGTTCCTTTATCTCACATGAGGAAGTATGTATGAATGGTCCTCAGATCTGAATACAAATTGGAATCACTTGATATTGATAATGCTGATGCCTTGAATCCACTATTTTGATTTGATTAGTCTTGGCTGCAAGCTATGCTTTCAGTTTTTTATTTCATCGTGAACTGGGTGCTGCATATGCCTGTAATTCTAGCTATTTGGAGGCTGAGGCAGAAGATTGTGAGTTCAAGGCCATGGTGCAACATAATGAAACCAAGTCTCAAACACAAAATGAGAGGGACTGGAGATATCCCTGCAGATAAGTGCACTTGCTGCTCTTCCAGAAGACCCAAGTTGAGTTCCCAGTACCCACAATCTTCTGTGACTCCAGCTTCAGGGAATCTGATACCCTTTTCTGGCCTCCACAGCCACCTGCATTCAAGTACACTTACTCCCACACAAACACAGGCACATAATTTTAAAATAAAAAGCAAGATAACCTACATAAAGCACTGAGTTAGTGTCCATCACAAACTTTTGATTGATAGTATGATGCCAGCTAACTGACAAGCCATTTTTGTTTCATTCTTAGGTGGTGTTTCTTTGAGATGAAACACATAGCAGTTTTTATTTCAGATAAGTACTCAGCTCTTATCAGTTCAGGAACAGAGTTCAGCAAGCAGTACTGGTATTTTCCTCCTCATCATGCATAGTACTGTGTTCCACTGTTCCACACAGTTTGTGCTTTCAGGACATTTGTTAAAGCATTGAACTGACACCCTTGTAGAAATGCCTTATAGATTGGGATCTGTCTTGGCTGACGATATAGGTAGCTCAGTGGTAGGAGGCCTACCATGCACACAGTGCCCAAGGTTCAACCACCAGGTGACCAGAATGGGGGGGGGATTATAGAGCTTGTTGGGTGTAGTGGCCTATCTGTAAGCCCAGAACTTGGGAGATGAAGGAAGAATGATCAAAAATCCAAGGTCAGCCTGGATACATAGTGAGTTCTAGACAAGCTTGAGTTACATGAGACCTTGTCTCAAAAAAGATTAAAACATCAAACTTCAAGAAACTTGGCAAGGATTCAAATTTGATTTGCCTCTGACCTTACTTGGAACTACTTTTGCCCCAGAGTCAAGAGGGAAAAAATTGAACTTGAGGTTATTATTGAGTTTGATTATAACCCCTGATGGTATTTGTTTTGTACATGAGAGGGGTGCTTAAGTGTTCTTTTTAGAGCACAATAAGAGCAATGTTTAAAGAATTGGAACAGATGGATAAGTAATTTAATTCTGAAGATTTGTAAGCATAAAGCCATGCTATGGTAACCTTGGTGGAAATAGTCTTTCACAAAGCTTAAGGCTTGTTTCTAATTTTTGAACCTTCAAGGGAGACAGGAGTAATCCAACAGACTATTGTTAAATGTATCAGTTTAATTGAGATTACTGGACCATCGCTTGCTTAGACCGTGTTTGTCTGGATAAGCCCTGCCATTTGGCCCTTTGTTGGTCTTGAATTCAAAGAGGAAGGGAAAAAAACAAGAGAAGTTATTGGAAATCTTTGAGAGAGATGCTAGAGAAGAGAAATTCCTGAAAATGTTGAGGATGGATAACATGGAGCAGAGTGCATTTGAGAATTAGGGCAAACAGGAAAGCTAGGATATTCAAGATTAGTGCTAGGGAAAAGTAAAGTGCTCACATTTTGTTTCATTGGGTGACCATGTAGTGGGTAGATAGATTGGCTAGATATTAGGGGTCATAACCCTGGAGCATAACTCTTAAACCAGTGGCCACACTATCTCCTGATAGGAGATGACCATAGAGAAGGCAGACTGAACACTGTCAAGGAATGGGTGCTTGTTTGTTTCAGTGCTGGCCAGCTGGGAAGAACTCAAGATCAATTTAGGCAAACCCTGTTATTGGCCTTTTCTAGCCCTCCGTGTTTTATAAGAATCCAGAGAAAGTGTATGCATAAAAGAATGTATAAACAGAACTGACTGAAAATGGGAAAGTTGTCTAAAGAGATTTTTTTTTTGCACTGGAAATGTTTAAACAGGCTGGACATAGAGGAGAAACTACTGAGGGTGGAAGGGTGAAGTAGATAGCTCCCAGTGCCCTTAAGATTTTGAAATTCTGCAATTTCCAGAGTCAGAGTGACCCTAAAAGGTTATCAGAGATCCAGAATGACTCCTAGCCCAGGCATTCTTGGTGGACACAGAAGGCAATTCTGTGTTTTGTTGTGTTTGAGACAGGGCTTCACTATGTAGACCTGGCTGGCCTGAACCTGGAACCCTCTATGTATAGACCAAGCTGACTTCAAACCCACAGAAATCTCCTGCCTCTGTCTCTCGAGTACATGGATTATCTGGGTATATTGCCATGCCCATTTAGAAAGCAATTCTGATTTTTTTTTTAAATGAAACCAAGTTTAATTTAGGCATGCTTTAGTTGATTTCCTCGTGGGCATTTGGAGACTGGGAGCCTCACATGGGAGTGATTTAAACCCATTGGAAATGTGCTGCTTTTTACCGTGAAGAACCATGTGAGGTTTTTGTGTCGTCCCCCCCCCCCCGTGAAGAACCATAGTCCCCTAGTGTAGGAGGCTGGATTAAGTTAGTCATAGGAGTGCTTCCCTCTATGGCTACCACATTTGTCTCTAATGGAGTAGGGCAGCTAAGGATAATGTGCCTTTGGGTTTGTTTTAGCTGAGGGACACGCAGGTCTCAGAGCTGATTCTCAGCATCAGCCCGATAATGTGCTTTGTAGCAATTGTCTTGATGAATTTATCAGCAAGAGACATGATGTAATAAATATTTTTCAGGGAGGATTTTCCTTGAACTGGTATTTTAAATATTTTAATTGTTTGTGTTCATTCTTCTTTAAACAAATTGTTTCATTTATAATTTGTGTGTATGTATGTGTGTGTAAAGATCAAAGGACAACTTTCAGGAATTGGTTCTCCTACTGTGGGTTCTAGAGACCATGCAAACATAGCGAGGGCTTTTTACCCACTGAACCAGCTTGCCCACCCTGTGCTCACTCCTTATTCAATTTCCTTTTTTCAGAAAAACCTCTCCCCTATTTAGAAGACATGGGAATAAATATGGTTCCAGTTACTAGGCTGGTAAAGAAGATGAAATTCAAAAAAAATTATTATAGCACAAAGAACAATGGCTTGTTTTTAGAGAATAAAATTAAAGTATTGTGGGACTTGGGGGGTCAAGTATTTTTGTCTGTGAGAGCATAGAAACTTCATTGAAAAGTTCCCAGAATTTGCACTGGCCTTTGTAAGATAGCTTTGGGGGAATCTAAGATGGAGGAAGGCATCACTTTTATAAGTGACAATATGAACGGTGGCATAGATGAGGAAAATATGAGCCACATATAAACCAGTTTGCATAAGGGTAACTAGTGTAAGAGAAAGATGAAAAGATAGTTTCATAGTTTGGGTACAAATCCAAGGATCTTGAATGTGAAGTTGTTGATGGCAGCTGGGCTTCACTAAGTAACACATGGAAGCCACTAAGGTTTTTGGTTGGTAGCTAAGATACCATAGTAGCTGTTGGCGCTGAGCTCTGCCCACTGTCTAAAGAGCATGTTCTTGCTTCCTTGCTTGTGCTTCTTAAACTTTTGACTGCTTGTTATACTACTATGTCCCAGGAGGATTATTTTCATTTGGGAGCACAGGAACACCTACTGTTGCTGAATTTGACACCAGAGGAGACTGGAGACTTCCCAGTCATGTCTGGTGTTGTACATGGGCAACTTTGACTACAGATAAGAGTCTACACTAAGACATCAAATGATGCTGATAAGGGATACTAAACTTTCACCACTATGACCACCTACTATAGAATATCCCTGGATGGCTGATGAGATGGCCCAGTGGGTTAAGGCACTTGATATCAAACCTGAAAACCTGAGTTTGATACCTGGAACTCATATGATGAATTCTTATAAAGTTTCCTGTGACCTCCATATGTTGCTCTGGCACATTTTCATACATATTTATATTCAGTAAATGTTAAAACATTTTTTTCCTAGAATACTCTTGGATTGGCCTCCCCAGAGGTAATAGAGGTCCCTGGCCCCATTATAGCAACTTTCTCACCTAGAAGGAAGTAGCCAGTCAAGAGTCATTGCCCCCCCCCCTTTTTTAAAGTTTTCAGGGCACAATATTCAGGGGAATGTTAAGCATGAGGTTAACTTTGGGATTGTCTGACCAACAGCCCCCAAAATAGGATATAAAGAACAAGAGGTGCCTGGCATGGTGGCACACACCTTTAATCCTAGCACTTGGGAGGCAGAGGCAGACAGATCTCTGAGTTCGAGGCTAGCCTGGTCTATAGCGTGAGTTCCGGGACAGCCAGGTCTGTTATACAGAGAAAGCTTGTCTTGAAAAACAAAACAAAAGTCCAATAGATATAATGGTGAGCTAGCTACGGCCCTTACACAGGAAATAGAGAATAATGGGTGTTAGAGGTAGATGCTAGCTAGGTCAAATCAAAGCAATTTCAAGATTTCCTCTCCAGGGAAGTATGTAGATTTCTATTGCCCTTTCCTCTAGTGAATACTAAAACCCCTGGACATACTCGTGCACCTTATACAGCTACTTACAACAGACTCTGGGTAGAATGGACATCTGAGAAAGACACCCTCCTTTCCTGGAAGTGCTTTCATGGAGTTACAGAATAGTAAGACAATGCTCAAGATCAGGGAATGTAAGCTGGACATGGTGGTGTATGCCTGTAATACCATGACACTAAAGTAGGATAGCTGTGAGTTCAAAGCCAGCCTGAGCTACAAACCAAGTTTCATGTCAGTCAGGGCTATGTAGCAAGACCATGTCTCACATAACAAATCAGTAAGGGCCGATGAGGTGGCTTAGTAGATGCTTGTAGCCAAACCTGTAAACCTGAATTCAATTTCAGCATCAACACGGCAGAAGGAGAGAACTGACTTCCACAAATTGTTCTTTGATGACCACCACGTCTACCATGTGATGTGCCCTCAAACACACCCACCCAAATAAATAAATAAACATAATAAAACATTTTTATGAACAAAACGTTCAGAGACAATGAAGGGTCTCATTTTTAGAAGTGTTTATGCCAGACCTAAATGGAATGTTCAGCAATATGAACTCAAGCCTGGAGATGAAGTTTGGAGAATAATGCCGAGAGAGATGAAAGAAAGGCACTGTCCCTTAGGAAAAGCACATAAGAGGGAAACGAGGAGGAAAACGATGCTTTGGGATAAGGCACAAGAACCCAGCCTCTTGTGCCTGCTCTTTCCAGTACTGGGGATTGAATCCAGGGCAAACTTCCACCACAAGCTGTAGCTTCATCCCTCTTTTTTTTTTTTTTTTTTTTTTTTTTTACCTTTTATTTTGAGGCAAGGTCTCTCTTACTTTCCCAGTCTGAGTTTGAACTCACCATGGTCCAGAAAGGTTTTGCACCCCCAAGTACCTGGTATTAACTCCTGAACCCCAATACATCTGGCTAGAATTGAGCTTCTTAAACTGGGTCACGATCCCATATATGATCACAAAACTGAATGTGGCTGTCATGAAAAACACTGAAAATTTTCTGAACAGTTATCAAAAGTTGATTCGAAATCAAATGTGTTGAAAACATTTATTACCTTTTTGTTTTCTTCTTTTGAGAACTGTCTGTTCATTTCATTATCCCATTTATTGATTGGCAGTTTCGTGTCTTAGTGTTTAATTTTTGCAGTTCTTTACATATTCTAGATATCAACTCTGTAGGAAAAGATTTCCTCCAATTGTGTAGGCCATCAGTCCCTCTGCTGTTAATGTCCCCTGCCGTGCAGAAGCTTGCTAACTTTCTGTAGTCCCATTTGTTGACTCTTGGGACTATCTCTTATGCTCTTAAGTCCTGGTCAAAAAGTTCTTACTTATACCTGTGACTTCAGATGTATTCTCTGTGCTCTTCTATAACAGCTCCAGCATTTCCAGTTCTAAATTTGATGCATCTGATGCAGAGTGAGAGCTATGGATCTAAGTTCGTTCTTCTGCAAATCGATACACAGGTTTGCCAGCAACATTTGTTGAGTGAGTTCTTTTTTTCCAGTGTATATTCTTGGATGCCTTTGTCAAAACTTAGCTAGCCACAGCTATGTGGATATTATTCTGTTGCATTGATTTATCTGTGTGTCTTTGTGCCAGCACCAGGCCGATCTCATTACACATGTACTCTCTGGAGTAAAATGTGAAGTCAGGTGTCATGACCTCCAGGTGTTTTTGTTTGTTTGGTTTGGTTTGGTCTGCTTAGGATTTCCTTAGATATGCATGGCCTTTTGTGTTTCCGTTTGATTGATTAGGTGGTGGTATTGTTTTGCCCCCCACCCTTTAAAAAGGTTCTCACTATGTAGCACTAGCTGGTCTGGGACTCACTATATAGACCAAGGTGGCCTCAAATTCAGTCATACGCCTCTACCTTGTGAGTGCTGCGATTAAAGGCATGAACCAATCTCCCTGGCCTCACTTATGAATTTTTGTCATCAGGGAAATGCAAATTAAACTACTTTGAAATTTCATTTTACCCCAGTCAGAATGGCTATGATCAAGACAATTAATAATAATAAATTCTGGCAAGACTGGGGGAAAAGAGGAATCTTCACCCACTGCTGGTATAAATGTAAGCTAATGTAACCACTGTGGGAACCGAGATGGGGGTTCCTCAAAAAATTAAAAATAGAGCTGATGTAAAGGTTTGGTGGATAGAAGCATTCACTGCATAAGCCTGATGACCTGAGTTTGGTCCACAGAGACCACATAAAGGTGGAAGGAGAGAATGGACTCCAAAAGTTACACACACACACACACATACACACACACACACACACACACACACACACACACACACACACACACACACCATGTGCCCTCACACAGTAATGATAGTCTTGATTTTTTAAATTAAAAATAAAACCACCATATGACTCAACTATACTGCTCCTGGAAACATACCTAAAGGACTCCATATCCTACCACAGAAATACTTCCAGATCTGTGTTTATTACTGCACTATTTGCAATAGCAAGGAATGGACCCAATCTAGGTTATGCCAACTGAAGAATGGATAATGAGAATGGCATAGATGCACAATACAATTTTTCTCCACTGTAAAGACAAGTAAAATTGCAGGAAGATAGATGGAACTGGGAAGTATTAAGTGAGGTCTCAAAGATAAACATCTAATTCTTTGTAATATCTGGGGTCTGAGAGTGAGTATAGACTATAAAACTAGACAGGAGACCAAATGAAGAATGTAGATACTGAGGAAGGGAGGGAGGACAACAGGTCACATGATATGAACATGGAAAAGAGGATACAGGGTGGGACAACATGATGGAGGGGAATGGAAAAAGTCAGGTGAAAGAGACAACAATAGCAAATTTTGTTTTTAATATGTGATAATGAAACCCAATTCTTCGTAAGCTAATAATAAATAAACAATTTGATCCCTTTTCCACAACATATAAGGATCAAATTGGTATAAGCATTACCAGCCTACAATCCACACTGCCAGAGAAGCTAGTAAACAAGGAGGACCGTTAGAGAGACACACATGTTCCCCTGGGGAAGGGGGTATAGAGGGAAGGGAGAGGGAACTAGGAGAATGAGAAGGGGAAACGAGAAGGGGTAAGGAAGACGTGATGGGGCAGGGAGGTTGAGTTGGGGGAAGAACAGAAGACAGCAAGATAAGAGATAATATAATAGCGGGAGACATTATAGGCTTAAAGAGAAATCAGGAACTAGGGAAATGTCTGGAGAGCTACAAAGATGACACCAATTAACAATCTAAGCAACAGAGGAGAGGCTACCTTAAATGCCCCCTTCTGATAATGAGATTGATGACTAAGTCATATGTCATCATATAGCCTTCATCCAGCAGCTGGTAGAAGTAGAAACAGACACCCACAGCTAAACCTGGAACTGAACTGAAATCCAGTTGCGGAGGAGGAGGACTGATGAGCATAGGGGTCCAGACTGGGCTGGTGAAACCCACAGCAACAGCTGACCTGAACAAGGGAGAGCTCTTGGTCCCCAGACTGATAACTGGGAAACCAGCATGGGACTGATCCAGACCCCCTGAATGTGGGTGTCAGTGAGGAGACGTTGGAAATCTATGCGGCTCCTTGTAGTGTATCAGTACTTATCCCTAGCATAGGTGTGGACTTTGGGAGCCCATTCCACACAGAGGGATACTTCCCGAGCCTAGACACAAGGGGGTTGGCCTAGGCCCTATTGCAAAGGATGACAGACTTTGATGATCCCCTACGGAAGGCCTCACCCTCCCTGGGGAGCAGAAAGGGTATTGGGATAGGTAGGGTGTTAGTTTGGGGGGGCAGGGAAGGAGGGGAGGGAGAGGTACCTGGGATTGACATGTAAAATAATCTTCTTTCTAATTAAAATAAAAAAATTAAAAAAGAGTACTTGATTTTAGTTTTTTTTGTCTCCTTCCCTCCCTCCCTTCCTCCCTTCCTCCCTTCCTTCCTTCCTTCCTTCCTCCCTCCCTCCTTCCCTTCCTTCCTTCCTTCCTTCCTTCCTTCCTTTCTTCCTTCCTTCCTTCCTTCCTTTCTTCCTTCCTTCCTTCCTTCCTTTCTTCCTTCCTTCCTTTTTGAGACAGGCTTTCTCTCTATAGCTCTGGTTGTCCTAGAACTTGTTCTGTAGACAAAGCTGGTCTTAAACTCATGGAGATTCACCTGCCTGGCTCTGCCTCCGGAGTGCTGGGAATAAAGGTGTATACCACTACCACCTGGCTATTTTAGAAATATTTTTAAGTGTGTGTGTGTGTGTGTGTGTGTGTGTGTGTGTGTGTGTGTGTGTGTGTTTGCATGTTTGTGTACTCATCATGGCTCATATGTGGAGGTCAGAGGACAACTTTTAGGAGTTGGTTCTTTGCTTCCACATGGGATTGGAAATCTTAGGTTGTCAGGGATTTTTTATTATTATTAGTTCAAATTAGGAACAAGCTTTTTTCACAAGTCGATCCCTTCTCCCTCTCCCACCCCTCACCCCTATCCCTCCTTCCCCACCCCCGACCTATCCCCCATCCCATCCACCCTCTACTCCCCAGGCAGTGTAGGGCCCTCAACCAGGGCTCCTCAAAGTCCACCACATCATCCTGGGCTGGGCCTGGGCCCTTCCCAATGTGTCCAGGGCAAGAGTGCATCCCTTCACGTGGGATGGGCTCTCAAAGTCCCTTCTTACACCAGGGAAAAATACTAATCTACTACCAGGGGCCCCCTGGAGTGCAGAGGCCTCCTCATTGACCTCCATGTTCAGGGGTCTGGATCAGTCCTGTTTATTTCTTGAATTTTTTGGTTTGTCTTTTCCTCCATTTCATATACTTTTTTGCTTGCTTTTTCTTCTATTTCTTTAAGGGATTTTCTTGTTTCCTCTTTAAAGGTCTCTATCATCTTCCCAAGTTAATTTTTGAGGTCCATCTCTTCTTCATCTTTTGTGTCAAGCTTTTCAGATCTTGCTGATGGTGGAGTCCCTAGATTCTGGTGGTGTCATATTGGTCTTTCTGTTGTTGAGTTCTTATTCTGTCTTCTTCCCATATCTTCTTCCAGTGGGTGCAGGTGGGGTCTCTCTATCTCCTCTTGTGACCTCGGTATAAGACAGGTCTTGGTATGGGACAGGTCAGCGGAGCGGGGAAGAAGAGTTAGGTGCTTCCGGACTCGGGGAGCTCCTCCCTGGCTGGGTGAGTCTACTCCGAGCAGACGCAGGCCCAGAGAGATCAGAGTGAATGGGGCTTTGGAAAGGAGTTGGGCAAGAGTAGAGGGTCACTCACCTTGGTATGGGACCGGTTGTCAGGAAAGTACTTTTACCTATTGAGCCATCTCATCAACCCAGAATGTTTGGTTTTAAAAGTTGCTGTTTGACAATGACAGTCTATGCTGGAGAGGATGTGGAGAAAAAGGAACACTCCTCCATTGCTGATGGAAGTGCAAACTTGTAAGACCACTTTGGAAATCAGTATGACAGTTTCTCAGGAAAATGGGAATTAGTCTACCTCAAGATCCAGCAATTCCTCTCTTGGGCATATACCCAAATAATGCACATTCAACCATGTTCATAGCAGCATTGCTTGTAATAGCCAGAACCTGGAAGCAACCTAGATCCCCCTCAACTGAAGAATGGATAGAGAAAATGTGGTCCATTTACACAATGGAGTACTACTCAGGAGAAAAAAAAAATAATGGAATTTTGAAATTGGATGACAAATGGATGGCACTAGAAGAAACCGTCCTGAGTGAGGTAATCCAATCACAAAAAGACAAACATAGTATGTACTCACTCATATGTGAATTTTAGACATAGATCAAATGATTACCAGCCTGCAATCCTCTTCACCAAAGGAACTAGGAAACAAGAAGGACTCTAAGAGAAGAATGCATGGACTCCGGAGAAGGGGAAGGGGCAGAATCTCCTGAGCTAATTGGGAGCATGAGGGTAGGGGAGAGGGAGCTGGTTGAATGAGAGGGGGAGAAGAAAAGGGGAGAGGAGGAAATGGAGGAGCAGGAAGGTTGAGTTGGGGGAAGAAAAGAGAACAGGATGAGAGATAGCATAACAGAGGGAGCCATTATAGGTCCAAAGAAAGATCTGGCACTAGGAAGATTTCCAGAGATCTACAAGGATGACACCAACTGACAATCTAGCAATGGTGGAGAGGCTACCCTAAATGCCCTTCCCCTATAATGAGACTGATGAATACCTTATATGCCATCCTAGACCCCTCATGAAGTGGCTGATGGAAGCTGAGGCAGACACCTACAGCTATACACTGAACTGAAATCTGGAACCCAGTTGCAGAGAGGGAGGAGTGAAGAGCAAAGAAGTTGGTACCAGGCTGGTGAAACCCATAGAAACAACTGACCTGAACAAGGGGGAGTGCATAGTCCCCAGACCAGTGTCTGGGAGGCCAGCAAGGAAGTGATCCAGACCTTTGAACATGGATGTCAATGAGGAGGCCTCAGCACTCTATGGGGACCCTGGTAGTGGATCAGTATTTATCCCTGGAGTAAAAAGGGACTTTTGGGAGCCCATCTCACATGGAGGGGTACTCTCTCAGCCTGGACACATGGGGGAGGGCCTAGGCCCTGGCCAAGATGATATGACAGACTTTGGGGAACCCCCATGGAGGACCTTACCCTCCCTGGGGAGCAGAGGGGGGATGAGGTGGGGAGCTGATGGGGGCTTGGGGAGAGGAGAGAGAGAGGAAAACGGATTGACATGTGAAGCAGCCTTGTTTCTAATTTGAACTAATAAAAAAATAACCTCTTGGGGAAAAAGTCTTTATGTAGTAAAGATATTGCATATGCCCTGGGGGGGTGTTGCTGTTTGAGCTGAATGTGATGACAGAAGCAGGTGGATCCATGTGAATTTGAATCCAGCATGATCTACATAGTGAATTCCAGGTTAGCCAGGGCTACATAGTAAGACCCTATCTCAAAAAAAAAAAAATGCTGTTTCAGTTGATGTCTTGAATTTCATTTAAAAAAATCAAGGACAGAATTTCCAACAATTTTTTAAATGGCCCTGAGCTTACTTCTGCTATCTTATACTATATATTTACATGAAGTAGCATTCTCATCATTTACAATTATAAAATCAAAATATACATTGACTCTGAAAAGTCTTAAAGATGTTCTTTCTGTATCTTACAGTATCTCATATTCAGCCAAAATTTAATTCTTTATGGAAAAATAAGGATATTACTTCATTATCATGGTGCATTTGTGTTCATCTTTCATAAATGATACAATTAAATGTTTACCAAAAATTATTTTAAAATATTTCCTTCTGATTTATTCTCTGTAAATGTTTGATTCGTATACCTATTTTATATATGTACATATTAGGGTCATCTAAAATTTTCTTAGGTGAATGGGGTCACACATAGTTAAGAGCATCTGTTGCTCTTCAAAGAACCTGGATTAGCTCTCAGCACCCATGCTCCAGATTCGGGTGATCCAGTTTCCTCTGTGACCTCTGGGAGCACTGTACTCACATCGCATGTGAACACACACACACACACACACACACACACACACACACACACACACACCATGTGCACATAAATAAAAATAAAACATTTTAAAGTTTTTAAAAATAATTTTATTATTCTTTTACATCCTGACTTCAGTTTCCCCTTCCTCCTCTCCTCCCAGTTTCTCCCCTGCACCTCCCCCTGTCCCCCACCAATCCACTCCTCCTCCCTTTTCTGTTTAGAAAACTGAAGGCCTCCCTTGGATATCAACCAAACATGGCATATGAAGTTGCAGTAAGACTAAGCATCTCCCCTCTTATTAAGACTGGACAAAACAACCCAGTGTGAGAAGTAGGGTTCCAAAAGCCCACAAAAGAGTCAAAGACAGATCCTGTTCCCTCTGTTAGGAGTCCCATGAAAGGACCAAGCTTCACAACTTTAACATACATGCAGAGGGCCTAAGTCCATCCCATGCAGGCTCCCTGGTTGTGAGTTCAGGTTAATTGATTCTGTGGATTTTCTTATGGTATCTTTGACCCCTCTGGCCCCTACAATCCTTCTTCCCCCTCTTCTGCAGGATTCCCTGAGCTCTACCTAATGTTTGGCTGTGGGTCTCTGCATCTTTTTCCATCAGTTGCTGGATGAAGACTTTCTGATGGCAATTGGGCTAGGCACCAATCTATGAATATAGCAGAATATCACTAGGCATCATTACAAGGGTGTTTTTTTATGCCAGTTGTGTTTGGTTCTATCCTAGGTCTCTGGGCTATCCAGTCTCTTGGTTCTGGCACTCCAGGCAGTGTCAGGGGTGAGCTCTCTCTCATGGCGTGGGTCTCAGGCTGAACCAGTCGTTGGCTGGCCACTCCGACAATTTCTGTACCACCTTTACCCTCCCCCCTCATCTTGTAGGTAGGAGAAATTTTAGTTCAAAGGTTATGTGGCTGGGTTAGTGTCCCAGTCCCTCCCCTGGAAGTCTTTCCTGGTTAGAGGAGAAGGTCAGTTCAGACTCTGTATCCCCTATTGCTAGGAGTCTTAGCTAGGGTCACCCTTGTAGATTCCTGGGGGTTTCCATTGCACTAGGTTTCTACCTCACCCTTTCCAGTTGTCTCTTCCAGTACTCTCCCCCTCCACCTTCCCATCTGATCCTTCCTGTTCCATTCCCAGTGCACCCTCAAAATCCATTCTTTTCCCCCCTCCCAGGAAGATCAATGCATCCCTCAGTCCCTCTTTGGATTTTCTAGGTCTATGAGTTGTAGCATGGTTATCCTTTACTGCAAAGGTCTATTTATAAGTGAGTATGTACCATGTGTCTTAGTTAGAGTTTCTGTTGCTGCGATGAAACACCATGACCCAAAAGCAAGCCGGGGAGGAAAGGGTTTATTTGGCTTACCCTTCAGCATTGCTGTTCATCACTGAAGGAAGTCAGGACAGGAACTCAAACAGGGCAGGATCCCAGAGGCAGGAGCTGATGCAGAGCCCATGGAGGGAAGCTGCTTACTGGCTTGCTTCCCCTACCTTGCTCAGCTTGCTTTCATATAGAACCCAGGACCACCCAGTCCAGGGATGACACCACCCACAATGGGCTGGACTTTGCCTCATTGATCAGTAATTGAGAAAATGCCTTATAGCTGGATGTTATGGAGGTATTTCCTCAACTGAGACTCTTCTGCTCTCATGACTCTAGTTTGTGTTAAGTTGGCATATTGATTTCCAAAGTGGCTCTATAAGTTTGCACTCCTATTAGAAGTGGAGGAATGTTCTCCTTGATCCACATCCTCACCAGCATGAGCTGTCACTTGTGTTTTTGATCTTAGCTATTCTGAAAAGTGTAAGATGGAATCTCAAAATAGTTTTGATTTACATTTCTCTGTTTAGAATTATGTTGTCTTGCCATAAAAGTTTATTTCTTGTATACAAATGTTTGTCTTAACTTCAAAACACTGTAGATACAAGATTATTCTCTGAAAAATAGTTAATTTGCAGAACTATATTGGCTTGAAATGTGCTATGTCCTTAGAGACATGAGCTCAATGTATTACTCAAATATTCATTAGGAGCTTTACCCAGACACACACCTTTTGCTTGGTTTTGAATTTGTGAGTTCACAAATATGCAAGGAATATAAACGAGCCATTGTCTTCCCACAATGCCAGAGTTTACTGTATAGCGATAAATCCACAAGGTTCAGCGGTTTCGGTGACTGATTTCCCAGACAATCCCATCTACCTTGGTGATGTGGTGGAAGTCAATGCACACTCTTCCATTCCAATCTTAATTACTAATATTAACTCAAATTTCACACATTTCACAGCATATGATAAATATATTTCTCAATGCACACACACACACACACACACACACATAATTACAAGTTAGAAAGGTTATAGAAGAATTACAAACATATCAGAAGTAGGTTGATAGAAATGCTAGTAGCATAAAATAACAGAAAGAGCAGACAACTGTGGTCTGGGAAAGAGTTGGGTGGGAGCTGCTGCTGAGGCCCACTGAGTGGAATCCAGCTGAAAGAGCAGAACCAGTCAGGAACAAAAAAGATAGGTTCCTGTGCAGATTGGAAAACAGGTGGACAAGTAGAATTTGAGTATGCCAAGTCAACAGTTGGAGATGGAGCTGAAGCTCCAGGAAGAGACAAGTATTCTCTGCCTGTCAGTCATTGCCACACATGGGTGTCAGGTTGGTAGAGCAGAGCTAGGCATTCATCACTTGATTGGATCCAGGGGAGGGAGTTATACTCTTCCTTGGTTTCCCTGGTATGATCTTAATATTCCTATATGTCCCACAGTATTGATTCATTCTGATAAACTTATAGGGGGCACCATTTGCACTCCCAAGAATAAGTCACTCATCAGTCTTTGCTGCGTGGTAGACAGTGGTGTGGTTAGACTCACCCTTCTCCCTCAAAATGGGGTCAAAAATCTTCATGTAAAACAGAGTTCCTTGGACAAGGCACAGCTGAAAAAACAACTGTTTTATACAATATAGAGTAACTTAGAGTAGAGTCCAACTTTTTGATTTAGGTTTTGGTTTAAAGCAGGGTCTTCCACAGGTTGGCCCAAATTTGTGATACTCTAACCCAACGTTCTGAATGCTGGGATTGCAAATGTGTAGCTCAGATGTATACCTTTCATCCAACAATTTTCTCAGTTGTTAAAAACAATATATTCTCACTATCTATCTTTTCAATGAACTGCAGTTAGCTTTATTAAAGCTGCCACTGAAGTTCATCTTACTAAACCCATGGCCTCTTTATCTCACATGACCAGCCAGCTGGTTTCTCCTCTCTTAGGCTTCTCACCTGGAATGCCCAGAGCTTGTACCTGTTCTGTCTACCTAGTTGATCTCATGTCTCCCAAAGTTCTAAACACCGTCTATATACTTATGACATCTAATTTCCTATCTTCAAACTGACCTCTCCCTAACACTCTTGAGTTGGTATATCTAACTGTCAAGCACCCAAAAGCTCTACTTAGGCTGGGGGTGTTGGCACATGCCTGTGAGAGGCTAAGACAGGAAAGCAGCAAATGAAGGCAAGCCTGAACTACCAAAAACCTGTCCCAGAAACCAAAACAGCAAAATGAAAGAAAGTAGAAAAAAAAAAAAGGAATTAAGGAGGAAAACACAGCCAGGCAAATTGGACTGTAATTCCATCACTCAAGAAACTGAGACAGGAGGATTGCCATGAGTTTGATATCAGCCTGGGCTACATAATAAGAGTCAGTCTCAAAAATTATTTCTTTTTAATGTTTTATTTTAAAATGTTTTCATACAATGTATTTCAATTATAGTCCTTGCCCCCAGCTTCTCCCAGATCTTCCCTAACTCCACCTTATTTATGTTCTTTCTCTTTCAAAACAGAAAAAAAAAATAGACAAACCACAAAAAGAAAAAAGACAAAAAAGCACACCCCCCCCCAAATAGGGTCCATTTTCTCTTGGCCAACTACCCTTGTGCATGGAATCCTCTCTGCAGTGTGGTTGATATACCCAGTGCAATTGCATTGAAGAAAACTGATTTCCCCTTTCCCAGCAGATAGCAATTACAAACAGCTTCTTGGTCAGGGATGGGACTTTGTGTCCTCCGTCTGATGGAACTGGTGTGTGTTGTCACCGTCTCTGTGAGTTCCTATGTTTATCATCCATGTGGTGTCTGGATGACACTGTTTGCTTGTAGGCACCATTCCACATCTTCCACATAGATCCTGAGCCTTTCGGTAGGGGTTGGATGAAGACATCCCATTTAGGGCTGAGTGTTCCAAAGTCTTTCACTCTGCACACTTTCCAGTTGTACATCTCTGTGTTAACTACCATCTAATGCAAGAAGACCCTTCTCAGATGAGCATTGAGCAATGTTCTGATTATGGGTGTGGCAAAATATTTAGGGGAAAACCAACTACTATTATTCTGCTAAAGGGACATAGCAAAAAAATGAAAATTTTACAAACAAAAACCTACTGCTGGGCATGGTGGCATATGCCTATAATACAAGCACTAGGGAACCAGACTCAGGTGCATTTCTGTGAGTTCAAAGCCAACCTAGTCTACATAGTGAGTTCTAGGCAAGACAGGGCTACATAGTGAGACCCTGCCTCAAAAAATAAAGCAAATATAACACCAAACAAAATCCCATCTACTTGAAAGATTTTTAATCTTCTGTCATATTTATTTTTGTGTGTATACATGTTCATGTGCAGATGCATGTGTGTGCCTACTTGTGGAAACCAGAGGTTTTCTTCTTTAGTTGCTCTCATTTTTTGAGACAAGTTTTCTCACTGACCATGAAACTTATCAGTTCCGCTAGACTGGCTGGCCAGCAAGCCCCAGGAGCCTGTCTGTCTCTGCCTCCCCAATGCTGGGGTTGAGGCACCCCAGTTTTTATTTGGGTACTGGGGATTCAAACTCAGGTATTCATGTTTGCACAGCAAACACTATTGAGACATCCCTGTAGTCCCTCTACTTAGATATTTTAACAGCAAAGTTTAAAATATCTAAGGGCTGAGGAGGTAGCCAATGGTAGCCTCATATGCATGAAGTTCCATTCTCAGCACTACAAAAAAGAAAAAACATAAAGTTGACAGCAAAGCCTAACTCCCAGTTTCCATCCCCTAAGCTGCCTTCTATCTCATCTAGCAGCACTCTGTTTACCAGTTCTTTGAGAAAAACTAAAACAAAAAATCCTTGGTGCCACTTTGACTACTCCATTTCTCTTAAGCCATTTTCAAGTTACTTATAAATGCTAGTGACTTTTACCTTCAGCTTTACTCAGTGTCTACCTACTTCTCACTACCAGTTCTGTTCCTACTGATCTAAACTACTGTCAATACTTGTATGGATTATTGCAGCAGCCATCAGCTGGCCTCCCTGCTTCTACATTATACTGTAGTCTAAGCACCATGGACCAAGTGATCACCAGAGTCAGATCACAGCATTTGTTTGTTCAAAACCTTCTAGTAATTTTTACAACATTCCAAATAATTCTGTCTTCCAAACTTATTTGACAGCCTATTTTATTTAATCATTTTCTCATTTACTACCTTGTAGACATACTGCCCCTGTCTAAGAAAACCACCACAGTCCTGTCTAAGGCCTTTGTTATTGCTTGCTTCATCTCTTATTAAACATTCCATTTTCAGTTAGGTTTTCCTTGACTACCCCTTTTTAAATTACATCCCCTCAGTATCTCTATCTCTGATATATAAGGAATGTACTCCTGGTATCTACAGTAGTGTTTAAGAATTATCTGCCTGCAGAGACCCACACACAGACTTAGGTGCAAGGAAGCCCAAATTAGAGGTCTCCTTCCAGTGTCTTCCCTCAGGGTTTTGGGAACCCCAAAGAAGAGGGGCAGGAAGAATTGTGGGAGCCAGAACATGGCCCACAAAATCAACTAAGCAGAACTCATAGGAGCTCACAGAGACTGAAGTGCTAGTCATCGACCTTGCATGGGCCTGAGTTAGGTCCTCTGCATTGCATATGCATCATGATTGCTAGAGTTTAGTATCTGCTAGGTAAGCCCTTTACAGATGAAATACGTCCCTGGCCTTGTTTTGTTTTGGTTTGGTTTGGTTTGTTTTTTTGAGACAGGGTTTCTCTGTGTAGCTTTGGAGCCTATCCTGGCACTCGCTCTGGAGACCAGGCTGGCCTCCAACTCACAGAGATCCGCCTGCCTCTGCCTCCGGAGTGCTGGGATTAAAGGCCTGCGCCACCAACACCCAGCACGTCCCTGGCCTTTTAAAATTATTGTTTTGAGTCAGGGTCTCACTAAGCTGCTGGGCTCACCTTGAGTTTGCTCACTATATAGTTCAGGTTACCCTAACCTAATTCTCTGGCCTCAGTCTCCCAAGGGTGAGGGTTACGGGCCTGCACTGCCATGCTGAGCTCACAGGGTTTTCTCCACTTGTTACCCTTTTCTTGGAAATCTCCAATGCATCATTATGAAATTCTAATATTCTGGAATTTTCAAATTCTTGGACATGAATAGTTGCCTGTTAAAAGATCTTCAGTGACTTCTCATAGTATGTCATAAAGTGAGTGTTATAAGTGGTTTCTTGAACTATTCAGGGACCTATGCAGAAGAGAACATAATTCTAGCCCTTTCCAAGGTGTTTATGTCCCATCCTGTGCCCCCCTTGATATGTCCTCCAAGGACAAATTGAGAAAGGGAAAGACAAAGCAGGAACAAATCCTGAGTGTTTGTTTTTTCTAAAGGGACTCCCTCCCCGTTTTGTGGAACTGAGTGTCAGACCCAGGGCCTCATTCACACTAGGCAAGTACTCTCCTATTGAGCTATACCCCTAGTACCCTTGGAAAAAAAAGATTTCTATAAAAGGTTATACTTAGAAAAGGGGGGAAAGAAAAAAAGAAAAACGGTTATGCTTGAGAGACCCAGCTATGAGAAGCTGGGGCTGTAACTTGGCCAGTGGTGGAGCATACCTGGGATCTACAAAACCTGAGACAATCCCCAGGACTACAGAACATGAGAACTTTGATGAAGAAAATACATATAAACTGGTTTAGTTTAGTGGATTCAGATTAGGTCTGGGGAATAATAAGAATAAAAAGAGGAAAACGTTTTCTTTTAAATGCTGAGTCTTTGTCCACTGCAGCCTGCCTTGTAGAATGAGAAAATGGCTGCTGTGGAAGACGGAACTCAGAAACAAAGCTGTCATTTCTTGCTGACCCTCTGTTCCAGTTTGTTAGAAGACTGTTTCGTGTTCACTTTCAGTCCTAGACTTTAACCTTGAGAAGTTATTTAAAGTCCATGAGCCAGCTTTGGAGAAACAGGTTGTGAATGAAGATGTTGAGACTCTATTTTCTGCTATGTACAGGAAACAGAAATAGAAAAATTCCACAAGAGAATCTGGAAAGTTCCCCAAACCAGTCGATTAGAAATTGGGAAGTGACTGCCAGACAGCACACATGTGTAATTCTGCACTGGAATGCTGAGCTAGAGGATCATGAGATGGAGGCCTGCCTGGGTTATATAGCAAGACCCCATCTCAGAGAACACTTAGACAGGAGAATTAGAAGCATAGCTGGTCACATGTACTGGCTAGGTTTTGTCAACTTGACGCAAACTAGAATCATCAGAATGGATGCTCAATTGAAAAAATGGCCCCTTCCTAAGATCTGGCTGTAGGCAAGCTTGTAGGACACTTTCTTAATTAGTGACTGATGCCCGAGGGCTTAGTCCATTGTGGGTGGTGCTACCTAGGGCTGGTGGTCCTGAATGCTATTTCTCCAGCCCCTAAAATAAGAAAGTAGGCTGAGTGAGCCAGTAAGCAGCACTCCTCCATGGCCTCTGCATCAGCTCCTGCCTCCAGATTTCTGTCCTGTTTGAGTTCCTGCCCTCATTGCCTTTGAGAATGAACTGTATATATGGAACTGTGAGTGAAATAAACCCTTTCTTCCCCAAGTTGCTTTTGGTCATCACAGCCATGGTAATCCTAAGACGTCTTCTAAATGTCACTCCAACTACACCATTGAGTTTTAAAGCTCCTAAGTTTAGAGGTCTTTTCTGTTAGGAGCTCTGACTGACATATGAACAGATAACTGTAACAAGGACATGTAGAGTGCTGGCAGATTTTTTTGTTGTTACCTTTTTGTTTGTGTATGTGCTTATGCTACATGAAATAAGTAAAACATTTTTGCTGAGATTCTGTGGAGAGAATCAGGATGGGAACCTTGATTTCTGGGGTATCTGGGGCTTTGTAAATAGGTAGGGTGTAATAGTGAAACCAGAAAAACTAGGTTGGGGAGACTCTTGTTTTACCCACTAATTCTAGGAAAATGCAGCTCTTATTTTAGTCAACCAGTGATAGGCACATCTGTTTATGTGAGAGCCCTTTAGAGTCTTAAAAGCACTCAAGCCTGCCAGGAGTGTGCTCATTTGCAGTTTCCTCTGCCAATGCTTTCACGATGAAGAGCCTCTTCCCCCATGAGACAGACCTGCTCACCGAGAGCCCATTTATCACAGCATCCATGACTGCTGAGAGTCATTGGTGGTGCTGGTACACAATAGCTCATCGCCATACTCCATTGTGCTTGTATTTCATCTAGCTTCAGACTGAGAAGAATACAAGCTCTGAGGCCTGTCTAGAAAGCCTTTCTTCCATTTTTCTGCTTAGTAAATCATTCAGTTGTTTGTGTATAAATAAGAGGGGTAGAGGGACCCTGGCAGCACAGAGTTACAGTGGTGCAGGGGTTGAAGATGGCCTGCAGGGTGGCCCAGGTGGAAGACCCATCCTTAAGTTTCAGGTCATCTTCATTTCTATTTTACGACATTCAGACCGGGGTCTAGGCAGCTGGGGCCTGTGAATCTAAGGTTACTGATTTCTCCCTCTGGAGTCTGGAGTCTGAATGAGAGAGCTTGGTCCCTGTAACTGGCTTCTGTAGGAATAGTGTTGCTATTCCTTGATTTTGATATCTTTTTTGATGACTAATGTTTCTCAAAATATTTTTATGTGACAATTGCCCCATACTTATATTTAGTAATTAAAGGGAAAATGTTTGGAATAAAGTCTTAGCTAGTATCTGGGCTCACGTCACTAGCAGCAGGTATCTAGAGTATATACAGCCTTATGTTGTGTACTAGAAAGGGCACATCAGACAAATCAGAGATACATTCACCAAAATGGGCTGGCAAGATGACTGAATGGGTAAATACGCTTGCTGCCAAGACAGACCATTTGAGCTCACTCCCTGATATCCACTAGGTGGAAAGAGAAAAACAACTTCTTCCATATGTTCTCTGACCTACACATGTACAGCTTGCTGTATGCACCAGCACACACACACACACACACACACACATACATAAACAAATGTAAAACTTGAAAAAAGCTGATTAGTACTCTGCAAAAGTGTCACAGTTTAAAGCAGGGAAAGAATGAGTGACAGTCACAAATTAGAGAAGACTGAAGAGATACAATGGCTAAATACCATGTGAAATTCCAGACTATCCCTGGAACCAAAAATATAGGAGAAAGGGCAAGTCCACTGTAACCTCAGTTAACAATTTTATCCCAAGGTTCATTTCTTACTTAGTTAAGTGTTCTGTGGTTACATAAGGTTCTAGCATAAGTGTAAGGCAGATAAAGAATAGATAAACATTCCCTGTACTATTTTTTGCAACTCTTCCATAAGTTATCTCAAATAAGACATTTTTAAAAGCACGGTGACTGGATTGGCAAGATGGCTCAGCAGATAAAGATGTTTGCCACCAAGCCTGCCAGCCTGAGTTCAGTCCATGGAACCCACATGGTGGGAGAGAACTGAACTACATGAGGCCTCTGACCTGCATATAATGCACAATGGCACGCTTACACACATATGCTTACACACACACACACACACACACACACACACACACACACACACACACACACACACGTGCATACACATATAGGTATACATACATGCATGCATATGCACACATACATATACACACATGCACACATGTGCACATACATGCATACTTACATATGCACACATGAACACACGCACACACACACACACACACACACACACACACATAAATGCATACACACAATAAAAATTTAAGCCTGGCGTTGGTGGCACACACCTTTAATCCTGGCACTTGGGAGGCAGAGGCAGGGGGAATCTCTGTGAGTTCAAGCCCATCCTGTTCTACAAGAGGAAGTTCCAGGACAGGTTCCAAGGCTACAGAGAAACCCTGTCTCGAAGTGGCAGGATACAAGATTAACTCAAAAAAAAATCAGTAGCCCTACTATATATAGACAACAAATGTGCTGAGAAAGAAATCAGAGAAACATCACCCTTTACAATAGCCACAAACAACATAAAATATCTTGGGGTAACTCTAACCAAACAGGTGAGAGGCCTGTATGACAAGAACTTTGAGGCATTAAAAAAGAAATTAAAGAAGACACCAGAAAGTGGAAAGATCTCCCATGCTCTTGGATAGGTAGGTATCAACATGGTAAAAACGGCAATTTTACCAAAAGCAATCTACAGATTCAATGCAATTCCTATCAAAATCCCAACACAATTCTTCACAGACCTTGAAAGGATAATTCTCAACTTTATATGGAAAAACAAAAGACCAGGATAGCCAAAAAAAACCTTGTACAATAAAGAAACTTCAGCAGGCATCACCATCCCTGATTTCAAGCTCTACTATAGAGCTATAGTAATGAAAACAGCTTGATATTGGCACAAAAAAAAAATAGACAGACCAATGGAATTGAATTGAAAACCCACATATCTATGAAAACCTAATCTTTGACAAAGAAGCTAAAACTATACAATGGAAAAAAGAAAGCATCTTCAACAAATGGTGCTGGCATAACTGGATGCTGGCACGTAGAAGACTGCAGATAGATCCATATCTATCACCATGCACAAAACTTAAGCCCAAATGGATCAAAGACCTCAACATAAATCCAGCCACACTGAACCTATTAGAAGAGAAAGTGGGAAGTACCCTCGAACAAATTGGTACAGGAGACCACTTCCTGAACATAGCACCGGTAGCAGAGATGCTGAGATCGACAATTAATAAATGGGACCTCCTGAAACTGAGAAGCTTCTGTAAGGCAAAGGACACAGTCAATAAGACAAAACGGCAGCCCACAGATTGGGAAAAGATCTTCACCAACCCCACATCTGACAGAGGGCTGATCTCCAAAATTTACAAAGAACTCAAGAAGCTAGTCTCCAAAACACCAAACAATCCAATTTAAAAGTGGGGTACAGAACTAAATAGAGAAGTCTAAAATGGCTGATAGAAACTTAAGAAGGTGCTCAACATCCTTAGCCATCAGGGAAATGCAAATCAAAACAACTCTGAGATACCATCTTACTCCTGTGAGAATGGCTAAAATCAAAAACACCAATGACAGTTTATGCTGGAGAGGATGTGGAGAAAGGGGAACACTCCTCTATTGCTGGTGGGAGTGCCAACTTGTATAGGCACTTTGGAAATCAGTATGGAGATACCTCAGGAAAACGGGAGTCAGTCTACCACAAGATCCAGCAATTCCACTCTTAGGCATATACCCAAAAGATGCACATTCATACAACAAGGACATCTATTCAACTATGTTCATAGCAGCATTGTTTGTAATAGCCAGAACCTGGAAGCAACCTAGATGCCCCTCAACTGAAGAGTGAATAGAGAAAATGTGGTACATTTACACAATGGAGTACTACTCAGAGGGAAGAAACAATAGAATCTTGAAATTCACAGGCAAATGGATAGCATTAGGAGAAACCATCCTGAGTGAGGTAACCCAGTCACAAAAAGACAAACATAGTATGCATTCACTCATATATGGATTTTAGACATGGAGCAAGGGATTGCAAGCCTAGAAGCCAGCTACACTTTCACAGTGGCTCATGGCCCTGAAGGTAGAGGGGTTAGGGAGCTTCCAGACTTCAGATCATCCCATTATTTAGACATATAATTTAGTTATATGTATATATGTATCATGTGTGTGTGTGCCTGGGGGTTGGGGGTGGTGAGGATGGGGGATTGCCTGAAGAGTCCAGAAGGCATTTTTATCCCCTGGAGCTAGAGTTGTAGGCAATTGTGAATCACCTGGTGTGTGTGCTAGGAATCCAGTCCTATGTCAGAGCAGCAACTGCTGAGTGTAACACAAAAAATAAAAGACCCAGAGACTGATATTGGGGGTTCAAGCTTCAAGATGAAGATCATAAAAGCAAAGCAGTTGGCCACTAGCTCTTAGGCTGAAAGGGCTGATCCTGTCTCTACTAGCTCTCACCAAGTCTCAGACTGTTGCTTCTCCTAAGTGTGTCTAGAGAATCAATTCTTCTATTCTCAATGTGGCTGGAGAATGAATGCCTGATACTGAGAATGAATGCCTTGCTCCTGTCTTATATGCCTCTGTAATGCTGGGATTAAAGGTGTGCGATCCCAGGTTCTGGGATCGAAGGCATGAGCTCTGTTACTCTTCACTCTTGTGTAGGCCATGGTGGCCTTGAATTCACAGAGATCAGTCTGCCTCTTAATCCTGCATCCTGGGATTAAAAGTGTGTACCACCACCGCCTGATCTCTATAGCTTGAGGCTGACTTTGCTTTTTTTGAGTCCTCGGGCAAGCTTTAATAAATCATAATAAATATATCACCACATCTAGTCCCTACCCCTTTTAATACATTTATTTATTGTTTGTGTGTGTGTGTGTGTGTGTGTGTGTGTGTGTGTGTACACATGTGTGTGGAAGTCATAGAACACCTTTCAGGTGCTGGTTCTTCCAGGTCTTTCAAGCTTGACAGCAAGAGCCTTTACCTGCTGAGTCATCTCACTGGCCCAGACCATCCCATTCTTTATTCTCCATTTCAGGAAGGCTGCCATCAAAGTGTGGCATCCTGAATGAGAATGGAACATAGGCGGGCATGATTGAATGCTTGGTTCCCAATTGGTGGAACTATTTGGTAAGGATTAGGAAGTGTGGTCTTGTGGGAGGAGACGTGTCACTGGGGGTATGCTTTAAGGTTTAAAAGGACTCATGCCATTCCCAGTATGTCTGTCTCTGCCCTGCCTTTTGCTTGCAGACTAAGATGTAAGCTCTCAGCTACTCCAGCACCATGCCTGCTGTTTGCTCCCTGACATGATTGTCATGATGTATTCTAATCATTTAAAACCAGAAACCCAGACAAACATGATATGTACTCACTCATATGAGGATTTTAGACATAGAGTAAAGGATTACCAGCCTACAATCCACACTGCCAGAGAAGTTAGTAAACAAGGAGGACCCTAAAAGAGACGAACTTTGTCCCCTGGAGAAGGGGAAAGGGTCACCATCCCCTGAGCAAATTGAGAGCACGGGAAGAGGGGGGAGGGAGCTACAAGAATGAGAAGGGAAGAAAAGGAAGGATGCAGAGGTCATGAGGGAGCAGAAAGGTTGAGTCAGGTGTAGATTAGAAGAAAGGATATGTGATAGGCAGGATTTTAGATGGGGGGTAGTAGGGGAGGAAGGGAGGGAGAAGGGAACTGGGATTGTCATGCAATTCAATCTTGTTTGTAATTCAAATAAAGAGTAAAAAAATAAAATAAAACCAGAAACCCAAAGTCAATTCATCTATAAGTTGCCTTGGTCAAGGTGTCTTTCCATGACCAATAGACCAATGGAAATATAACCAGTATAGGAGGCGAAACAACCCGAGAATGGACTAGGTACCTAGAGAATTGTGTCTCAGAATTGCCATTATTAAACAGATTCAATGCCACACAGCTCAGAGCTTTACCCTAGAGGTTTGACTAAAAAACCTGTAATCAGTTGGGAGGTGGTGGCCCATGCCTTTAATCCCAGCACTCAGGAGTCAGAGGCAGGCAGACTTCTGTGAGTTTGAGGCCAGCCTGGTCTATAGTGAGTTCCAGGACAGCTAGAGATACACAGAGAAACCCTGTCTGTACAAACAAAACAAAACAAAGCCTGTAGTCCACAAGAATTTTGGCTTGTACAACATTTAATTTTCCTTTGTAATTTTTAAATTTAAATTTTAAATTTTTAAATTCCTTTTTAAATTTTTAAAATTAAATTATTTTTTATTTAAATTAAAAACAATCTTATTTTACATACCAATCCCAGTTCCTTTTCCCTCCTGTGCTCCAATTTCCCCCACCATCCCCCATCCATTCCTGAGGGAGGGTGAGGCCTCCCATGGGGATCATCAAAATCTGTCATCATTTGGGACAGGACCTAGGCCCTCCCCCATGTATCTAGTCTGAGGAAGTATCTCACCATGGAGAATGGGCTTCCAAAGCTCATTCCTGCACTAGGGATAAATACTGGTTCCACTGTCAGAGGCCCCACAGACTACCCAGGCCTCCTAACTGACACCCACATTCAGGGGCCCTGGTTCAGTCCTATGCTGGTTCCCCAGCTTTCATTTTGGAGTCCCTGAGCTCCCACTTGCTCAGCTCAGCTGTTTCTGTGGGTTTCCTAAGCCTGGTCTTGACCCCTTTGCTCATCACTCCTCCCTCTCTACAACTGGACTCCAGGAGTTTGGCTCAGTACTTGGCTGTGAATCTCTCTTCTGCTTCCACCAGCTACTGGATGAAGGCTCTATGACAGCATTTAAGGTAGTCATCAATCTCATTATAGGGGAAGGGCATTTAAGGTAGCCTCTACTTTTCTTTTTAAAAATCTTGATACTTGGGACTGGCAAGATGATCCAGTGGTTTAGGGCACCTGCTGTCAGTCCTGACAGTCTGAGCTCCACTCCTGGGACCACATGGGGAAGTTGAGAACTGATTCTTGTAAGTTGTCCTCTGACCTCCACATACATACCCTGCCCCCAACACACACATATGTGCACACACAGAGAGACACATAATAAATAAAATTTGAAAATTAAAAATTTGAACACTTTTATAGAAAGCTTTCACTCACTAATTTGTCAAAATACTCAACATTTCATTTCCTATGGTTTTACATCTAACTTTATATGCATTTTCACCTAAGTTTTCTAGTCTTGACTCATCTCCATGTAGTAACTCAAAGAAACTAGATAGAATACATTTTATTGTTATTCTCTCAGCTGTGTTAAAATAGTATATCAGCTTTCTCATCCCTGATAGATGGTGTCTGAAATAAACATCTTAAGGAAAAAGGATTTACTTTAGTTCATAATTCAGTGGTTGATCGATGGCTGCTTGGCCTTATGTGCGTGGACAGCACCATGCCAGCACCAGCATGTGTACAGGAAGCTCTTCACCTCACAGTGGGGAGGAGAGAGCAGGGCGGGGCCTGGCATCAGTGTAACCCTCACATGCTGTTCCCAGCAGCCTGTTCCTGCAAGCCCCCCCCCCCCGTAAAGTTTCCAGAAATTCCTAAGGCAGCACCACGAGGACAGGGACAAACACTGAACACGTGGGCCATGGAGGACATGGATTCATCAGGGAGGGAGAAGGAGGAGGCCAAAAAAAAAAAAAAAAACATACAAGCTTAAAAATTGATAAACTACAATTTTCCAAAATTTAAAACAAATATGATTTTCATATGAAAGTACAGCTAACTGGCCAGCAAGATGGCTTAGTGGGTACAGGTGTTTGCCACCAAGCATGACAACTTTCATTTGAACCACAGAACCATATGGTGGAAGGAAAGAACCAACTCCTGCAAGTTGTTCTCTAACTTCCATGATTATGACATTTCCTCCCCTCATCTCTCTCTCTGTCTCTCTCTGTCTCTGTCTGTCTCTGTCTTTCTCTCTCTGTCTTTCTCTCTCTGTCACACACAGATACAAGCCCCCCACACACACACACATAATACACTAAAATAATTCATGTAAAAAATGTCAAAAGACACACTTACTACTTAGGAGGCTGAGGTAGGAAGACCACACGTTCAAGCCCAATCTGGGTCACAGTGTGAGTTCAAAGTCAGCCCGGGTAACTTAGCAAGAAAAAAAGAGAAGAAATAAAGGCTGGTGATATAGCTCAGTGGAAGTGTTTGCCTAGCATACATGAGACCCTAGTTTCAATCCTCAACACTGAAGAAGTTGAATTATATATCTAATGAGAGAACCAGTAGGGTGTTAGGATCAGTTAAGAGTGAAAATTTAGGAGCTAAATATTGGTAAATCATTCAAAAAAGAAATATTGAGAAGACAGAGGCTACAGGTGTGAAAGCTCAAGGCCAGCCTGGGCTACATAACAAGACACTAGCTCAAACAACAAAAGGAAATAGTAAGACTTCTGAACTGAAATATAAAGCGAGTCATGTGCTGAAATGCTCGCCGCAGTCTCTGGAGTTACTGTTACCTCAGGATAAAATACTGTAACTCCACTGGATAAAAACCCGAGTGTTAACCTCTGCTCTGGAGATTAGAAAACTAACCCAGGGTGTAAGCCAGAACTGCACAAAAATATCACCCAGTGGTTTCTGATGATTTTTTCTGACAGATTGTACTCATCTATAGGCTTGTTTGCCAAGAAGTGAGGATTGTTTCCCAAGCTCTGAAACTGTCTTTATAATGAGGGTGACTGGAGTGAGTTCTAGAACCCAGTCATACGTGTAAGAGGTAGATTTAGCAGAGGGTTCAGGTTTCTGTTTTCTTTCTGTTCTTTTTTTTTTAATGTCTTTGTGAGGGTGTCAGATCTTGGAATTACAGACGGTTATGAGCTTCAATGTGGGTGCTGGAAATTGAACCAGGTCCTCAGGAAGAACAGCCAGTGCTTTTACCCGCTGAGCCATCTCTTCAGCCCCCCAAATTTCTTAAACACATGTCAGGATGAGATAGTATCAGCATGGGAAATGCTCATACCAGCCTCTTCCTTTTCCTTACAGAGATTCCATGGAATTGTAGTCGGTGCTACTCTGCGATGTCTCTGAATGAGAGGGAAAATGAAGAAAAACACACTGAAGGCAGTAGGTGAACTCAGAAGAAGGGACTTAAGCCTATACATCTTATTGTTGCCTCTGAAGTGTGTGTGTGTGTGTGTGTGTGTGTGTGTGTGTGCGCGCGCGCGCGCTCGCGCGCGCGTGTGCGCGCACATGAATGTATGTGACAGACTCAGCCAACATACCAATCAAAATAGCAACCCACCAAGAAAGGAAATACATTTTTTTGAGTTTCAATTAGCTTTTTTATGTATGTATATATATATATATTATATTTATATAAAAAGACCAATAATGGCAATATGTTATGCATCAATAGCAACAACAGCTTTTCCAGGTTCTGCAGTCATTTGAACAAAATTCTAGAGACATCCAACACAAAAAAAAAACAAAAAAAACAAAAAAAAACAAACAAACAACAACAAAAAAGTAAAAAAACAAAATCCTAGAAAACAGCACAGTTCTGTTACTCTTGTGGTACTTGGTGCCATTTTTTTTTTAAATTAGCTTCTCAATCATCATCTGGAAGGAAACCATTCTGAGCAACATCATTAAAAACAGCTCTGATAAAGCATGGTCACTACTATGTATCATAAAGCAGGTCCACATATGAGTGAGTTCATATCATGGCTGTCTTCTTGTGATTGGGTTACCTCGCTCAGAAAGGTTTCTTCGAGTTCCATCCATTTTCCTGCAAATTTCAAGATTCCATTTTTTTTTTCTGCTGAGTAGTACTCCATTGTGTAAATGTACCACAATTTCTCTATCCATTCTTCGGTTGAGGGGCATCTAGGCTGCTTCCAGTTTCTGGCCATTACAAATAATGCTGCTATGAACATGGTTGAACATTATGTCCTTGTTGTATGAATATGCTTCTTTTGGGTATATGCCTAGGAGTGGAATTGCTGGATCATGTGGTAGACTCATTCCTGTTTTTTGAGGAGTCGCCATACTGATTGCCACAGTGGCTGTACAAGTTGGCACTCCCACCAGCAGTGGAGGAGTGTTCCTCTTTCTCCACATCTTCTCCAGCATAAACTGTCATTGGTATTGAAAGGAAATACATTTTGCAGAAGAAAATATTTCATGGTTCTAAGCACACAGTCCCCAGTTTTGCTATATGAGAATTCTAATTTAAGCAGTTGAAAGTTTTCATTTCTATAATTTCCCAGTATTTGGGAATTCACCAGGAATGCTTGTATTTCATTCCCTCCTCCCATGTTTATAACTGCTTTTTGCTAAAAAGAGAAGGACAGTATAAAAATAATTGCTGAGGCATTTAATATCCTCAGCAGTCATTTTGTGAACAAAATGGAACTGGCTGGTGCTGGGGAGGGCTCCAGTATCTCTCTTGGAGGCCTGGGGTAGACCAATGTGGTCACAGCACGGAACGGGTCATGTCCAGCTGTCTTTCAGAGTGGAGCTGCCTGATTGGTAAAGAGTAAAAGAAAAAATTCTGACATGAAATTTTGAAACAGAAAGCATGAATGCACTTCCAGATTTAGGATTCCTTTTGAGAATTGAGTGAAGTGCAGGAAAGGAAACTCCTTAGCTGAGTAAAGGCCACACCGTTTCCTCTCTCCAGCTTAAATCCTAATCTGCTACTTTCCTCTTGCACAGATCTCTTAGCTCTCTGGGCTCAGTGATAAAGCGTTAACCAAGGATGTGCAAGGTTGTACCCAGTGTCACACACACAGGGACAAATAGGGCTGTGGTGTGGGTGCTTTTGTAACTGGCTTCTTTCACTTGATCCATCCATGCTGCAGCATGGGACAGCTTTTATTGTGCTTCTATGGTCAGGTGCTATTCGGTTGTGAAGATGCACCACAGTTTGTTCATCTGTTGGTCAGTTAATACGAATTTGTATAACTTCTACTGTTTTGGCCATCACAAGTAATTGTTATACTGTACAAATTTTTGTGTGACTACATAATTTCAGCTCTCATAGATCTTCACAGGTCACAGTTGTTTTTAGTGAGGAGGAGTGGATGACACAGGAAGGAAACGTTACATCTTTTTCCATATAATTTTGTTTTGGAATCTTCTATAGGGAAAAATGTATTTCATATTACTTTGAGTAATTTAAAAAAAATAAAAACAGGGAAAATAAATTGAAAGAGACATAAGACAAGAAAGGAACAGAAGGGGGAGAAAAAAGAAAACTATTTGGGAAAGAGGAAGACATAATACTTGCCATGTGGACAAAGTTCATCAGAGGGCTGGAGATAAGGGCATGTATTATTCTACAGAGGACCTGGGTCTGATTCCCAGCATCTACACAGCACCTCACAACCATCTGTAGTGTCAGTCCCAGAGGATCCAGGACTGTCTCTGACACCCAGGGGCACCAGGCCTGCACACAGTACACAGCATACCCACAGGCAGAACACCCATACCCACAATATGAAAAATGTAAAAGAGTTAAACAGAGCATTTGAATTAGATTACAGTCCAGGAGAGCATTTAAATAAACACACACATAAAATAGACATTTAGGTTACATAACTCTGTGAAGGCACTAAAGCTACTGAATTATACATTTCAAATGGGTGCACTTTGTGCTGTGTCAGTTATCCAGCCTGAGGTTCCTAGAGCTAGTTTCTGCAATTTTGTTTCTTTATCAGTCCTCTTAGAAATAAGTAATTGTTTCTTTGAGACTTGCTTCTGCTTTTCCTCATATTGCTGTTTCTTTTTCTTTGGAATTTAAAGTGGGTTCTGTTGTCATGAAATATTTTTCTAGGAAGTCATGAAGAGGTGCTCTTGGGGTGGACAGGCAGCTTTCATCATGTGTGTAGGAGTCTACTGAAATGCAGAGAAAGAGGGCATCCACTTAGACAACGCAGTGACATTAGGGCTTTGTTGACCTCAGTAGCAGAGGCTGGAAGATGTCCCTGAGTAAGTCTGAGCTTCAGATAAACAGTGCAGGACTTTTATTGTTAAATGTGCCCCCGTGGAGGTAGTGAGATATCACTATTTAGAATCTCTGTTCTTTATTTGCTGAATCTGGCAACCTGACACAGAAGGGACTAAGTTTTAACCCTGTTAACAGTGAAATCACTTTGTTGCATCATCTAGGCATTTTGTTTCTAAGGGTGACCTTTAATTGTAATTTTCCAGGGAAGGTTTTGTCACTGGACAGCCATGTAAATGATGTCTAGCAGTTTAGTCTAGTAGGGCTGATTTTATCTTTACTACATTGATGAGATGTCGCTGGTCCTATGTTCCAAATAAAGTGGTGATGGGGTGAGCAAAGTGTCCCTCCTACCTTCTGTGGGAGTCACTATGAATAATGTTTGTTCACTTCTGCCTCAGAGAGGAGAGGAGGGAGGTGTAAGGTCACACAAACACTTGAGGGTAGGCCTGTTTCTAGCAAGTCCTGACTTATGCTTGCCAGACCATAAATTTGTGTTTGTTTCTTCATTTGTTTTTGAACAGACTCTCATTATGCTACCCAGCTTCCTGCCTCAGCCTCCGAAGAGCTGGGATAGCAGGTGTGTCACCATGCTGGATGCCAAACCAGGTTTCTGTGTGACTGTGCTTAATAAAATAGGATTCTTTTCTTTTATAACATTTTGATTTTCTTTAGGACCTTTTCTTTTTTCGCTTTATTTTCTACTGTAGTAATGAGAATTGAACCTATGGCCTCGTCATGCCAGGCATGGACTCTACCATGCTCCCAGCAGGACCGAGTCTTTCTTTTTTTTGTTTTTTTTTTTATTTAAATTAGAAACAAGTTTCTTTTACATGTCAATCTCAGTTCCCTCCCCCCCCTCTTGGCCCCCACAGACCCCCTAGTCTCATCCCCTGTCTGCTCCCCAGGGAGGGTGAGGCCTTCCTTGGGGTATCTTCAAAGTCTGTCATATCATTTGGAGCTGGGCCTAGACCCTCCCCAGTGTGTCTAGGCTGCAAGAGTATCCTCAATGTGGAGTGGACTCCCAAAGTCCATTTGTGTACTAGGGGTAAATACTGATCCACTACCAGTGGCCTCGTAGATTGTCCAGACCTCCAAACTGACATCCTTATTCAGGGGGTCTGGAACAGTCTTATGATGGTTTCCCAGCTATCAGTCTGGGGTCCATGAGCAACCCCCAGAGCAACCAACAGGTCAGCTGTTTCTGGGGATTTCTCCAGTCTGGTCTTGACCACTTTGCTCATCACTCCTCCCTCTCTGCAACTGGATTCCAGAGTTCAGCTCACTGTTTAGCTGTGGGTATCTGCTTCTGTTTCCATCAGCTACTGGATGAAGGCACTAGGATGGCATTTAAGGTAGTCATCAATCTCATTATAGGGGAAGGGCTTTTAAGGTAGCCTCTCGACTATTGCTTAGATTGTTAGTTGGGGTCAACCTTGTAGATCTCTAGACATTTCCCTAGTGCCAGATTTCTCTTTAAACCTATAATGGCTCCCGCTACAATGGTATCTCTTTTCTTGCTCTCCTCCGTTCCTCCCCTGACTAGATCTTCCTGCTCTCTTGTCTTCCTCTCCCTCCTCTTCTCTCCTCCTCTTTCTCCTAACTCCCTCTCCCCTCCCTCCATGCTCCCAATTAACTCAGGAGATCTTGTCCCTTTCCCCTTCTCTGGGGGACCATGTATGTCTCTCTTAGGGTCCTCCTTGTTTCCTAGCTTCTCTGGAGGTGTGCATTGTAGGCTGGTAATCCTTCACTCTATGCCTAAAATCCATAAATGAGTGAGTACATACCATGTTTGTCTTTTTGTGACTGGGTTACCTCACTCAGGATGGTTTAAGAAACCCACCTCAAAGATGCAGAAAACATATCCACTGCAACTCTTATAAAGGAAAAATTTAATTAAGGGGGTGGCTTATGGTTCAGAGGTTCAACTTATTATCATCATGGTGGGGAGCATGGCAGCATGCAGACAGACATGGTGCTGGAGAAGCTGAGAGTTCTACATCTTGCAGGCAACAGGAATTGGTGCATCTCCCTGGTTGATATCTTGAGCATATATGAGACGTCAAAGCCCAACCCCACAGTGATAGACTTCCTTCAACAAGGCCATACCTACTCCAACAAAGCCACACCTCCTAATAGTGCCACTCCTTATGAGCTTATGGGGGCAATTATATTCAAACCACCACAGTTTGGTAGTGTGTACAGTACCATCCTGTACCAGAGGCTCTAGAACATAGGAGTGAAGGTTCTGGGTAGGCACCAGCTTGACTTCTCCATATTCAGTGAGTTGTTTATGTATTGTCTTCAGCAATGGGGCCTTGTTGCCAGTTTGTAAAGAGCAATCTATTGTCTTTGCGACATCCTGGGTTGTTTGGGGATTCCTATGGGGCCCCTTTGGCCAACAATTCAATTAGATGTAACCCAATCTTGGCACTGGAAACTTTATTTGATGACCAGCGATGACCAGTTGAGGCTCTGTCTCACCCATTATTTGGCAATTTCATTTAGATCACTTTCGTAGATGTATATATTTTAGAACATTTCTACTATGATAGGTTTCCATACTACCTCTCAAATGACCCTTAATTTTAGCTCTCTTCCCCCTTATTCCCTCTTTCTTCTTCCTTCCCCCTCTACCTCCCCATTTGGTCCTCTGGTTCCAGCCCCTACCCCATTCATCCATAACCATCTATTCTATTTCCCTTTCATAACCACATCTATCTTAGTCCCTTATTCTATGCTTAAGCTCTGTGGTTCTGGGATTATAGTTTAGTTATCATTGACTTAACAGCTAATTCCACATATTAGCAAATACATACCACAATCCCCTTTCTGAGTCTGGGATACCTCACTTGGATGATTTTTTCCTAGGTTCATCTATTTACCTGCAAATTTCATTAATGTCATTTTTAGTGGCTGAGTAATAACTCCATTGTGTAAATGTGCCACAATTTCTTTATCCATTTTTCTGTTGAGGGACATCTTGGTTGTTTCCAGTTTCTGGCTATTATGAACAAATCCACAATGAACATGGTTTAGCTAGTGTCTCTGTGGTAGGTATATTCTCAAATGGTATAGCTATATCTTGCACTATATCAATTTTCATATTCCTGAGGAACCACCACACTGATTTCCATAGTGGCAGTACAAGTTTCCACTCCCACCATCATTGGAGGAGTGTTCTTTACACCACATCTTCACCAGCATGAGCTGTCACTTGTGTTTTTAATCTTAGCCATTCTGACAGTATAAGATGAAATCTCCTGTTCATTCTAATTTTGTTATTTGGATAGTCTCTCTATGACTTTTAATTAATTTGAATAAAGATTTGTCAATCTTACTGATTTTCTCATAAAACCAACTCTGTGTTTCATTGATTCTTTGTATTGCTTTTTGTTTCTATTTTATTGAGTTCAGCCCTGAGTTTTATGTTTGTCCCTTTTAATTGTACAGAAGAACTTCCTCATTAGACAATTTTCTAGACTCTCCTTACCTAAGCTGATTTCCAGTCTTTTCTAATTCTAATCTCCCATGCATAGACTACATTCTGTCATTCTTGTTTCATGTAGGAATAACCAAATGGTAGTAACATTTGAATTAACAATGAGGGAATACTTAGTTCTTTTAGTTTTTTCTTCTGTTATTGAAAAGTTATGGAGGAGTTTGAATTAATCTTTATTTGCTTTTGGGAGGAAAGGTGGTTTGGGACAGTTCTCCCAGACTGGTCCCAAACTTGAGTTCACCTTGCCTCAACCTGCCAAATGTTGGGGTTTTAGGCATGCACCTGGACCCAAAGGAGTACTTGAGAAAGCCATCAATCTTTTGCCAAGTTACAAAAGAGTAAAATAAAATATAAGAAGAAATATGAAATTCAGCAAAAATATTCGAACTTCATCAAATATAAAATGACATTAAAAATAAATTGAGTGACTCTGTTGGTAGGTGAGATATGGTTGGAGGGATAAATGACAAGTATAATGGGAAAGATGGATTTTATACACCACTACCTAATAAACTATTAATACAGTCTATGTAGTGATTAGATAATCTTGGCAATACTGCCTGGTGCTCTACCTCGGTCAGGTAGCTGCTAGAACCCTTAAGAGGGTTCTAACATGAAGGACTAAATTCTTACATGAAGGACTCAGGCCATAATTGAAGGGGCTCTGAACCCTACATGTGACTGCATTATCTGAGCCATATGTGTTCTACCACCTTGGAAAACCTAGACTACGATGGTTAGCAGAAGCTCTTGAAATAAGCCACCAATCAGTCAAAACAAGGCATGAGAAAACACCCTTTCAGTCCTAGTCATATGAGTCTACAGCTTCTCCATCTAATCAGCTTGTAATCCTCCAGGATTCATTCTGGTTAGCTCAAAATGAATGTAATAAATACGTGACTCTCCTAGAACAAGCTATAATCTGTATAGCTAGTTATAAACCCAGCCTTGTTGTGTATCTTTGGTAAGATCCCCCCAACACACACACACACACACACACACACACACACACACACACACACACACACACACACTTCTGGGTTAGAGGCATGGAAGAATATACAGTTTAAGATTAACGTTATACATTAGTTTAGTTTGAAAAGCTGATTGCATGGAAAATCCATGGCATAGTAAGGTTTGTTGCATTGTTCTCTTAAAGGCAGGTTAAACTATGTTGAATACACAGTAGGACAACATATTGAATGCATAATCTTAAATAATCTAAAGATATATTATTAACTTGGTTGCAAGGTCTAGAAAAAGTTCTCTCTATACACATATACACACAGGATGGATGGATGGATGGATGGATGGATGGATAGATGGATGGATAGATAGATAGATGATGGATTGATAGATGATGGGTGGATTGATAGATGGATGTATAGATAGACAGACAGACAGACAGATGTCCCTAGTACCTACTGCCAAATATTCCTCTTAGAACAGTGACTTGAATGAGTTCAGGATCAGAGGAGTCTGTAGCCTACTATGGAATCTTTGTAAATTAAGGAAGGAAATGTCTTTCTACTCTTTGGAGCCATGGGCCAAGAGGATTCTTAGAGAGCCAGAAGAGTTTCCAAGTGAACCCAATACAATTAAGAGGCAGAGTGGCTGTTGCGGCCTACTCTCTGAGGGAACAAAATCCTATGGAGACTTAGCCTGGTAATTAGTAAAATTGGAAGGCTTGGCAATAGTCAACTTTCAGTCTAAATTCTGGATCACCTGCTATAATATGCAGGCTAACAAGAACTAGAAAGTTCTTTTGTGTATTATCTAAATAAATGCAGGCATTTTCCCTCCAGTAATACTTTCACATCCTACTTTATCCATTCTGTATACCCCCAAACCCTGTATGGCTTACATGGATCTCTGCACTTGGATGCTTGTTTTTCCCACTAGGATTAAGAGTATGAAGATGGTCAGGGATGATACTCACTTCATCTGACAACAATAAGACATAAAGAGGGCCTCCAGGCCCCTGCTAAAAATTCAAAATGCTTGTTGAGCCCTGGAAGAATTAAAGACTGAACTAATACTCCATTACGACATAAATTTCTGGTGGTTAGATACCCATAGCTGTATACTATATAGTCAACCCTCCATATACATGGTTCTAAACCCATAGGTTCAACCATGATTGGAAATATTTGAAACAAAAATTGCATCTGTCCTAAATATTTATGGAATTTTTTTTGTCATGATTCCCTAAACAATATAGTTTAATCAGTATTTAAATTCATTTGAGTGTTATGTTTAATTTGGAGATGTTGTGAAATTTGAAGGAGGGTTACATGGATTACATGAAAATACTACATTAAATGTTATCTAAGAGTTTCATGAATTCAGTATCCATTGGAGACCTGAAACCAAACCCCACAGATACAGAAGCACAGATGTATGGCGCGTGCACACACACACACACACACACACACACACACACACACACACACATATATATATATATATATATATATATATATATTCTCATTATCCTTAGCAGACTCACCATTTATTATACTTTGTAATACATCCAGTTTCATATGATGATTTTGCCAGGCGTTGTAGTTGGCAGACTCATTCTTATACAAAGTCCTTTAAAGCCTGGGACTCTGTCTCATTCAGCTTTCCCAGCCCACCCAGCTGGGGCATTGTAGCATCTGTACAATGGAAGCTCAGTGATGGTTGTTAACTTAAATTTACTGGGTATTTTTGTTGGAAAGAATTCTCTTTTTCTTCTCTCATAACACAGTCAACACAGAAGACTTCTGTGTTGCTAAATGATGTGGAGCTTTCACCTCAGCAGCAAGGAGGCCATCCAAAGCAGCAGACACCAGCTCAGAGTCCACTAACCCATTAGCTCTTACACTGCCTCCTCCACCTAGACAGGAATGGGCCCACAAGCTGAAGGCTCATCTCAACTATCCCATGTAAAGGTCATCACAAGTCCAGGCCTCTGGAACGTCTGATCTAAAAATTGTTTTTTGTTTGTTTGTTTGTTTGTTTGTTTTTATAACAAGCACCCCCCAACACACACACAGTCCTGATTACTTTGTTAGAACATCACAGCTCACGAAAACATCATGCTTGCATTACTGCTTAACATAAAGAATATTTAAAGTATACAAACAAGAGCCATAAAACACACACACATACACACACACACACACACACACACACACACACACACACACACTGTCTAGAAGGACCATGAGAACAGGAACACCAACCCTATGGAACACCACCTTCCTAACCCATGAATGAGTCTCCGTTCCCCTCCCTCTGGCCTCTACAGCTTCCATGGGATTTTATGGAAACTTATTGCATGTGCATGATTACTAATAGACTGGATGCAGAACCCAACAAAGCCTGTCTGGACTCTTCTCAGCCTCTCTGTACAGGATTCTTGCCTCCAGTATCTGGGGAAGGCCCACTCCAGAATAAAGAAGGTCTTAATAATTACCACCAGATAAAAGAGTCAGGGAATTCCTTTATGGACAACACTAAGATCAAAAGGTAGGAGATGGTTAGTTTCATGACCTTCATTAGAAAAGAATAATGCTAATACTGTGGCCTGCCTCAGGGAGGGAGCCAGGAGCCAGGAGCCATAGTAAAAACCCAGACACAGACAGTGATGCTAGGGACTGAACTCAGTGCCTCAGGCATACTGGGCAAATAACTGAGCTGTATCCCTAGCCCTTGAGTCAGGGCCTTACTGTATAACTCAGGCTTCCCTCCAGCTTGATATCCTCCTGCCTCAGCTAAGATTACAAGCATGTACTACCACCTCACCACTGCCTGACTGTAATTTTTTATTTTTTGTTTACTTTTTATATATTTTGAAACAAGTTCTCATGAATTTCAGGGTAGTTTTGAACTCAATACGTAGGTGAAAACAACTTTGAAAAGAATTCTGATACTTTGACCTTCGTTTCTCAACCGCTGGAATTGAGGCTTACACCATACCTGGATGATGCAGAAATGGGGCTCAAATCTAGAGCTTCTTACCTGTTAGGCAAACACTCTACTACCCGAGCTGCATTCCCAGCACCCAAAAGTTGTGAGCCTTCCCGAGCATACAGCCTCTCAGGCCAGCCCATGAGGGACAGGCCTCGAAGCAGTCCTCTCCTTTTTCTTTCAGAAGAACGAGTTTTGATGGCCAATGATAGAAAATTCAATGCTCGTTTTGACTATCCGGTAAGTCTCCTGTCACTTGACTATTTCAGAAGTGGTTAGTGTTCTGTACATTCTCCTCTTGAGGGGAAGGAAGAATTCACTGTCGATGCAGAAACTACAGTCTGAATTCCAACTTAAGCCCCTCTGTAATAAATGGCACCATGAAAGCTCAGAAGCCAAAATTAACCCAATCCCTAACTCTGGAGAATATGTCTTGGATCTCGTGTTCACGGGTAACTCCCAGGAAAGAAATTTTCTCTCTGTTTCACTTACACAATGATGACAATACATGAACGTTGGCTCCATTTGCTCTCTAGCAGTGTTGTTTCCCATTTTATTGATGAACCTTAACTTTAGCCAGCCTCCTGTTGGTGAACATTTAAAATGTCTCCAGTATTTTTCTATGATAAATAAAATGGTCCTGAGTGAACGTCATTCTGTGTGTCAGTTGGCACATCTGTGTTTGTATATATTATGAGTTTTCTGGAAGTGAACTGACCAGGCCTAAAGGGAAACACATTTAACAAACAAAAAAAGCTGACATTTTTCCAGCTTGCCTTCTGAAAAGATTATGTCCACTTATATGTCTACCCACCATAGAATACCACTCATCTCATATTCCTGCCAAACCAAGTTTGATTTTTGATTGTTTTCTGAGAATAGGGGTTTCTTTTGTAGCCCAAGCTGGCTTCTGATTTGCTAGCTTTCAACTCACCCCGGGATTGCAGCCTTGCAGTTTCTAGGCCGAGGTTAAGCTCATTATTATCAATCCCTTCCATCTTTGCCAGCTCTTAGATGAAAAGTGATATTTGTTATCCATATGTTCAAATTTTTTAGTGAAATTAATCATCTTTTTGTTAGTCTTTTGTATTTTTAAAAACTATGTATTAATGATTTTTGCCCAATTTCCTGTTTGATTTTTCATTTTCGCTTAATTTATTTATGAAGTAATTCATAACATAGCAAATATATTATAAAATCTTGCTTCAGCACCTGTCTCTGCTCACATCTACTCCCTCATAGGGAGGTACTATGGTTAGTTTCTCATGTACTCATTCCTGCCTTCTCGTGTCCATGAGGAAATATGAATATACATTATTTTTCTATATTTTTATACTATCTGGACCTTAATATTTTTCAGAGTCCTGATTTCATGATAGCTTTTCTATTTTTTCTTTTTTTCAGTTATTTAGGATTTCCTCTTCAGATTTAGCTTTAAATGACCCTTGGGGTATTTTCAGTCTTAGTCACAAACAGTGCTTTTGTTTTCCTTGGTTTGACTTTGCCTTTTAAAGGTCTTGCTATGCAACCCCAGGCTGGCCTTGAACTCAAAATCCTCCTCCCTCAGGCCCCCGAGTGCTAAAATTATAAGCATGTAATTACACACCCACTTCAAACAGTGGTCTTACATGTTATTTTCTACATCTGTACACACACACACACACACACACACACACACACACACACACACACACGTATACATATAACTCTTAAGTGTATGAAAACTATATAGCCATATATACTTGTGGTTCCTGCAGGATATTAATTTATGAGTTCTGAGTTAGAGGTTCTGTATAATAACCATGTTTACAGTGTGGCAGTGGGAGCAGACTTCCCCTTTCTCTGTATAGAAAACAAAGCAGTGACATACAGGAAAACTAGCTTTGGATATCAGACAGATCTAAATTTGATTATAGCTGTGTCCTTTAGTCACCTTGAAACATGCAGTTGTTTAATTTCTCTGATTGTTAGTTCATTCATCTATAAAATGAATATAGTACTATCCACCATATATGATGGATATATGTTAAATACAATTATACAAATGTTAGTTCTCTTTCTCCATAACTGTTACCCTGTCTCATTCACCTCTGTATCCATACATGCTACATGCTTAGTATATAGCCTACATTTAATAATTATATCCTGAATATTGAAGGAACAAACAGATCAACCAGTTTTGAACTAGTTTTCTGGTTCTTCTACTTGTGTTTGCTTTTTGTTGTTTGTATTTTACCTATAGGACAATTCCATCAAGACCTCAAAATATAGTTTGTTTAACTTCCTGCCCATGAACCTGTTTGAACAGTTCCAGAGACTTGCAAATGCTTATTTCCTTGTTTTACTGTTCCTACAGGTATGGCCTACTAAGGCATTTTCCAGTGTTTTCTTATCTTCTCTGGGGTCAGGCTATATAATCAGTACCCACACTGGAAGATGATCCCTCTTAATTTTGACATTGTCAAATGGATGACTGGAATCTTTGACCAGTTCCCTAGTGTAGCAGAAGTCAGGATTAATCGGTGTGAAAAAAGCCTCTGTATGAAGGAGACAAAACTATTGAGTCCCATGGAGAGGGAGCTCATATACTTCATGATGACTGTATAGCCACAGTTCAGCTTTGTCATAAGAAAACACAGATTCTTCACCCCATCTCCAACTACAATCCTATTCCTCTTTCTCATCCCAGCCTCTGTGATAGGAGGTTGACACTTACCAAGGGGAAAGAATGGTATAGAATATAAGAGAGCCAGCACAGGGAAATGAATCCATGTAGGGTAGCCCCATATTGAGAGAAGAGGACAGATCATTTCACCCTCCCTTGTACTGAAAATGTGTTTGAGTGCATGGTTTTCCCATACCCACTGTTTTCAAATCAGTGTTATATATGTGTATGGGCATTTGCCTATATGTATCTTTATGGGCCATATGCATGCCTGGTACATTCAGAAGAGGGCATCAGAACCCCTAGAACTTGAATTATAGATGGTTGTTGCTGGCAATTGAACCTGGATCCTCTGAAAGAGCATCCAGTGCTTTTGACCATGGAGCCATCGCTCTAGCCTTGCCATGTAAATGGTAAACTCTCTACCTTCCAAAACCTTTCATTAATTGGAGAAGAAATGACTCTTTCCCATTAGGACTAAGCCAGAGACAATCACAACACAGAGGCAACTTGCAGCCTTCATCTTTTGGGAAATGTTTACTTGGATCTGGGGATGCAGGAAGGGTATAACAGTGAAGAGTAACTATGGCCTTTGGGTTTATAGTAATAAACCCAGAGAGGTGAAAATGATGGTGGGGCAAGAAATTTGGGGAAGTAATTTATTCTATAGGATTTCTGATCTAAGATCTCTATTTGCTTCTCAAAGCTGATCCCTCAGATCTCCTTCCTGGTATGGTACACAACTGTGATACCCCTGATCGTGGTGCTGTCCATAACAGGAGTGAAGGACGCCATCGACGATGTGGTGAAGTAGCTTCTTGGGCTTCCCTCACTCTACCTAGTAATCGGACTGTGGGCAAGAAGACTTCCCAGAGCTACCTTGTACTAGAAATGCTAAATAGGGAGATGCTTCTCATACTTGTTCCCCTGTCTAACCAGAGGTTATACCATGTTCACAAGCCCATGACTCTGCTTGGTCTCTGCTAGGCCAGAAAGGGCAATGCAAGGCGTTTTTATGTTCCACCAGTTTTAGCCCTTCCTCTAGACTTCTTCCCTCTATTCCTAGTACCCCAACCCCTGGCCCCTTTAGCTTTGTCTGCCTTTGCTGACATCTTTCTTCATCTGGCTCTCCTCCCACTTCATATCGCTTCTCCCTTTCCCTCTGTCTCCTATTCCTTCTTTTTTCTTCTCTCCCTCCACATTCCCCATCTCTCCAGTGTTCTGTGTGCCCCTTTCCAAATGCTACTTCTGTTTGGCACACACAGCTAGGAGCACGTTGGTTTTAGAAATCCCTGTGGCATGACCAAAGACCCACTCTTTCCTGTCCTTGGAAAGAGAAACTGGCCTGTCACAGCCAACACTAATTGGAAGGGGTCAGCCTGGACCCAAAACCTACAGGTGGGGTTTGGGAAGCTGTTCTGGCAGTATCTTCAAAGAGACCTGAGTTTGTCATGACAGATTGTGCACCAAAGTTTAAGAATATGACATTTCCTACCTTTTTTTTTAACTCTGTAAAATGCAGGCTTAGCAAGTGTAATGGTTTAAATTTCAATCACAACCTAGATAAACAAACCGAGTGGTATAAACTCATTTTAGCTCAGAGCCAAATGCCCTGGTACCATCTCATTCTAGTAAGAACTGAAAACTCAACTTAGCAGCATAGGGCAACCCAGTCACCTCTGGTTCAGAACTCAGACTCTTCATAATAAATGTTGGGAGAACCTTGAATCATGAAAAGTGAGTGTTCTGCCTGCCCCTTCCTAGTCCTGCCCTTCTGCAGCAGAACCCCACCAGGAAGGAGGTGGTTCTTGTGAATCCTGTCACTGGGGTATGTGCTACCTGCTGGTCTGAATATTGGCCTCTTTACTCCCCACAGCTGCTGTAGATGCTTCTGTGTGTCCCCAGTGGTTCTTGTGCCACATGTGGACTCCCTCGTGCTGTCTGGCATGCACCCTATCTTAGCTTTTGTTCTCAAGCTCCTAGGCTTTAGGGTGGGTTTTTTTTTTCTTCACAAAGATTGTGTCTCTTTCCTTTCCCTGAGTTCTTTTTATACCTTCCTTCCAAGCTTCCATTGAGCATTAGCCTCTTAGCCTAGTTTTAATGGTAGGAGGGCTTTGGGATATGAGAGAGGGGAACTACAAACAAGAACCACACTGGGTACTGTTTTTACATTTTTAAATTGTACATGCAGTTTTCTATATGTCTATTTCCTGAAAATTTTCTGTGTGATTTTAGAAAAGACACAAAAGTGACAAGCAAGTCAACAACCGCTCTGTTTTGGTGCTGGTGGATGGCAGGTATGTTCTCTTAGGAAGCCGGTTGAGGTAGGACCAGTCCAGCAAGAGGTCAGCATGGCTATAATTTGATGTGGTTGTTACTTTAGAAAAGTAATTCACGACAGTGAAGGGAGCCTCATGATAAACTTAAAAGGGATCTGTTTTTATTTCATTGAAATTTTTCTTTTTGAGGTTCTGGGATCAAACCCAAGACCTCATGTGTGCTAGGAAAGGGCTCTAAGAATTTGCCTGTAGATGGGGTCTAGAATACCCTGCACTTGCCATACTAACTGAGATGTCTCTGGGCTTCTTTCCTACACAATGGGAAATAATATTCTCTGTCTTGGAAGATGCCTGAGAAAACAAAAATGAAATAATATATCCAAGCAATTGACAAATTATAGCATGAAATTAATTTGCCGGTGATTATGATCGGAGCGGTTTGCCTCGAGACTCTTGCCTTTAGGATGTAAGGGATTCTGACATGGTTCGCTGGCTTAGCCCGCTGTAGCCTTTGGTCAGGTGGTCAGTGCAGGTTGACAGACCACAGACACTGCTTGTGCTGACTCTGTGACTGTTGTTCCATGCTAAGACTAGAATGAGGCAGACATGTTCCTACAGAAGGAAAAATGTGAAAATGATTCCAAGAGGCATGGCAAGCTACAGGGTGTCACATCTGACAAAGGGGATTAAGGGACACCTTTCAGGGGAGGTGACGTCTGTGCCAGATACCAAAGATTGGGAAGCACTGGAGAAGTTGGAATGAAAGAAGAGTGATCCCTGTGAGCAGAAACATGATGAAAGAAAATGCCAACCTGATAGGGTGAAGACTGAAGCCCAGCCCAGCCTTTCTGATGTGGCCTTGCCAAGTACTAAATCCTGTAGTTTCCATCATCAGATCATGTAGCTGTCCAAGCTTTGGGGAACCTGGCCCCTCTGTTTATTGTGTTGCTGACTCTTAGTCACAGTGGATCATTTCCTCTAGAGTTTTTAATGGCTGAAAGTTCTGGAGACAGGTTATTTACTGTTAAAAAAGGAAAGGGATAACATGGATTTGAAAAGACAAAGCTGGATGTATTAGAAGTTGGCGAATTGCTGACCAATTAAATTTAGTCAGGTGAACTCCCTCAAATGGCTCAAGTACTTAAGTTGTACAAGATTTCTGGAGAAGAATTTGTCACAGAGAGAATTTAGGAGTTATCCAGAGGCCCTGGTTAAACTTGTACCAGTCAGTGTCCACTTAGTTTGATACACATAGGGGAATCTCATCCCCGAATAGCTTCTTTCTAGAAAGCAGCTGGAAGGAAAGCTAGAAGATGTGGGTCTGTGACCAGTGCATGAGGGGCAACCTCTGGTTAGCAGGCTGTGACTTTCGTTTTATTGGTTTTTGGTGTTTTTGTTTTTCAGACAAGTTTCACTCTACAGTCAGGCTGTCCTAGAACTCACTTGGTAACCCAAACTAGGCTCCAATCCATGATAGAAAATATTTTAGCTATTTAATAAAAGAATGAGCTACATCTATATATGTCTTCTAAAGTATGTTATTGAATGAAAAATGGAGAAAGTAAGTTATCTACTGTTCAATTTTTTTTTTTTTTTTTTTTTTGAGACAAGGTCTCACTGTGTAACCCTAGCTGGCCTGGAACTCACACAAATCCTCCTGCCTCTGCCTCCCAGGTCTGGGATTTAAAACTTTACTGTGTAGCTTTGAAGTGTATTTGTTTTAGAAGATTCTATGAATTGATATTTTCTAGAAAAGGTTCTGGTTTTTCCGTTATTGTTTTTGTTTGGTTTTTCAAGACAGTATATCTCTGTGTAGCCTTAGCTGTACAGAGAGAGCTGGAACTCTCTCTGTAGACCAGGCTAGCCTTGAACTCAGAGATCCTCCTGCCTTTGCCTCCAGAATGATGGGATTAAAGGCGTGCACCACCACTAGCTGGCTTCTAGGAAAGTTTTTAAAATATAATGGCTGTCTTTGAAGAACAAAGCTAAATGCTGGGGAAACAGACATCAAAAGAAAGAGCTTGCTCCTGCCTGCCCGGAGCTTTCAGCGCAAGGCACTTGGCCCTCCTGAGCCAAGCCTTCATCATCTTGACCTTTCCTGTTTCTTTTGTTTTGTTTTCTCTCATCAAAGCAGAACACTGGGGGACTCTCAGAGCAAAAACTCAAGGCCCATTTTCTTTCAGGCTTAAGAAGGACAAATGGATGAATGTTCAAGTGGGGGATATAATAAAACTAGAAAATGACCATCCTGTTACAGTGAGTATCTCCCCTGGCCATGACTTTTCCTTTCTCACCCTGAACCCCGTAGCATTTCCTCCACCACTCTTGGCAACCTTCAGCTGCCTTGCTTTGCACTGGAGTCACCAGTCCTCTGCCAAGAAGCTGGTTTTGTCCATCTCTCATCATAACTCCAGGTAAAATGGAGCAGTTTTGAGAGAATGCATGGTAGCATGAAGGATGATGGGTCACAGATATTGAGAGCAACCAAGAGTCTGCACAGTCCTTAGTGTGGGCATCTATTCCTGAGGGGCTGCTTTCTGTCACACCGCAAGGCAAGGGGCCAGCCTCCTATTTCCCGCTTCTCTGACTTTTCTGATTACAGGCAGATATGCTGTTACTTTCTAGCAGTGAGCCGTACGGTTTGACATACATTGAAACAGCAGACCTGGATGGGTAAGTGTTTTCCCCCGATATTGCATTAATAAAATTTAGCCACTTAGAGGGCAAGCATAATTCAGGAAACTAATTTTATTCTCAGGTGAAAGTAGTAGTTTATGTCCCAGAAAACTAAAGATATCCAAATGAGAAAAGACAAGAAGCCACAGCCTTGGAACCCTCAAGTCTAAGTCTGAGCCCTGGGCAGCAATAATGAGCACTCATCAGATACAGGATTGGGACAATAAACCCCAAATTCTCTATCTCTAAACTAGGGTCAGTTTGCCCTCCCTATCTGTGAGTTTAATGCCTTGTCTTTTAAGAATTACAGACTGCAAATATTTGAAAAAAAAAAGTTCCTCTGTACTGAACATGCACAGATTTTTTTCTCATTGGTATTCGCTAAAATAAGATAGAACAGGATTTACATAGCATTTTACATTGTATGAAGAGAGTGTTTATTGGTTATATGCAAACGATGGACCATTTTATACAAGATAGCTGAGCACTGATGGATTTAGGTGTTCACGTGGGGTCCTAGAACCAATTGCCAGAAGTCAGTGAGGGGTAGCTATATTCTACAATGTTGACTATCGTGAAAGAGAGTCATTGGATTGCAAATTTTCAGAATGGGGTTACAATGTTCCTAGGAGGAAATCTGAACAAGGAAGTAATTGTGCTCTGAAAAGAATTTAAAGTGGACCTTATTTCCTCACAGAAGCTAAGGTCTTACTTGGGAAGATGGAGGCCATTTCAGAGATTTTCCTCATGGAGTTTCATATCAGTCTGCATTGTGCCTGTGGTGGCCATTCTTGGTTGTCAACTTGACAACATCTGGAATGAGCTAAAACCGAACAGCTGGGTACAGCTGGGTGAGGGAGAGGGATTTTCCTTAATTAAATCACTTGAGGAAGGAAGGTCAACCTTTAATCTGAGCCACACCTGGAAGCACCCTATATAAAGGACATGGAAGAAGTTATTGTTCACCCTGTGCCTGCTTGTCCTTGCTCTCAATTCACTGGCATTAGAGCTGACTTGTGTATACTGAAGACCAGCTGACACAGCCAGTTTTGTGGACTGAAAAGCTGCTAGATTCTTGGACTTTTTCTTGGGAGACAGTCATTGTTGGATTAGTTGGACCACAGCTTGTAGGCCACTCTACGAAATCACCATTTTATATAAACATAGAGTCATTCTGTCAGTTCTGTTCCTCTAGAGAACCCTGAGTAATACAGGTTTTTGTACCAGAAATGGTCCTAGAACAGTGGTTCTCAACCTTTCTAATGTGTGACCCTTTAATACAGTTCCTCGTGTTGTGGTGATGCCCCCCCACACCATAATTTTATTTTCATTGCTATTTTATGATGTAAATATCTGTGTTTTCCAATGGTCTTAGGTGACCCCTGAGAAAGGGTAATTGGACCTCCAAAGGGGTCATGACCCACAGGTGGAGAAACACTGTTTTAGAGCAAAAGAAATGTAAGGATGAATTTTTTTAAGTTTCTGGGATAGGCTTTCCAACTTGTGACACCTACAGTTACTCAAGACTCCCCTGGTAGTATTCGAGCATGTTGAAAGCCCACGGTTTGAAAGGCTTGAAAGGCTTGCTGCATGGAATATAGAATTTAGTGACTCTCTATATAAAACTTTTGACAGTTTGTGAGAAAATGAGGGAAATAATGCTATTGGTTGTATCTAGCATCTCTGGATAAATTGACAACAGAAAAGAAAGAATTAATGGATAAAATCAACCAATTTCTAGTACCTCAAGATACAGTAGCAAAGGGAAAGAATGAACCTAGGAAAACAATTGACAGCTCCCGATGTGTCCTGGAAAAGAATCTACTCTCTAGTAGCCAGAGAGCTCAAGTTTCAGAAAATCAGACCAAAGCCCCCATTATTAGGCTGGCTGAATTACAACAAAAATTTAAATACCAACCTCAGAGGGTGCCAGTGGTTAAAGTGAAGGAATTTATTGATAAGTTGGGATCCTTCAACTAGGAATGAGATGTATGGGATGAGTCTACTGAGGCTGTAGACATTGAACTCTCAGATTCTGAAGGGTTTATCTCACCCAAGGAAGCAGTCTTTCCACACTTAGCAGAGGATGCATCCCAACCCCCACTTTCTGGGGAAATTAATACTTCATTGTCTGCCAAACCAAAAGTAACCTTCCCTGAAGGAGACTCCAGGCAAGATAATACCAAGGTCCTTCAGGGCCCTCAAACAGTCTCTAGACCTATAACCAAATTTAATTTTAAGTAGAAATCTGGAGAATATGTATGAGAATGTATTTTTAAGGGTATGGGATAATATGGGAAGAATATAAAACTAGATCAGGCTGAGCTCATAGATACAGGTCCTCTGGAGTCTAGGTTTAATATGGAAGCTGCACAATAAAAAAAAAAATAAGGTGTTAAAAGTTTGTGTGAATGGTTAGCAGAAGCATTTATTTAAAAATGACCTCCTGAAAAGGAGTTGGAGATGCCTGATGTGCCTTGGCTTAGTGTTGATGAAGGGATTTTTTAAGGCTCAAGAAGATTCCAGTGCTATCACAAGTGTGCAGTGTAAAACTTAATCCTTCACAATAGGAAGTCCCAGAAGACATGCCCTTCACTAATCCTGTAAGATGCCGAGCGTTGGTGTTGCACACCTTTAATAGCACTCAGGAGGCAGAGGCAGGCAGATCTCTGTGAGTTTGAGGCCAGCCTGGTCTATATAGTGAGTTCCAGGATGTCCAGTAATATGTAGAGATAACTTGTCTCAAATAAAATATAATAAAATACATTGGTGGGTACACCACAGAGGTTGGCACAATGAGATGGGGAGTTGTCTTATAGACCCAAGATGCTATCTGATGTCATTCTTAGCTCTCAGATTGGCAGAAGCTAGTGTTCTGCTAAGGTAATAGCTTCTAAGAGGTTTTTAATTATTCTCAAAAGTGTTAGTTGATACAGAGTAGGGCAAGGCATGACTATTCCAGAAGCTAAAACTAGCCCCAGATAAAATAATTAGCCTCAGAACCTACAAAATTCCAATCTCTCCACAATACTGAAATTCCATTTGTTCTGCCAATCTCTGCAGATATAGAAATTCCTTCCAGGAATTTTTTTGTTCACAGTCAGACACAACTTCCATTCAGGGGTTTTCATTCACAACACAAGATGGTGAGAGTGGTAACAGTATATTTGAAGAGCTTTCCCTTGTGCCAGACCTTAGGATCGGAGATGCTGCTGCTCAGTTGGATTAATTAAATGCAGTAGTTTAATTGGGCCCCAGGGAAGCAGGGGCCAGCTGGCAGCACTGAATCACTGAATGCAAAATAATATTCGTTACTGAAATGGGCAAGAGAAACAAATGTCCTCCGTAGCCTGACCCATAATGAAATGATTTGCACAGGCAAATCATTTCCATGGTGGCATGACACCTGTGGGCTCATGGTACCAGATAATCAATCATGGTGATTCCAGGAATGAAATAGATAAGAAGCTGATTGCATTTTTATTTTATCTGTATGAGAAGAAAAAGATCTTAAACAAATGAAAAAAAGGGGGGGCTGCATTAGATTGTGGCAAACGAAAATCTCAGCCGATAAAGCAACTTGAGCCAGTTTACAGACCCAGAACCCCTTGAATGAAAATGGGTTTTCCAGAGGGAGGACCTTGATAAAATATCTAAGAACTTTCCTGCTAGCTTTTCCCAATCCTTCCCCAGGGGGACCTACAGCCTTTTACAAGGGTAACTGTACACTGGGGGAAACAATCAGACTTTCCAGGGTCTATTGGATACTGGTTCTGAATTGATGGTGATTCCAGGACACCCTAAGAAACATTGTGGTCATCCAGTTAAAGTAGGAGTTTGTGGATTTCAGGTGATTAATGGAGTTTTGGCTGAAGTCCAACTCACAGTGGCTACAGAGGGTCCTCAAACTCATCCTGTGCTTATTTCCCCAGTCCCAGAATGTATAGTAGGAATAGATATACTTAGAAGTTGGCAGAAGTCCCACATTGGTTCTGTGACCTGTAGAGTGAGAGCTATTATGGTTGGAAAGTCTAAATGGAAGCCATTAGAGTTGCCTCTGCTAGGAAAATAGTGAATCAAAAGCAGTGTCCCATCCCTGGAGGAACTGTAGAAATTACTGCCACCATCAAGGACTTGAAAGATTCAGGGTGGACGCTCCCACTTACAGTGCTGCTATCTGGCAGTGCAGACGACAGTTAGATCATAGAGAATGATGGTTGACTATCAAAAACTCAATCAAGTAGTGACTGTGATTGCAGCTGCTGCACCAGATGTGGTGTCCTTACTTGAGTGGATTAACACATTTCCTGGTACATGTTGTGCAGCTATTGGTCTAACAAAAACCCTTTCCTTGGTACCTGTCCATAAAACCACAAGAAGCCATTGGCTTTCAGTTGGCAAGGCCAGCAGTATACATTTAGTGCTTTACCTCAAGGATATATTAGCTCTCCAGCCCTGTGTCATAACTTAGTTCAAAGGGATCTTGATTGTTTGTCTCTTCCACAAAATATCACACTGGTTCACTGTATTGACATTATGCTGATTGGACCAAGTGAGCAGGAGGTAGCAACCACTTTGTAACACATATGCACATCAGAGGGTGGGAAATAAATCCAACCACAATTCAAGGGTCTTCTACCTCAGTGAAATTCTTAGGAGTCCAGTAGTGGGGGCATGCAGAGATATTCCTTCGAAGATAAAGGATAAGTTATTGCACCCGGCCTTCCCACCACCAAGAACAAACATTTAGTAGGCCTATTTGGATTCTGGAAACAGCACATTCCCCACTTGGGTTACTCTGACCCATATACTAAGTGACTGGGAAAGCTGCTAGCTTTGTGTGGGGCCTGGAACAGGAGAAGGCTCTTCAATAGGTTCAGGCTGCTGTGCAGGCTGCTCTACCACTTGGACTATATGATCCAGCAGACCCAATGGTCCTTGAGGTGTCAGTGGCAGATAAGAATCCTGGTTGGAGCTTTTGGCAGGCCCCTATAGGTGAATCACAGAAGAGACCTTTGGGATTTTGGAGCATTGCTCTACCACCATCCTCGGAAAATTATTCTCCTTTAGAGAGAGAGAGCTCTTTGCCTGCTATTGGTCCTTAGTGGAAACTGAACATTTGACAATGGACCAACAAGTTACCATGCCATCTGTGCTGCCCATCATGAGCTGGGTGTGATTCAACCCACCAAGTCATAAAATAGGCTGTGCACAGCAGCAATCCATTATCAAATGGAAGTGGTACATACGTGATCGGGCACGAGCAGGTCCTGAAGGCACAAGCAAGTTACACAGAGAAGTCTCCCAAATGCCTATGGTTTCTACTCCTGTTACAGTGTTTTCTGCTCCCAAGCTCATGGGGTTCGCCCTATGATCAGCTGATGGAGAAAGAGAGCCAGGGCCTGGTTTGCTCATACTTCTGCTTGCTATGTATGCATCACTCAGAAATGGACAGCTGCAGCATCCCAGCCCCTTTCTGGGACAAGCTTGAAAGATGCCAGCAAAGGGAAATCCACAGGGTGGGCAGAACTTTGGGCACTACACATGTTTGTATATGTTTCTTGGAAGGAGAAATGGCCAGATGTGTGATTGTTCACTGATTCTTGGACTGTAGTAAATGGATTGGTTGGGTGGTCAGGAACTTGCAAAGAACGTGACTGGAAAGTGGTAAGAAAGACATCTGGGGAAGAAGTATATGGCTAGATCTCTTTGAATTGGCAAAGGATGTGAAGATACTGTGTCCCCTTCTCATCAAAAGGTAACTTCAGCTGAGGAAGAATTTAATAATCAGTAGATAGGATGACCCATTCTGTCAACAGCCAGTCTCTTTCTCCAACCTTCCCTGTCATTGCCCAGGGGTCCCATGAACAAAGTGGCCATGGTGGCAGAGATAGAGGTTATTCATGGACTTCCATTCTCCAAGCTGACCTGCCTTCCACAGCTGCTGAATGACAGATCTGCCAACAGCAGAAACCAACACAACCCCCAGATAGGGCACCATTCCCCAAGGTGACAAGCCAGCTACTAGTGGCAAGGTGACTATGTTGGACCACTTCCTCTGTGGAAAGGACAATGTTTTGTCCTTATGGGAGTAGCTACTTATTTTGGTTATGGATTTGCCTTTTCTGCATGTAATGCTTCTGCCAAAACCACCATCCTTGGATTTACAGAATGCCTGATCCACCAATGGTATTCCACACAGTCTTGCTGCTGACCAAGGAACTCACTTCACCACCAGAGAGCTGTGGCAGTGGTCCTTGGTCATGGAATCTTACCATGTCTCCAACCATCATAAGCAACTGGCCTGTTAGAAAGATGGGTGGCCTTTTAAAGACACAGTTACAGTGCCAATTAGGTGGCAGCAGCATGAAGGGCTGGGGCACAGTTCTCCAGAAGGCAGTATATGCTTTGAATGAGTGTCCAATATTATGGTATGCTTTCTCCCATAGCCAAGATTTATGGGTTCAGGGATCAGTGGGTAGAAAGAGGAATAGTTCCACTCACTATCACCCCTTGTGACCCACTAGGAACATTTTTCTTCCTATTCCCATGGCCTTCAGTTCTGCTGGCCTAGAAGTTTTGGTTCCATATGGGTGTGTGCTCCTGCCAGGAGTCACAACAAGTATTCCATTGACTGAAAGCTCTGATTTCTCCCTGATTACTTTAAACTACTGTTGCCTTTAAGCCAACTGCATAAGATAAAGGAACAATAGTGTCAGGAGGGGTGATTGACCAGAATACCACGGGGAAATTGAATTGCTTCTCCACATGGAGATAAGAAGATTATGTCTGGAGTGCAGGAGGTCCTTTAGGGTGTCTGTTGGTGCTGCCATGTCCTGTGCTTAAAGTCAATAGGAAACTACAACAACCCAATCCAGGCAGGATGACAGAGGGCACAGACCCATCAGAATAAAAGCCAGGATGAGGTCTTGCTGAGGGTGGAGAAAATACTGGATGGGTAGTAGAGGAAGGTAGCTATAAATACCACCTAAGGCCATGTGACCAGTTACAGAAATGAAGAGAACGAGTTAAGAATGTGTGCAGATATTTGTGTTTTCTTTCCTTAATTTCTTTATCATGTGATGTAAAATCAATTGAGAGAATATCTGTGATTTTCATATTTAAGTTTTGAGACACTAAAAGAATATTCAAGGGACAGTGCCACTTATTCTAATTTATAATGCATTTACAGTCACATTGCAAGAGTTATATCATGTTAAGTGTAATTATAAGCTGGTTAGACACAGACATTTGTGGTTGTAGGTGAGATAGTCATATTAGGCATACTTATGAGCTGGGTAGTGTTTCATTTGTAAATTACATGTGACATAGGGGATATGATTGTGTGACATTGTTTGACAAGGATGGATGGACTTGTGATATCTATTCTTGTCTGACAACTTGACTGCATCTAGATTATAATCCAAACAGCTGGGTACACCTGTGAGGGATTTTTCTTAACTAAATTATTTGAAGCATAAAGACCCACCTTTAATCCAAATCTTTTGAGGTAGGAAAGTCGACCTTTAATCTGATCCACACCTGGTGACAGCCTATATAAAGGACATGGAAGAAGGAATTGCTCACCCTTTGCCTGCTTGCCCTCATTCTCAACTGACTGGCATTAGAGCCTAACTCCTAACTGCTATTTCCCCTGTATTGGTTAAAGTCGTGGTGGTATACTGTTGCAGGGCCCGGGGGGGGGGGTGGCAGAGTGGGCTCCTTGCAGATATCTCTTCTCCACACTGCCCATGAGAACAAGGAGTAACTAGAGTGAGAAACTCAACCAGCTCAAATCCTGAGCCTGTGTTCTGCTGCCAACATTTATTTTCTAAAGCCTAATGAAGCAACCCAACCTGGTCCTGTGCTGTTGTTGTGTTTATGTTCTATACATTTGATGAACCTGTGACCTTTACTTTAGTGAAACCAACCTGAAAGTGAAGCAGGCCATCTCAGTTACCAGTGACATGGAAGATAACCTGGAGCTTCTGTCTACCTTTAATGGTGAGCCAGGAAATGGGCTGCCCCACCCAAACTTTCACCATCAGAGGACTAGCTAGATAAAGTAAGGCACAGCTACACAGGAATGTGCAGGTTGATAGTCCTTGATGTGGAAAAAACATATACAACATAATAGGAGAAATATATAGATGACAAAGGCCAGCAAACACACATAATGTTAAACATGTTTTGGGGAGACATGTTTGCATTCATGCTCAGGATAAAAAGCTTATAGGATGTAATTCAAAGGCTGATAGCACCTTTCTCTAAACAATAAGTGCAATGTTTCTCAAAAGCCTTTAATCCCAGCACTCAGGAGGCAGAGGCCATCGATCTCTGAGCATGGGGCCAGCCTGGTCTACTTAGTGAGTTCCAGGCTAGCCAGGGACACATAGTAAGGCCCTGTCTCAAAAAGTTTCTTGGTCATTTTAGCATGTTATAAATGTTTACAAAGGAGATCCAGCAAGATAGCTCAGAGAATAAAGGCACTTGCTTCCAAGCCTGTGACCTGAGTTTGATACCTGGGAGCCACCTGGTGGAAGGAGAGAACCACCTCCCATGTGTTGCTGTCTGGTCTTCATGCATGCGCCATTTGTACATGTTTCCCCCTCCTCTTGCATGTAAAGTAAATAAATAAAGCCAATAAAAGTCTAAAACTATTTACAAAGGATATATTTACCAGTCAGGAAAAAGCCAACTATTTCTATTTTGGAAAAAAAATAGTAGGTTCACTTTAGAGTAATATTTTCATTTATTCAGCTTCACTGACACTGATCTGGCTATATTGATGCTGATAAAGTGCCCTATGTTGGTTTCTCTGGATGATCTATGGCAATACAGAATTATCATTTTGTTTGTTTTGGTACCCTGAAATATTTTTGTGCTTTCTAAAGGAATTTAGTGCAGAATAGGGAGCAGCTGAGGAAGGACAGAACAAATTATGTCATATGTTGTTGTATTATATATGCATGTTGTTCTGCTGGGCATTCTCCCAAGGTTTCGGAGCTAGCACTCTTCCTCCCTTACCTCCCTGCAGGAGAAGTTCGATGTGAGCCTCCCAACAACAAGCTGGACAAGTTTTCCGGAATCCTGAACTATCTGGGGTACAGCTACTACCTGGACCACGACAGGCTCCTGCTCCGGGGCTGCATCATCAGGAACACAGATTGGTGCTGTGGTTTGGTAATTTATACTGGTAGGTTTCCTTATACTGGCCATAGCCAGACCCAGGCCGTTGGAGCCTGCTCACCACCCAGTTATAGGTATTTAGTTCTAAGGATTCAGGCATTAATATTCAAGCATATATCAGAACAGTAGCTTAGTATTGAATTGATGCTGGATGAACAGGTGGCTAGAGGAGAAATGAAAGAAGATATTGAAGGGGAAAGTGACTTTGTTCCAGGCAATGTGCTTCAAACATACTAGCTCCTTCCTCCTTTGCTAGAGGATGGCTTTGTGTTTCAACACCATCAGGCATTCGTGGGTCCTCCCAACCATGTGTGGACACAGGAGAGTGTGTTCATACAGAGAAAGTACCACAGAATTAGCGTGTAAACAGAAGAATGCAGGGAGATTACTCCCACAAAAAAGGGAATCAACAGTGGAGAAGAACAGAAAGCATAACATGGAGATTTCATATAAGAGAAAAAACACCACGTTAGCGGCCCATCTTTGTAAGGGCTAAGAGGCCAGCTCCAGCCCCCACCAACCCAGGGTTCTAGAGGTGAAATGCTTCTCGGGAGCAAAGAAGGGGGTAAAGGATTTCTATAGTATACAATCTGAGGGCTGTGCTCTGTATTTCATGTGCTCTTCATTGTTCTGTTTCTAGTCTTATAATCCTGTCCCACTTTTAACTTCTCCATGCTTTTTCTTCTATTCTAAAAACTCTTCTTCTTCAGGAGTCTTGAAGTGATAAAAATTTCTGTCATTGGTCAAAGCACATTCCTAGAGGAAGTGATAAGGAGCTGAGCCGTTTTACCAAGACAACACAAGGGTCCAAGGCCATAGGAGCAAAACCATGACCAGACAAGGAGGGCACAGTGCCCAGTGACAACTTTAAGACACGCATCTATTGTTAGTCGCCTGGCAAGTGAAGAATTAACATGCTTTTCTTAGTAGCCTTGGTAGACATCTGTGACTCTGACCTTGTGCAAGCTGTAAAGTTTTCTTTTTTACAAAAAGCCTTTAGTCTAGTTTGAACTTGCTCTGAGGTGAAAGTGAGCTAATTGTGTGTAGTAGTCTGAGTAAGAGAACAAGGCAAGCTTTTAAAAGTTAACACTAGGTAACATCTGCTGTATCTCTCATGTATCTCTCATGGCCCCTGACACATCTTGAGATGTCATTTAGAATCACAACCCACAATATGTAGTGAGGGGTTTTCTAGTTTGTGGCATGGTTGGGAATGAACCTCTGCTCCACTTTGCACCCTTAGTGGCAACAGACATTGATAACTTTGTTCCTTTTCTGTCCCTGTGATAAAATATCACTTTAAAGGGAGGAAAAAACATACTTTTTACTCAGTTTCCAAGGTGTTAATCCAAGGTTGTGTGGCCCTATAGCACTGGACCTGTAGCAAGGCCAAACATGAGAGTGGGAATATGTGATGGGCAAAGCTGCCCGTGTCATAGTGGCTGAGAAGCAGAAGAACGAGAGGAGGGGACCTTCAAGAGCATGCCCTAATAGCTTTCTTCAACTAAGTTCCATACCTTCAAGTTTCTACTACCCCCAATAGCACCATCTACTGAAGACCAAGCTGTCAACAAATGTGCTTTTAGGGGATATTTGAAATGTAGGCTTTAACACAACCATAACCACAGTAGGAAGAATCAAGAAAGCTTTACCATAGAGAATATTACTAAACTTGAATTTCTGGAGGTCTTTCCTAGAGCATCCACTTTTAAATATGAGACTTTGTTGTACTTCTATGGAAAATATAACAAACATCCTCTGGAGAAGCTCAAGAGTCCAAGGAAGTCTTGGTAGAACTTGGTTCTTGATATGGAATGGCAGCTTCTAAGCTGCTCAGTTTCAAACTCAGATGATGTAAAGTACTGGCTTACTTAATCTTCACTATGTCCACAGTTACCCACACACAGGAAAACCACTCCAAGATAGCTCATTTGTTCTGCTGACTATTTTTCCCAAAGCAATAGTAGCGCCATCACAGCTCAGTTCCCATCTGGCTCTTGGTTTGTTAAAGATAATGGTGAACTTTGGAGAGTTCCATGCAGTAGTCTGATATTACAATTTCTCGTCCTGAAACACTCATTGTAAACTCAAGTCAGTGTCCCTGATGTGCAGTGCTCATGTTCTACCGTGATCTACCTCCCTCTTAAAAGCCAGGGTGAGCAGGGTCAGTCTTTCCACAGACCCTGGGAGATAGGATCCCTGCAGCTACCTTGAACTTCTCAAGAACGCAAACCTGTGAAGGAAAGCTTCAGAGGATAGAAGCAGCTTATGCTGTGTGTTCCCAGTGTTTTCCCACATAGCAGGAAACCCAGCTACCCGACGTGAGCACATCAGTGGTCACTCCTTCATTAGAACACATGTAAAAACCACAGGCAAATGGTAAAAGGCCAGAAAAACTACTACTTACAAGTTTCTTCCTAAACCCACTTATGGATATTTTCTCTCAAACTGAAAGCAATATCTCTAACTAGTAGTTTGCAAGTCAGTTCCGTGGCCATTCAAGGTTCCTTTACTCACCATCTATGAGGATAAAGGAACATGGTATCTATGTTTCTCAGCCACAGAGAAGTCTCAACTCCCAAGCTTCTTTGCTGTCATCACCACTTTCTTTCTTCCATTCTCAGGAACTATGGGTTTCCTCAAAAGAGAGCAGGGGTGTCTCTAATCAGAAAATCCCTTCCCTAAGCTAAATAAACCAGGTGGTGACAAGGGACACTCAGGTACCTCCAATTATGACTTGGGAGAATCAAGACGGCTAAGGTGCTGGTAAGAGAGGAGTCGGTATGGACACAAAGTAAGAAAACACATGTTCCTTTCTGTGTATTGTTGATTGGATTTACACAAGAGGTTAGAGTAAGTGAACATAAAGGCATTCATCAAACACAATTTCAAGCTCTGAGTATGTTCAGTGATTCTAAGATCTGGATTTCTCCCTGTTTTGCTTAGGGCCAGACACCAAATTAATGCAGAATGGCGGGAAGTCTACCTTCAAACGAACACATATAGACCATCTCATGAATGTCCTTGTGATCTGGGTAAGTTAAACACTTCCCATCTCTTTGCACAGACATATGTCCACAGCAGTATCTGGTGATTCCAAATAAAAATGAAGTTGTTTGAAAGTTCCAAGAAGTTTTATGACCCCACAAGCTAAGGTATGAGTCAGGAAATAGGAGTCAATGTACAAGAGTCTAGGTTACTCCTTTTGTGTAAGATAATGACAATTAAGGAACTGTTGCCTTTGGTAAGTGGGACCAGAGTTAATCAAGGGCCCTACTTGAGAAATAAAGATACTTCCTCATATTGGTTTTGATCATTACCTTTAATAACCTGTCACATAGACTAATAGAACAACGTAGTTAAACTCCTCAAAGGAGGCAGAGACAGGAGAAGATCTGATAGCCTTGTTCCAGCCTTATCTGAGTTTCTGCTTCAAGTAGAGCAACTTCTCATTATGCTGTTTTATAATATTGGAAAAATAGGGGCTCTTCTGCTTTAAAAAGATCTGAGAATCACTGATAAAAGGAATCATGAGAGGGAAAGATATTTCTTAGTTTAATTTGAAAAAAATTGACATACAATTTTTGATATTTACCTTCACTAAACTCCTTCCAGATCCTCTCCATCTCTCTACCCACTCAACTTCATGACCCCCTCAAAAATAAAAATAAAGCCAAATACAAAGATCACAACAAACTAAGAAACTAATACTAGAAAAATGCCAAAACAAAAGAAAAAAAATGCACACACAAAAAGAGCATGGAGTCCTTTTATGCTGGCCAACTATCTCTGGGTATAGGTCCTGCCCTGGTATATGCTTGATACACCCAAGGCATTCCACCGGAGAAAACAGATTTTACCTTTTTCTATAGGTATCCATTGGAAATAGCTCCCTGGTTGGGGCTGGGACATTGGGTCCACTTTCCCTTCTCTGTGCTGAGATTGTTGTCTGGTTTGAACTTCTGCAGGTTTGTGCATGCTGTCACAGTCTCTATGGTTAGAGTGTGTATCAATCTGTTGTCTCCTTGGAGTCACCCACCACCTCTGTCTCCTGAAATCTTTCTATCTCCTCTTGTACCTAGATCCAAAGCCTTGACTGGTTTGACCATGATATCCCATTTAGGGCTGACCACTCCAAGGTCTCTGATTCCCTGAGTATTTTCCAGTTATGTGTCTCTGTGTTAATTCTCATCAATAAAGAAGAAGCTTCTATGATGAAGGATGAGTGATTCACAGATCTATAGCAATAGCAATATGTGATTAGGAGTCATTTTATTACTATGCTCCTTTAGCAGAATAATAGTAGTAGGTTTATCTAGGGACCATGACCTAGCTAGTCCTGGGTTCTTGCCACTTTAGTCATCTCAGATATGGGTTCCATCTCATGGAGTGGGCCTTAAATCCATTTTCTAAAAGTGGTTGCTTAGTCCCAGAATGTTTGTGTCACTATTGCACTAGTATTTCTTGTGGGCAGGTTGCTGTTGTGGGTCACAGGGTTTGTAGCTAGGTAATATTGGTGATTACTTTTCTCCTCTGCTAGTATGCAAAGTACCCTCCAGAATCATGAATGCCAGTCAGTAGAGGTGAAGCCTCTAGTTGGGCACCTGCTTAATTTCTCCAGTTTGGCGACATAAGTAAGTGGTGTTCTCCACAACAGGGCCTCACCATCAGGTTGTGGAGGGTAACCAATAGCCTTGGCAATAAAGCCTATGGTGTTAGGGGTGCATCTATGGGCCCCTTTGGCCAATGACTCAACAAGATGTAAGTCATTCTTGACACTGGAGGCTTTACTTGGTGATATAAAATATACAGTTGGGATAGTGTCTCCCTCATTATATAGAAACCCAACTGAAATTCCTTCAATGTATGTATATATTATAGGGAACTTCTATGTAATAGGTTTCCATATGGCTTTTTTTTTAAGCCTTTAGTGTTAATGTCTCTGCCCACATTCCCTCCTGTTGCACTGCTCTCCCATCCTCCTCCCCATTTAATCCTCCTACCCTAGTTTCCCTTTAAATCTTGATAACACTATATTCAATTTCCACTTCTTTCGATGACTCCCTCCTCCCCCGACCCCCGACTCCCTTACTAGCTCCCTAACCTCTGTAGATATTCCGATTGAAACACACATTCAAAGTTAACATCCATACATAAGGAAAAAACATGGGCTGGGTGGTGGTGGTGCACACCTTAAATCCCAGCACTCCAGAGGCAGAGGCAGGTGGATCTCTGTGAGTTGGAGGCCAGCCTGGTCTACAAAGTGAGTTCCAGAACAGCCAGAGCTAAACAGTAAAACTCTGTCTCTAAAAAAGCAAAACAACAACAAAAGAAAGAACGTGGAATGTTTGTTTATTGGGGTCTGGGTTACCTCACTCAGGATGACTGTTTCTAGCTTTACCCATCTACCTGTACACACGGGAATTTCATTTTTCTTAATAGCTGAATAATATTCCACTGAGTAAATGTTTTCATTTTACATTTTACATTTATACATTTCATTTACATTTACATTACATTTTCATTATCCATTCATTAGTTGACAGACATCTAAAATGTTTCCAATTTTTGGATTTCGTGAATAGAGAGAACATCAATAAATGTATGAAAAAAGTACTTCTGTATTAAGATATAGAGTCCTTTTGCTATATGCTCAAGAGTGGTATAGGTAGATCTTGTGGTAGGGCAATTTTCAGCTTTTTGAGAAGCCTCCACACTAATTTCTATAGTACCAGGACCAGTTTGTACTCCTACCAGCAATGAATAAGTGTTTCCCTTTCCCTGAATCCTTGCCAGCATGTACTGTTGTTTGTTTGTTTGGGTTTTTTATTGATCTTGGCCATTCTAGTTGGGGCAAGATGAAATCTCAAACTAGTTCTAATTTGCATTTTCCTGGTGACTAAAAATGTTCACCCTTCTTTTAAGTGATTCTCAGCTATTTGTACTTCATCTTTGAAAATCTCTGTTTAGTTCTATATCTCTTTTTAAAACTAGGTCTATTTGTTTTCTTTGTGTTCAGTTTTTGTGTTTGTTTGTTTGTTTGTTCTTTGTATTCTGACACTAACCTTCTGTCAGATGAATAATTAGTAGAGATTGTTTCCCATTCTCTAGGCTGCCACTTTGCTGGAATGATGACATCTTTCTTTTCCCTTCCTTCCTTCCTTCCTTCCTTTTTTTTTTTTTTTTTTGATTTTTGAGACAGTGTTTCCCTTTATAACAGCCCTGGTGCATGCTTTTAATCCCAGCAATTGGGAGGCAGAGGCAGGCAGATCTCTGTGAGTTCGAAGCCAGCCTGGACTACAGAGCTAATTCCATGGCAGCCTCCAAAGCAATACAAAGAAACCCTGTCTCAAAAAACAAAACAAAACAAAACAAATAAATAAATATGACTGGTTTTTTTTTTAGTTTCTATAAAGAATTGTGTTGGAATTTTGATGGGCATTGCATTGAATTGATTACTTTTGGTGGGATAGCCATATGAAGAGGCCATGACCATGGCAACTCTTATAAAGGAAAACATTTAATTGAGGTGGCAACTTACAGTTCAGAGGTTCAGTCCATTGTCATCATGTCAGGGAGCATGGGGAGATGCATGCAGACATGGTGCTGGCTACATTTTGATCAGTGTGTGTCACACTGAACAAAACTTAAGCAAAAGAGACCTCAAAGCCTGCCCCCAGAGTGACACACTTCTTCTAACAAGACCACACCTACTCCAACAAAGCCATACCTCTTAATAGTGCTACTCCCTATTGGGGCCAATTACATTCAACTACCACAGCCATTTTCTTCCTCTTTTTTCTTTTTTATTGAAAATAGATTCTTCACTTATAATTACATCCTAGTCACAGGTTCCCCTCACTCCACTACCTCTAGCTCCCCCCACTTTTCCCCTCTCCCAGATTTACCCCCCCCCATTTCCTCTTCAGAAAAGAGCAGGCTGCCCAATGGGACAAAATGAGATACAATAGGGCAAGACAAGGCAACCCAATAGTAGGAAAACAGTCTCAAGAGCAGGCAAAAGAGTCAGAGTCACACCCAGTCCCCCTGTTAGGAATCTCATAAAACACCAAGCTAACAGCCATAACATATACACAGAGGACCTGGTGCAGACCCTAGCAGGCCCTGTGCTTGCCATTTTAGTCTCTGTGAGGCTATATGTGTCCTGCTTACTTAATTGGGTGGCCCATGTTCTCCTGATGTCCTCCATCCCCTCTGACTCCTGCAATCTTTCATCCCCATCTTCTATGGGATTCCTCCATCTCCATGGGGAGAAACTTGATGGAGACCTCCAATTTAGACTCTCTCTGAGTATTGCAGAATATCATTAGGAATATATATATATATATTCATCCCTACCCTTAGGTCTCTGGTTTATCCGGTCTCCAATTCCTGACCCCCCAGGCAGTGTTGGGCATGGGTTCCCTCTTGTAGCATGGGCCTCAAACCAGGCATTGGTTGGCCACTCCCACAAGCTCTGCTCAACCATTGCCCCAGCACACCTTGCAGTTAGGATGTGCTTATAGTTGGATGATTTTGTGGCTGGGTTGGTGTCCAGGCAAGGTGCTTTCTTGTGCTCAAGAGACTAGACCATAGGAGTGAAGGCTTCAAGCCCGCATCAGTTTGACCTTTCTACATTCAATGAGCTGTGTGGAAGTTGTCCTCAAAGAGCAAGCCCCTGTCCTAGCATCAGCCTGGGCTGTTTAGGGATTTCCACAGAACCTCCTTCACCAACAACTCAGCCAAATGTAGCCCAGTCCCACCAATGGAAGCCTTGCCTGACTATAAAAGATGGCCAGTTTAGACTCCATTCCCACCATCACTAGGAGTCCTCACTAGGACCACCCTCATAATCCTTTTCTGAACAGGAGAGGTTTTTTTTTTAATGCTTAGCAGGCATAGCTAGGACTAAAGTGGTAGCTTTGGCTGCTGGCTCCACCTTTGGCTTTCCAACATGGCAGGGGTACGTTTGCTGCCAACTCTGGGAGCTTTGCTCATTGTCCCACCTCTATAGATGCAGCAGGTCCATGCTGCCATTAAGCAACTTGCAGCATGCTGCTAACAAACCCCACTCAAGTGCTCCATAGCAGGACCCGGCCAGCCGTCTTAAAGGAGCCATGTTTGCCTCCAGAGCTCACCCAAGAAAATGTTGCTACCAAGAAGCTGTGCTTGACCTGTTCTTTTATGTTTAGAATCCCTTTTTAAGCTTTTGTCAGGTTTTACATGGAAGTTTTTGCCAAACGTGTGGACACATGTAGTTGAATGTTTTTCTCCGTCCCACTGGTCCCCCTGGACTGGTTTCTCTTTTGCTCATGGGCTACACAATTACTTATAAAATAACCACTTAGAGGCTAATAGTAAATATAATTGTCTGGCCAATGGCTCAGGCTTATTACTAGCTATAAATTAACCCATTTTTAATAATTTGTGTATCACCACATGGCCGTGGCTTACCATTAATGTTCTGGTATCTTAACCCTTCGGTAACTACATGGCATCTCTCTGACTCCACCTTCTTTCTTTCTCTATCTCTGTTTGAATTTACTGCCTAGCTATATTCTGCCTGGCCATTGGCCAAATCAGCTTTATTTATCAACCAATAAAAGCAACACATATGTGCAGCATACAGAAGGACCTCCCACATCAGTAGAGTACTCACGTAGCAGCATGTTTAAGGCTGTGGATGGAATGCCCAGCACTGCAAACAAATAGAGATAAGAAAAGTTTTAAAATTACAGTTCCTTTTCTAAGTCCTTATAGAAGCAGTACATACAGCTTTAAAAACTGTAAAGCTTTTAAAAGGCTTGAGGAGCATTAAGAGTGGCCACATGTATCCACACTTTTTCTGCTGCCGAGTGCTGAGCCTTAGCAATAAGCAGAGTTCCATATCCTGATTTCTTTTTTAATGAAACAGATTATCACAGTCAGTAACTAAGGAAAGTGATATTCTTAGCAACATCAGGAGCATGTGATGTCACCCAGTAAGCTAGGTCACTTAATCAAAAGTCATCTTCAAAACAGGACATCTCCCGTCAACCTAGACAGACTCAAGTGTTGTGCATCTGTCTGAAGGGCAGTGGCAGTTGGTACTTGAAATCTGTAGTGGGATTTTTAACTTTTAGAGTATTTACACATTACTAATTATAGCTTTATTATACCTATATACAATGAAAAATCAAGAAATTCATTAATTGAAACAGAATGCTGGCAAATATTATAAAATTCCACAGGAAAAACCATCAAAGGCAAGTCTGTGACTCGGGTCATGTTGTTGCATGTTACGGTTTATGTATAATATGTACCCAGAAGGCTCATGTATTTGAGAGCTCTGTCCCCCTACAGTTTGGGAACATTATGGAACCTTTATAAGCTGGGCTCTGCTTGGAAGAAATGACACACTATGGGACAGCCTTGGGGGCTGCAGCCCAGCTCCACTCTTGCTCCAGCCCGTTTCCTGGTCTGCCACATGAATGCCTTCCCCACCTGTGTGGTCTGCATGCCTAAACTATCAGAATAAGTCCTTCCTTAAGGTACTTCTTTCAAGCGTCTTCTCTCCCCAACAAGAAACAAGTACACTGAGAATCCAGTGTGCGTGTGAAGTGTGCCAGATGCTGTAAGACTCATGTGTGTAAGTATGTCAGATGATTCCCGTTCTGGAGCATGTAAGTCCATTGAGGGGAGGTATCCATATCAACGCACACTAGTTGTAAGTTTCATTCAATGGTCACATCTAGAGCTAGGGAAATTGCTCAGTCAATAAAGGGCTGAGATTGAACTCACATACAAATATGAGGTGTGAAGAAAATGCCTTCTTGTTATCCCAGCACTTGGGAGGCAAAGGCAGGAAGATCTCCGGGACTTGCTGGCAGGTAGGCTAGCCTGACAAGTGAGCTCCAAGTCAGTGAGAGAAAAGGAGGTGGATGGTCTTCCCAAATCCTCTGGCCTACACACACAGGTAAATACCTGTGTAAATTCATGTGCCCAAGCATTAACACGGACATCTATACATATACACATATTTTAAAAATAGTCACATCTATCTAGCTAGACAAAACTTTCCAGCATCGGGGCTCTTTTTCTTATACTTTATATCTTCCAGGGAAGAAAAAAATTAAATGTACGTCAAATTCTGTTTAAAGATTGCGGATTGGCATGAAAAGTCGGTGGGGGGGGGGTGCTGGAGAGATGGCTCAGCAATTAAGAGTGCTTGCTGCTTTCCTTGTGTACACAGCACACAGCTTACAACCACCTCTAAGTCCAGCTTCAGGGGATTTTATGCCCTCTTTTGGCCTTCACAGGCCCGTGTGCATGTGTGCACAAGCACACACACTAACTCACATGCACACGCAAATAAGTCTTTTTCAAAAATGTTATAAAACTGTTTAGAAGAACAAAGGGGACACATAAGAGGGAAGAGAGGTGAGAAAGGTGGATGTCAGAAACAGGAGGGAAATATGTCCAACATACATCATATACATGCATGAAAACTCTAAAGTGTGTAAATAAATGAATTCAGTATTAAGAGGTTGCATGGCAACCATATATAAAGACATTAAAAAGACTGTAGCCGGGGATCATGAGTTGAGAACCACCAGAGCTCATAGTGAGTTCCAGGCCAGCAGAACTGCAAAGCAAGACCGTGCCTCAAAAGGAGAGGCGTAGAGGAAAAGAGGAGGAGAAATATGGAGGAGGAAAGGATCAAGAGAAACAGGAAAAGGAGAAGATTCTCAGTTTCCAGAGAGGATTTGGGAATCAGAATAGCATTTGACCTCCTCAGCAGCAGCAGCAGCAGCAGCAGCAGCAGCAGAACCATGTCAACATCTACAATAGTCACCGGAAATTGCTTGCTACCAATAATCCACCAATCAGATAAATGGTGAAATAGAAATACAAACAAAGTTTGGAGGCTGGGGAGATGGCTCAGTGGCTAAGGGCACTAGCTGCTCTTCCAGAGGACCCAGGTTCAATTCCCAGTACCCACTCATCAGCTCACAGCCAACCATAACTTCACTTCCAGGGGATCTGATGACCTCCTGTAGCTTCTGCTGAACAAGACGTGTACATGGTACACAGGCATACATGTAAGGCAAACATCCATCCATACAAAATAAGAATTAAAAAATGAAGTGTAAGGAAAGTATCTACATGTATCTTTGACCATCATGGAAATAAATTATATTAGGGGATCAAGTGACTACACTGAGATCCCATTTCACCTTAGTCAGAATGGCTGTCATCAAGAAAACAAAAAATGGCAAGGACACCATGAAAAAAGAATTCGTATGTTCTACTGGTAGGAATATAATTAGTGCAACCATTGTGTAAAAGCAATTTGGAGGCCTCAAAAACACTTGCCACAGCCGTCCCACTCCTGAATATCACTGTGAAGGAACCAGCCGGCATTCAGTTGCCAGCACACCAAGACTTAGACTTTCTAACCACTGCCCTCCAGGAACTGTAGGTGCAGTGGGCCCATAGTCTACCTTCCAGCTTTACCAGATCTGAACTGCTTACATGATTCCCTTCCCATCCTCTCTTCAACTGCTGCCAGCCAAAGCCACACAGTTCAGCAAGTTAAAGTGACAGCCCCCCCCCCCCACGTCACTACTGGAGTGATTAAGAAATTGGACTCTGCTGTGATATCCAGCTACCTGCATCTATAGATATGAGTTATGCTGGGATACAGCCATATCTATTTAATTACTGCCTATGCCTCTTGGTTACAATGAGAAGAGGCAGAGCTAAGGTCATGAATGGCTCACGAGCTTAAAGCATCCACTAGCTGTCTCTTTCATAAAAAGTTTACCAGTAAAAAAAAAAAAAAAGAAAGAAAGAAAGAAAGAAATTGGACTCTGGCACTGTTTTGAACCCATTTCTTCCATTCATGTGACTTGTGGTAGAATGTTCTCCCACTCTGAAAAATCAAGTTCCTCCTCTGCCAGAAGGAGTTTCCATCAATATTACACAACCTGTATAACAGTCCACACGGTTCCTTATTGTATTCTAGTTGTTAGCACCTCCCTTCAAACTCACATGGATGGCTCCTGCTGGGCTTCCTTCTTTGCCCTGTACTACTAGTGTCTTTATCTCCAAGGAGACACACTTGGATGGAGCTAAGACTCCAGAAGGTGGATGAAGAAGCACATTCCTTAGATGAATGTTCATTTAATTCATATTTTGCTTTTTTTGTTTTGCTCTCTATACAGATTTTCCTGGTTTTAGGTGCAATGTGCCTTATGCTATCCATTGGACATGGCATTTGGGAGAGCAGCAAAGGCTACTTCTTCCAGGAATATCTCCCATGGCAACATTTTATTGCTTCATCGGCTACAAGCTCTGTCCTCGTTTTCTGGTCCTACTTCATAGTCCTCAACACCATGGTTCCCATTTCCCTCTATGTCAGGTTGGTGCATCTTTGATTGTTGTGTGCAGGGCGGGGGATGACTTTATACTTCCTGCTTTCTTTAGTAACCAACTAGAGTATGATCTTTTTCTTTTTTTAAAGACAAGAGCTTGCTATGTTGCCCAAGCTGACTTCAAACTTCCGATTCTCCTGCCTCAGCCTCAGTACTGGGATTGCAGCTCCACAGTCCTAGCTCACTGTGCATCCTTTGTTTCTTTTCTTTCCAAAGGCTTGGTGTATAAAACACACTGAGGAGTATCTAAAAACTGCATAAATGTCTTTCATATCTAGAGCACTGTGCTAGATAGTATATGATTTATATAAAAGGATAATTGTCTGTGCCCTTAAGTAACCTGTAAGTGACTAGATAAGACATGCAAACACATGAAACAATTAGTAGAAAGAAACACAGACTTGGTATTGCCTTACTGTGCCAGGCAGCCTTTCCTTACCAATGAGGCAGATCCTAAACATTCACTCTCATGCCACTTATGCAGAACAAAGAATATATTTTTCCGTTTTAAAAAAAGAAAGTGGAAAATAGGTATGGTAGTTTCAACAAGAATGGCCCCCACAGGCTCTTAAATGTGAATGCTTAACAGGGTTAGGAGATGAGGTGTGGCCTTGTTAGAGGAAGTGTGTCACTGGGGGTGTAGGGGGTAGGCTTTGAGGTACAAAAGCCCATGCCAGGCCCAGTGTCTCTTTCTCTCTCTCTGCCCGTGGATGAGGATATAAAGCTCTCAGCTCCAGAGTCATGCCTGCCTGCCTGCCACCATGCTCCCTGCTGGGATGATAATGAACTAACCCTCTGAACTGTAAGCAAGCCCCTAATTAAATGCTCTCTTTTATAAGTGTTGCCTTGGTCATGGTGTCTCTTCAAAAAAATAGTGACAAAGACCATAGTTAAATGCTTTATGACCTAAGTTAAGTTTCAAATATAAGTTTATATAAGTTCTTTTTTATTATGAATTATAATATAATTATATAAGTCCATTTATTATTATTATATACAATATAATTATATAAGTTCATTTATTATTATTATTATTATTAACTTATATAAGTTCATTTATTATTATGAATTAAAGTTTTCTAAGTTTTCATGTTTCTCTGACTTTCAATGGAATGTGCTGTAACAGTCCCTGTTTCATCTCTAATTTTATTAATTTGAGTTTTTTTCTTTTTCCTTTGATTAGTATGGTTAGGTGTTTGTAAATTTTATTTATCTTTTCAAACAACAAATTTGTGTGTGTGTGTGTGTGTGTGTGTGTGTGAGAGAGAGAGAGAGAGAGAGAGAGAGAGAGAGAGAGAGAGAGAGAGTGTGTCCTCTTTTCCAATTCTCCTAAAACCTGGCCTGATATCCCAACCCAGAAAGCATTCTCCATAACTGGGTTTCCTGTTTCATAGATGTCTCTGACCACCTAGTATGTGCCAAGTCCTCTTCTAGGTGCTAGGGATAGAAAACTGAGCAATAAGACATCACCTTTTCTAGAGAACCTTGCTCTTAGCTGAAGAAACCAATACATGATTATGGTACAATACAAAAATTCCATAATCAAAATATGCATGAGTGTTGTAAACACTTTAAGAAGGAATTTATCTGCTCTGCCCAGGGAGGCTTAGGACAGTGTGTAGGAAAGGTAACCCTCAAACTGTATTTGAAAAATAAGTCCACAGCTACGAGGGGCAAAAATTTTCTCAAAGTTGGACCAATGTGTTACATCCTAAAGAACATAAATTTATAAGCAAAAGAGTTTGGGTTTTATTCTAGAAGCAGTAAAGACCCAACCAAGATATTCCTAAGAAATAATGTGAATTATTAATATAATTATATGCAACTATAAGATACTACATAATATAAATATCATGTGATAATTGCCGTGTCAATTATAGTAATATTTTGTTTATGATAAAACAAATAAAGCTTGCCTGAAGATCAGAGTGCAGAGCTAGCCACAGCCATAAAGGCCAGGCAGTGGTGGTGTACACCTTTAATCCCAGAACTCAAGAGACCGAGGCAGATGGATCTGTGAGTTCAAGGCACCCTGGGCTATATGAGAGTGAATCAGTCTAAAAGAGAAACAGAGCTCACACCTTTAATCCCAGCACTAGGGAGGTGGAGATTGGCTAGGCAGAGAGAGAATATAAGACGGGAGGAGACAGGAACTCACTGCAGAATGAGGTTTGGTGGAGAGCAGTGCAATCTGGAGATGCAGTCTGAGGACAGGATTGCCCTTTCAGTCTGAGCATTGGTAGAGTGAGAACTCTCTAGTGTCTGGCTGCTTTGCTTCTCTGATCTTCAGCTTTAACCCGAATATCTGTCTCTGGGTTTTTAGTATTGGTGATACAATTAAGTATATAATATGTTATTTATATATTATATAATATAATGTGTTATATTATTACTATAAACTCTCCCTGTACAAGATGCGATCTCTCCAGTACTAAATACTTTTAAAAGCTCTGAAAATAGGAGCTGGAGAGGTGGTTCTTGCTCTTGTAAAGAATCAAAGGAGTTCCTGGCACCAACATGGTAGCTCACAAAGATATGTATTTCCAGTTTCAGGGGATCTAATGCCCTCTTCTAGCCTCTAAGGAAACCTGGCAACCTGGTGCACACACATATATGCAGGCAAAACAAAAATTACAATTAAAAATTAGAATGATCTAAAGATAAACTACAGTAAGAAGCAGACAAGGAGGAAAAAGAGGTCACACAACTTGGTTCACCTTGGGATACAAAGATCAATAAATGTAATACAACATATAAATAGACTTCACAGAAATCACACAATCATCTCCGTAGATTCAGAGAAAACTGGAGGTGCAGCTGTACACCAGGGACCAAAGACGTTGTTTCCCAAGTGGAAGCCTGCACCCTGGCCACTTTTCCAGTACCTTTGACTCAGCTGGAGATGGCTTAAATGGGAGGATCTCCTTCAGTTCACATTGACAAATGTAGTTTGAGTCACTGAACCTAATCAAGATCAGCAAATAGCTATCCTAATTTCAGACCCACTCCCCAGAACTCGCTTTTGGGAGCTGTGTTGGGTATTGGGCGCCTTCATCTTCTGGTATTATGTTTTCAAAACAGAGAGAAAAAGGAAAGATTTATCCAGGAAGCAAGATTGGACTGAACATTTAACCTCTCCTATTAACTTTACTATATTCTTGAATAAGTAAATCTTCTATTAATCACTAGAAAAAAAGAAAAAAATTGAGAAAGTTAATATCCCTTCATAATAAAACCCTGAAGAAAATGGGAAAAGAAGGAAAATACCTCAGCATAATAAAAGCTGGGTGTGACAAACCAGTAACCAAAGTTACAGCAAGTGGGAAATACTGACAGCATTTCCGCTATAATCTAGAGTGAAACAAGGATGTCTACTCTCTCCACTGGTTTGGGTTTTTTTCATGTATATGTGTATATGGAACGCTTGTGTGCATATGTGTAGGGGTGCTACTTATGTACATGTATGTAGAAACCAAAACTTAATACCACGAGGCTTCCTCAGTCACTCTCAACCTTATTAATTGAAATGGGTCTCTTGTTGAGCCACCTCAGCTGAACCCAGAACTCACTGACACAAGCTATTATAACTAGCTTGCTTACTCTGGGGATCACCTGTCTTCACCATTCAAGAAACTAGAATTACAGGCAGGTCACCAAACCCCTCAGCTCCAGTCCTTGCAATCGCATAGCAAATGCTGAATCATTAAACTATGATCGTAGCCCTTCACTCTTGTGCAACATAATCTTTGAAGTCTTAGCTAGAGCAACAAGACAGGAAAGAGAAATAAAAGAGATACAATTAGGAAAGGAAGTTAAATAATCCTTATTTGCAGATGACATGGTAGTTTAAAGACACTAAAGACTTTATCAGAAAAGTCTTATATCTAATTTAAAAAACAATTATTAAAGTATCAAGATACAACCCAACACAGGACAAATTAGTAGCTTTTCTATAAACTGATAACCATAACCAAGTTGTCAAGTAAGGAATTGGAGGGAGGGGTTCTCATTCACAGCAGCTCCAAAAAACTGAAGACCTAAAAATGAAACCTATCTAAGGAGAGAAAGACCTCTACAATGAAAACTTTTAAACACTGAATGAATGAAATGGAAGAAGATGCCAAAAGATGGACAGTCCTTCTGTTCTCCTGGACTGGCAAAATTAATATTGTGAAATTATCAGCAGTACCAAAATCAGCTTTACAGATTCAACACAATCTCCATCAAAATTCCAATGTCATTCTTTATGACACTAGAAAAATTGCTAAAATAAGTATAAAAGACTTTGAGTAGCCAAACAATCCTAAACAGGAAAACAAAAACCAAATGCTGGGATTTCACCATGTCTGATCTCATACTATAGAGCTATAGTAACAAAAACGGCACAAAAATAGATCTGGTGACTAATGCAGTAAGAGAGAAGACCTAGAAATCAGTCCCCACAACTACAGCCACCTATTCTTTACTAAATGTGTAGAAACATACAATCCAAAAAATGACAGCCTCTTCAAACTTAAGGAAATCGTGTGGTAAGCAAAATAAGCCAGACTTCTATATGAAACCTACATTTAAATTTGTCTCTCTGTGTGTAGGGGGGAAGAGGGTAATAACATACATTTACCTATGTGTGTGTGGGGGGGGGGAAGAGGGTAATGACATATATTTGACATGAAAGCAGAAGGCAGACAATTCATGGGAAGTAAAGGAACTAGGAAGAGGGGTAAGAAGACAGAAGGTTAGTGGGGCAGGGGTGAACAAGAACAAAATATTATGAAAATGCCATATTGGAGCTCATTATTTTGTATGCTGACTCAAAATTTTTTGAGTCAGGATCTCACTGTGTGGCCATGACTGTTCTGGAACTCACTCTGTAGACCAGGCTGGCCTAGAACTCACAGAGATCCATCTGCCTCTACCCGAGTGCGGGGACTAAAGGTGTGCACCACCATGCCTGGATATATGTTCACTTAAGATTGATGCACTGAAATATATGAGAACCGATGACATAGAGAGAGATCATTTGGAGACAGACCACAATGGACCAGTGCTGGCTGGAAATAGATCAAAGTATGAACCCATAAAATAACCTCTGGTTTTCACAGCTTCTTCCTTTTTCCTGAAACAAGAATATCTGAATGTTTCAAGTTTCTTTCCAACATGACCACAGTAAATAATCTTTTTAATTACACCAACATAACCTTTGTTACTTAACTGTTACTTCAAAGGTATTTTTAATTGACTTTTTCTAAATACATTGCAGAAGATGAGTGGAAGCAAAGTATGTCTCAGACAAATTGATCAGCTATATCAGGGTCCAGGTGAGAAAACATTGCATAATACCAGTCCAGGTCAGAGTTATAATGCGCTGGCTAGCGTGGAAAAGTCCTTCAGATGGTAGACCCCCAGGGAAGACACTCTTTACACATGAAGACACTCACCTATCATGGACCTAAGGAAGGAAACCAAAATAATATATTTGCTTGTCCTTCTCTGACTAGTACCCTTTTTTTTTTTCTTGCTTTCTTCTTAGTGTTGAAATAATAAGACTGGGCAACAGTTACTATATCAACTGGGATCGGCAGATGTTTTATGCACCAAAGAACACCCCAGCACAGGCTCGAACCACCACTCTCAATGAAGAACTTGGCCAAGTTAAATATGTGTTCTCTGACAAGACAGGAACCCTGACAGAGAATGTGATGATTTTCAATAAATGCTCTATCAATGGGAAGACCTACGGTATGTGCACATTACTGCTCTCCTGGGAGAGTCTGCCCGGCAGACTGCTTTCAAATATAACTAAGTCTGCAAAGCCTCAGGAATCATATTGATTTGTATTATATTGAATTGCATTATATTATTAGTATATGTTAAACTATATTATTATATATTAGATTAGATTTATTCTCATGACCCTTTATTAACTAACGGGGAGTGGGAAAAGTGGCTTTCCCCAGGTAACTGTTCACCAATGGGTTGTCCAGTGCCAAGTGGCCCCAAAACAAGTAACATTATATGAATGCAACAGGTTATATTTAGGAATATATATGTATGTACAAATACATGTGTGCATATAATAGCAATTAGTGAAAAAAAGAGGCCATAAATTTGAAGGAAAATGGGGAGGGTTATATGGGAATATCTAAAGGGTGGAAAGAGAAGGGAGAAATAATGTAATTAGATTATAATCTAACAGAAGCATATTGACTTAGGAAGAAAGAAAAAAAGATAGGAAGGAAGGAAGGAAAAGAGAAGAGAAGAGAAGAGACATTGGATGGTGTGCCCTAAGGAATGATATCCGGGCTGTCCCCTGGCCTCCACACACAAGTGTATATGTGCATGCATACACAAAAATTAGTAAAAATAAAGCCTTCTTTTAAATTACCCAGATAATCCCCTTCCTAGATATCATCCTAAAGTAGAAAAAGAGATTAAAACAGGTGTTTGCAAATATTCATTGCAGCATTATTGCTCATAGGTAGAAATAGCCCTTCTACTCACCAACAGATGAATAGACGTTTTAATGTAGTCCATAAATATATGTAATATGATTTGGTCATAAACAATCATGACATTTGGTACCTGGTGCAACCTTGAGAACAGTATGCTAAGTGCATAAGCCAGACGCAAAAGGAGGACAAATGTGTCATGGTACTCCTTAGGTGAAGAATCTACAACAGGGAAATCCACAGAAATAAAAGGCAGAGCAAGGTGGCTAGGGGCTAGAAATGAGGAGGAATGGTAAGTTTCTATTTGAAGTACTTACAAAGTATTGAGGACTGGAAATATCATGGTAGAGCGACTACCTCACATGCAAGAGGCACTGGGTTTGATCCTCAGCATTACCAAAAAAAAGAAAAAGAAATGTACTGCACACATATATGATAACAATAATTGCATAACACTGTGGATGTAATTAATGCTGCTGAATTTTAATTTGGAAACAGTTAAATGGTAGGTTTATAGTGCACACAATAAGATTAAAGACCTCCTTTAAACCCTTCACTAAGTCTCTGTTCTATTTACTTGCTGACAGGTTATTCCTATGACTCCAATGGACAGTGTGTGCCAATATCTCTGGTGAGTAATTACAGCTTTTTGTGACATATGTGAGAAGTGAAGAGAGTTTTTTACACAATTCAGTCTCTACTCCTGGGATAATAGTCATTTAGTGACCTAATTTTAAAAATGTGTATACATGGTCTATATTTAAGAAATTTTTATGAAAATAGTTTTGTTGGTATTAGCTTGCTGTGTTTTACTTCACAATCTCTTCCTCCTTCTCCCCCCACCTCTTTCTCTCTCTCTTTCTCAATCTCTCCCAACAGAATCTATATAGATCAGTTCCTCAAAACAATTCATGATCATTGTCTTAGTTACTTTCTATTGCTGTGATGAGACACCATGTCCAAGGTAACACTTGGCAAAGGAAGCATTTATGTGGGGCTTGCTCAGTTTCTGTGGGTTGGTCTGTGATCGTCATGGAGGAAAGCAGACAGGCATGATGCTGAAACAGTAACTGAGAGCTTTACATCCTCTATGATTTTGTTGAATATGTTTTCTGCGCCTTTGAGTTGGATTTTCTCACCTTCTTCTATACCTATTATTCTTAGGTTTGGTCTTTTCACAGTATCCCATATTTCCTGGATATTTTGTGTTAGGGATTTGTTGGACTTAAGATTTTCTTTGGTTGATGAATCTATTTCTGCTAGTGTGTCTTCAACTCCTGAGATTCTCTCTTCCATCTCTTGTATTCTGTTGGTTATGCTTACATCTGTAGTTCCTGATCATTTACCCAGCTTTTCTATTTCCAGCATTGCCTCAGATTGTGCTTTCTTTATTGTCTCTATTTCAGTTTTTAGGTCTTGAACTGTTTCTTGTATTTTTTGGTTTGTTTTGTCTTCAATTTCTTTAAGGGATTTTCTCATGTCTTCTTTGAGGTCCTCTTTGAGGTCCTCTATCATTTTCCTGAAGATGTTTTTAAGGTCATTCTCTTCTGGTTCATCTGCATCGTGATGTTCAGGTCTTATTGGTGTATGGTTCCTAGTCTCATATTGGGTTTTCTGTTGTTGGATGTGCTTTTACCTTGTCCTCTTCTCATCCTTTCTTCTGGTGGGTGTAGCAAGTGTTTCTTGTTCTCCTGGTGGGTGTGGGACCACGGTTCCCTTCTGGTAGATGCAAACAGATCCAATACTCTGATGTCGGTCCTCTTCTTGTGGATGGAGGTGGCACTGTTACCTGGGTGTCGACAATGTTTGGGCGTGCTGGTCCCGCTGGGCTGGCAGTTGGAGGCAGAGCTGTCACCGGGCCTCGGGGTGTCGGATCCCCTGCCAAACTCCGTATGGCACTCAGGTCACTTGTGCCAGATGACTCTGAGTAGCGACGACGAGCAGGAGCGGGAAACAGTTCCTGGCCTACCTGGGCCGGCGGATGAAGGCCAGGCTGCCTCTGGGTGTTCGGTGTTGGTAACCCACTCGCCACCACCAAACTAGGTCTGGCATGCAGGTCGCTTGCCTCAGATGTTTCTGAGAGCTTTATATCCTCATCCACAAGCCTTGGGCAGTGAGAGAAACATTGACACCTCAGAGCACAGTTCTCCAGAAGGCAGTATATGCTTTGAATGAGTGTCTAATATTATGGTATGCTTTCTCCCATAGTCAGGATTTATGGGTTCAGGAATCAAGGGGTCCCCCCTAGTGACCCACTAGGAAAGATTTTGCTTCCTGTTCCCACAATCCTGAGTTCTGATGGCCTAGAAGTTTTGGTTCCAGAGTGGGGAGTGCTCTTGCCAGGAGCCACAACAAACATTCCATTGAACTGGAAGCTCAGACTTCCCCTGGTCACCTTGGACTTTTAATGCCCTTAAAGCAACAGGCTAAGATAAAGGAATAACAGTGTAGGAAGGGAATTGGCCCGGACTATCAAGAGGAAATTGGATTGCTCCTCCACAGTGTAGGTAACTAAGATTATCTCTGGAGTGCAGAGATTCTACAGGGCAATGGTTCTCAACCTTCCTAATGCTGCAAGCCTTTAATACAGCTCCTCTTGTTGCAATGACCCCCAACCTTAAGATTATTTCACTGCTATTTCATAACCATAATTTTGCTACTGGTATGAATCATAATGTAAATATTTGATATGCAGAATATCTGATATATGACCCCTTGAGAAAGGGTCACAACCCAATGATTGAGAGCTGTTGCTTTAGGGTTTCTCTTGGTGCTGCCATGTCCTGTGATTGAAGTCAATGGGAAACTACAACAGCCTAATCCAGGCAGGAGAGCAAAGACCCTTGAGAAATGAAGGTTTGGATCACTCCAGGAAAAAAGCAAGACTTGCTGAGGTCTTGCTGAGGGCAGAAGAAATACAGAATGGATAGTAGAGGAAGGTAGCTATAAATACCAGCTAAGGCCATGTGACCAATTACAGAAACAACGATTATAATTGGCATGGGTGTTTGTGTCATATTTTGTTAAGAACGCATTATATAGATATTTGTTTTCTTGATTTCTTTATCATATAATGTAACATCAATTAAGAGAATGTCAGTGATTATCATATTTAAGTTTGATATACTTGAATGACCCTCAAGTGACATTCTAAAATTTATAATGTGTTTACAGTTATATGAAGGATAGTTAGTTGCATCATATTAGGCATAATTATGACCTGATTATTGTTTGTGATTGTATTGGTAATCACATCATATTAGGTATAATAATGACCTGGTTGTTGATTTCACTTGGAAATTAATCACAACATAAGAAGCAATAATTGTATGTCAGGTTGACAAGGGGTGGACTTATGGTGGCTATTCTTGTGTTGGGTTCTTTGTTGTCAATTTGACTACCTCTGGAATTAACTAAAACCTAAGTGGCTGGGTGCACCTCTGAGGGATTTTTTTCTTAAATCATTTGAAGTGTGAATACTCACTTTTAATATGGATCTTTTGAGGTAGGAAGAATAAGGAGGCTTGTTCTCTTTGCCTTCTAGTCCCCAGTCCCCAGTAATTCGATCCCAACAGTGGCATTAGAGCCTACTTCTTTAGGATTCTGGTATATACTAAAGACCAACTGAGACATCCAGCCTCATGGACTGAATACCTACTGGATTCTTAGACCTTCTGTTGGTAGACAGTCATTGTTGGACTAGCTAGCCACAGCCTGTAAGCCATTCTAGTAAATTGCCTCCCCGCCCCCGCTCTCTCTATCTCTCTCCCCTCCCTCTCTTTCTGCTGTTCACTTTTTTCTCTATATATGTATACATATATATATATATAAATTACATTCATATATAAATATATAAATTATACACAACATATATTCTATAAGTTCTATTCCTCTACAGAACCCTGACTAATACAAAAAGTAAAACAAGACCAAAACCCAGCAAGGAAAACTTAACTTAGGTCATAATGAATATACCTACTGTGTGAGTCACTGTTCTATTGCCATGAAGAGACACCATGACCAGAGTGATACTTTGATCCTAGAAGACAATACTCTACACCATCATTCTTTTTTCTTTCTTGTTTTTTGTTTGTTTTTGTTTTTCTTAGTCAGGGTTTCCCTGTATAACAGCCCTGGCTGTCCTGGAATTCATTTTTTAGACCAGCCAGGCTGGCCTCGAACTCAAAGAGATCCACCTGCCTCTGCCTCTGCCTCCACAGTGCTGGGATTAAAGGTGTACGCCACCACTCCTGACATGATGTCTTAATATGTGTGTACATTGTGTAAGGTTCAAGTCAGGGTAAATATATCCCTTAAATATCTGTCATTTCTTTATGCTTAATATATTCAGAATGCTCTTTTTTGGCTTTTTGAGGTGAATATAACACAATTTGTTCTCTCTAATGACACTCTTAGGACTCTTGCTCTTTCCCTGGCCCCTGTGGTTTAGTACCCACAGCTCCATGCAATATCTCATTATTTAATTTACCAGGCTGTGATTACCAATTAGGCTGAATCATTGTGTATTCTTCTTTCTCCTCACATATCTCCTTTTTGCCCACTTGGTTTTTTTTTTTTTCCCCTAGGTCTATTCATGTTCTTTGCCCTCTTTTCTTATTTGTCAGTGGTCTTTATGTAGTAAAAATAAATCTTCCTTTCACTAACACATTGGTTACCACTGTCATTCTCATTTTATCTTTAAGTCTCTAGGTTCTTCTCAAACAAATACATTTGTTTCCAGGAATTGGTTCTTCCTTTCTACCATGGGGCCCTGGGGGTCAAATTCAAGTTGCGGAACCATCCCATTGGCTCAGTTTTTAGTGTATTTAAATATTTTCACTGTGAGGGCTAAAGAGTCAGCTCAGCAGTTAAGAGCACTGGCTGCTCTCTCAGAGAACCTGTGTTCAGTCCCAGCATCCACATGTGGCTCACAGCCATCTGCAACTCCAGTCCTAGGGTTTCTGGTACTCTGTGACCTCTGCAGGCACCAGGCATGACATGGTCCATTTACAGACATTCAGGCAAATACTCATATACAAAATAAAATAAATAAATCTAAATGGTTTTGCCATATAGAGTTTTGAAATTATTTTCAAATATATTGACTTTTTTCCTATGTTGACACACTATGTACTAGTTATAAAACCATCTATCTCTATCTAGTTTGTTTTACTGTTTTTCTCAGTACTGGAATTCGGTTTTTATGTGTGGATTTGATTTTAAACATCTCTTTTTAGAATTTCCACCTTTGTATTATCTCTGCCTGCTAGATCCTTAACCACTTACATACAGCTAACTCTAACTGTGAGTGGCCACCTTATTCCCATCAATCCAAAGAATTGAGGTAGCAAATGGAAAAACAATCTGTGCTTTATCAAAAAAACAAAGCAAAACCTTCCAGTTGTGAGTCTCTATATTAATTACCATCAACTGAAGAAAGAGGCTTCCCTGATGAGAACTGAACAATGCAATGTTCATTTAGCAGAGTAATCTAGAAATTTCTCCTCTATGGCCTGTGACCTACCTAGCCTACTTGACTGTGTTAACAGTGCTCGGCACTAATTCTGTCTTATGGAACAGGCCTCAAATCCAGCCAGAAAGTGGTTGGTTCCTGCCATAACATTTGTACCATGACTGCACCAGTGGGCATACTTTGCCAGGACAATTTGTTATTCTAGCTAGCAGGCTTAACATTGGGTGACACTAATGAATAATTTTCTCCCCTAGTAGTGTACATAGTAACTTGCAGCTGTAAAGCTATCAAGTGGGGAGGATGCTTCCAGGTTGGTGGCAGTTTGACTCCTGTTATCACATATTACTCATCTGGGAGGAAAGATTTTTTAATTTGCTTGGATAGACCACTTTCCTGAGCTTCAAAATTATGTATACAGTGGCAACTTGCATTATTACCCAAATATGCAGTTATTTCGGTGTCACAAACTTCCTTACCCTACTGGATATCCTATCTTGGTAAAGGGTCTCACTTTCTATCTCACTGTCTGGTTCAAATTGGGAAATATAAAGTTATTCTTAACTCTTTCCTTCTTTTACTCCTCTGACTCATGTTGTACCAATGCCAGTTCTCTGAGTTTTCATATTCATCTTTGTGTTAGTTCTTCATCATTTCTCTGGTGAATCAGTGAATAGTCTCCCGGCTGGTCTCCCTGCTTCATCTTGCTACTTTTAATACAGATTTTCTATACAGATTCCAGAAGACTTTCTGACAGATTTGACTGGTCACTCACTCTGGTGCAAAGTTGCTGTGATGTTATATTCCAAATAATATGGCAGTGCAGGATCTAGCCCTTGCCTTGCTCGCCAACCTTATCTCTAGCCTGTTATTTCAGGGAATGTGCCAGTTTAAGAGGCCAATTCTAGAAAAGCCTTAGGGGAAGCTGCTGTCTAATGGGTTCTCTAAAACTTCTGAACCCATAAGCTCCTAAGAACTCATGCCTTTATGACAGGCAAAGTCTAGAGCTTGGATCTGGAGACTGCTTCCTCTGCGAAAACCCTTGCTAGATGAGATATACAGAAGAGGCAGCACAGCCTGCTACAACCCCCCTTTCGGCATCATTGCACCAAGCAGGACAGCTGTGTATGTGCTTGAATACTGGGGCCCAGAACAGGTAGTAGTACAACTATGAAGAACTGGAGAAAGAGCTGTGGAAATTCTGATATGGACTGGGCAAACATGTTAAAAGACTGCATGCAGTCTTGATGCCAGTGTTTACGCATAGTGACTGCAAGGACCCTGACTTAGATGGAGATGAGAGTCAATGTCTGAAGGGCCAAGGTCATAAGCAGGCAAAAAGTGAACTTTAGATCCACAGATTGAGGCAAGGATTAAATAGAAAAAAAAAAAAAAAAAAAAAAAACTAGATCAGTCCATGAGAGGTAAAGGTGGGAAGAGCCAGGTATGCTTATAGGTCAGGCAATAATAATATGTAAACAATCACGTACTGAAGCTTGTCACACGGCATTTCCAGTATTCTTCTCCAACCCACTTTTTCTCTGTGGGACCCATTACAGTGATACCATTGTTCCCAGGGTCTATTCTTTCCTCAGGCCCCTAAATCAGACAGAAGACACCAGAAACAAGAATTTTCTCAGACACCAGTTACTAACAGAGAACAGTTAGTGAAGGTAGGGTTTAAATGAGTTCACCCGATAAAGTGATAAATAGGTGTTTTATTGGAGAACAACTTTAACAGATAGGAGTAAAGAACCACCGCGGCCTTCCTGCCCCAGAAGATGCAGTCTCTGCCCTTCCCACGCTCTCTGTGACCCAAGAGAGTGTGCACCCGCAGCTCCTCTACCTTAAAGGGGTCACATCCACACCTGAAACCATGGCCAAAGGGTGTGGCCACTGCTACAAGTTCACTGGCAGCGCAAGATGTCACTGTAATTCCCCTTTTTGTCTAAAGGGAAAGTTTTTAAGCCTGATACAAAAACTTTATACAAAGATAACAAATGTCAAGTATATTCCAGGAAAAACATACACAAATTAAGACCTACAACCAGCAAGAGCAACACTGAGAACAGATACATTCTACATGTCCAGTTTCAGGGTAATGACATATAACAGAGATTACTCCAACAGCTGTCCTAATCTGGAAAGTCTAAGTCTTGTACCTAGTTATTTTTCTATCTAAGATAAGAGAGGATATTAGCTGTGCCAGTCTAGTCTTCAACCTCTTCAAAGACCTGAGAAGGAAAATAACATTACTAGGGTAGTCAAGAAGAGCAAGTGTGTGACTTCCTAAAGGTGCAAGCAAAGACAGGAACAGCAGGCTACCTGGACAGTCACCCAAGGTCTCACAGTAATGTCAGGGCAACCAACTTTGGCTAAGACCTAGAGTATCTGATAGACCAACACAAAAGCATGGAAAATGAAAGACTGTATTACTCTGCAAGGTTCAGCAGTCTCTTTATCTCCTGCTAGCCCAGTTAGGACAGTATGTCCAAAGTCAGCAGTCAAGGTGGGTGCAGTTCTTTGCCCAAGAGACCAGTAGCCAAGGAGGGAACAAACTCCAAATGGAGTGTCATCAGTGCCAATCATACTCTCAGGAATAGCTCTGTGCTGTCAGGAGCAACTGTGTCTCGTGTCAACAGAGTTCTAATATATTAAAACATTTAAATGTCATATTCTGTAGGTCTTTGAAGTGTTTGAAGATCAAATAACCATGTTGAGTACATCTCTGAGCACATCTAGAACCTGACTAACATCGTAAGGTATAAGAAGCATGGGTAACTATAATCTGTAATTCTCAGAAACATAATTGCTCAGTGACTGAAACTTCCCAAAATAATTTAAACAATCTTAAAACTGATGTGTAGCATTAGGACAATGACCTCAAATTTGTAACTATATACATATATATGTAAATCTCTAAAACAGAGGTAGAACTTAAATGTCTTGACCAGAAGTAGAATTATATAGGGCAACATGATAAAAATATCCTAAATTTTATCAATATACAAGACTATGATAAAGATAGTTTTATATTTGTGCACAAAACATTGTAAACAGAAAGAAGACCCTACACAATATGACAAAACATAATATACAAATTATCCAAGACAGGAGTACAAAGTTAATTTTACATAAATTTCAACATACAAAAATTTATAACAATGTAAGTTGTCTGCAGATAATAGTTGCTAAAATAGCTCACACGAAGATATGTTAATCTACCTATATCCCATCCCATCCATACCCTTTAAACTTTTCTAAAAGAGATTCCCGAGTCTGACCAACGGCTAGCTCAGTGGTTAGAGCATGAGCCGCTTAATCTCAGGGTCATGGGTTCATGCCTCACATTGGGCACCAACTGAAGGTGGGGTTTAAATGAGTTCAGACCCAAGATAAAATGATAAATGTGTTTTATTGGAGAACAACTTACAAAGATAAGAGTAAATAACCACTGCGGTCTTTCTGCTCCAGAAGATGCAACCTCTCTGCCTTTCCCATGCTCTCTGCCACCCAAGAGAGTGTGTGCCCACAGCTCCTCTACCTTAAAGGGGTCGAGTCCACACCTGAAACCACGCCCAAAGGGTGTGGCCACTACTACAAGTTCACTGGCAAGGCAAGGTGCCACTACTAATTAGTCCTTCATACCCTCACGCTTGATCATAAGATGGGTTTGGGAACTGGGAAAGTCGAGTTTCAAGGTCGCCATTGATCATTTAGAATAACAGGAGTGCAAGGGGGCAGGCAGTCCACCAAGCCATGAGTGTCCTGTGGGAAGGTTCTTCCTGGTGCAAACAAATAAACCACCCAGGTCAGTAGGCAAACCCTCAGTGTTGCATTTGCCATCTCTCTTGCGCTCCCCTTCTCAGTTCCTGATAGATCTGGTCACATACCAGAAGTAACCCCAATATGACATTCTGGAAAATGTGCAGCTATGGCTAAGACCTTTGCTCTGGTGTGTATGTTCCAGAATAACAAGGTCGACTTCTCCTACAACCACCTGGCGGACCCTAAGTTTTCATTCTATGATAATACTTTGGTGGAGGCCGTGAAGAGTGGAGACCACTTCGTGTATTTGTTCTTTCGCTGCCTCTCACTGTGCCACACAGTGATGTCTGAGGAGAAGGTGGAAGGTGAGCATGGGCCTGAGCCCCATGGAACTGAGACTGTGCTCCAAAGTCAGCACTGCTTGAAAGTGGGGAGGTGTGTTACATTCTGAGCAGTCTAACCTAAGAAAGAACTTTCTAACAAGGGAGTGCTGGCCAGCAGTGGGAAGATAAACAAGGTGAGTAGGGACTGGTTTAGGGAGTCAGTCACTAAATAGGGGTCAAACTTGGTGCCCTCTGAAGAGGTTTTGCCTAGGTTCTAAACTTCCTGGAGGGTGAGTTGAGTTGTCCTCTTGTCACTTACAGTGTGTCTCAGTTATCACCATGTACCTTAGTTTCTTTAGTATGACAAAGTCATCCATTAAGTTACCCAACATTCTTAACCAACAAATGAGAAATTGCTGTTTATTCTTTATTAAGTCTTTCTTCTTAAAACAATAATATTTTTATTATTATTATTTTAAGTGTATTCATGTTTTGCCTACATGTATGCCTGTGTACCACTTATGTGCCTGGTCCTTGTGGGGCCAGAAGAAGGCACTAGGTTCCCTGGGACTGGAGTTATAGGTAGTTGTGAGTCACCATGTTGGTGCTAGAAATTGAACCTGGGCCCTTCTTTTTGAGGCAAGGTTTTTTTTTTTTTTTATGTAGTCCTGGTTGTCTTGGAATTCACTATGTACACCAGGCTGGTCTCAAACTCACAGAGATCCTCCTGCCTCTGTCTCCTGGGTGCTAGAATTAAAGGTTTGCACCACCATGGCCGGTTGGTTTTGCCTGTATGTATGCTTGTGTACCATCTACTTGCCTGGTACTCAAAGTGTCCAGTAGAGGGTATCAGATCCCATAGGACTAGAGTTACAGATGGTTGTAAGCCAACGTGTGGGTACTGGGAACAGAACCCTGGTCCTCTCAATGAGCAGCCAGTGTTCTTAACCTTTTAGGGCTAGGTATGTAAGGAAGTTTTGAAGAAATATATCCTCTTCTGGGCTCTCCTATGTGAGCCTTTTGAAATATGGCATCACTTCTAGGTGGACTTAAGTTGCTCATCTCTGTAGGTTCTGTTGCCTTTTTCTCTCATCAGGTAAGCTGGTGTACCAAGCTCAGTCACCAGATGAAGGTGCCCTGGTCACTGCTACTAGGAACTTTGGCTTTGTGTTCTGCTCCCGCACACCTGAGACAATCACAGTGATGGAGATGGGGAAAACCCGAGTCTACCAGCTGCTGGCCATTTTGGACTTCAGCAACGAGCGCAAGAGGATGTCTGTTGTTGGTGGGTGCTCCCTCCAAGTCAGCTTCTCTTTTGTTCTCTGTGTACATTTGCATATTGACCCTTGAAAGTCTACACATAAAGTCTTTCTCCCTCTCGCATGACTTCTCTCAGATATTTTGCCTCAAATACACATACTTCATCTCTTGTCTCCTTTAAATTGTCTCTTATATATTAATATGGGCTGACTATTGAGTGCTAAGTCCTTTCTCTGGTATTTCTGCTCTAAGAAGAGGTCATAAAATTAATCCATAAAGCATGAACATGGCATAAGAAATGGGAGCCAATAATATAGGTGGCCCTCCTTGCCCATGGAGTCACAGATTCAGCCAAATAGATCAAAAATATTTTAAAATATTTTGTGGCAGGTTCTAAGCCCCAGCTTCAGATAATAGTGAGACCCTGCCTCACAAAGCAAACCAAAAACAACTAAATAATATTCTGCATCAGACTCTTCCATGGGGGATATTGAACCCACAGAAGAATTGTTTTGGAAAGTTTCTCTGTCACTATCTGGCTCTTACCGTATGATCTATCCTGTGTGACCACTCCATTGAGTTCTTATCCTCCAAAGGTAGCAGAAATAAATGTTATGGGGAACAACCCCCTTACATCCCTCAGTGAACCCAGACAAATTCTTCAGTAGGCCTATGTGGTTATTTTTTGCTTAATTTGCTCATCTTTAGTTCGGACACCTGAAGATCGGGTTATGTTGTTCTGCAAGGGAGCAGACACCATCATCTACGAGCTGCTCCATCCATCCTGTGCATCCCTTTGTGAGGTGACCATGGATCACTTAGATGTAAGTGTTGAGGTGGAAGCAGATGGCACTGTGGGTGGTTCTCTACATCGGGATATATGACCAGTAACATGTCCCTGTGTTAGGGTGTTTCTATATGGGTATGTGTTGGCATCAGTTTTCTTTCTTTTTATTTTTTTTATTTTTGGTTTTTGGTTTTTTGAGACAGGGTTTGTCTGTAGCTTTGGAGGCTGTCCTGGAACTAGCTCTTGTAGACCAGGCTGGTCTTGAACTCACAGAGATCCGCCTGCCTCTGCCTCCCGAGTGCTGGGATTAAAGGTGTGCACCACCAACGCCCGGCCAGCATCAGTTTTCTTTTGTTGACCATAGACTATAACTATTTTATTTTGTTGTATTCTCAATGACCACATTTCCAACTTCTGTGTCTAAGAATTATATGGGACAAGACCCTAGAGTTATAACAAGGGTCATGTCTGTAGAATCACATACAGTGATCAGAATAGTTCTATGATTCTTGCCTCCAGAGATCCTACAGACCTGGTATTTGCTTCAGAATATAGTCTGCTAATATGGAAGCCTTACTCCACAAGACATGATACTTTTAGGGTACACAACAGAAAGCAAACACTAGGCTATTTTACTGACTATCTGGTATCAAATCCTCGAGGGCACCTTCCCTCTATCATATTCTGCTTTTGCCCACTAGCATTTGGGATATAATCATATACAAAAGAGTGGCCTCAGCTTGCTGTCACAAGAAAGGGAAACCAGATCATTACACTCTGATATTTCTAATGTTCTACCTGTATACGTAAAAGGCCAGCAGTATAAGGAAAGAATAAAAGTGAAGCTGGAGAGGGAGGAGCAAATCAGTAAAATATTTCATGAAGTACATTGTAGAAAATACTATTTTACTATATATTAACACATAGCAGTCAGAGAACAAATATCCAGTGAACACATGAAAAGAAGCTTGTCATAATTAGTTATTAGGAAAACAAAAATAAAAATATGAAACACTGTTTTTCCCTTCACCAGGAAGTTTAAAACAGATGACCAGACCATAATAAATGTCATCTAGATGTAGGAAATTACAACCTCATACATTGCTGATAGAGGGATAAAATGGCATGGGCATGTGGGAAAACAGTCTTGCATTTCCTAAAACAATTAGTTATCACATGACTCAGAAATTCCATTCCTAGTTTGTTTCCAAAGAAATGAAAACACATCTACAGAAAAATCATACATGAGTGTTTATAGCATATTATTCATGACTGCAAAATGGCTGTAGCCCAAATGTCCATCAAAAGATAAAGGAATAAATAAAATGTACCTTTTTCCCTACAAAGCAATTTTGACAATAAAAGGGAATGAAGTACATGCTGCTATTGATGAGCCTTGAAAACATGCTACAGTTAACCAAAGATAGCATTTCATGACTCAACTTACAAATCTACAGAGAAAGTAAATTCTGGCTAGGCTCAGCAGACAAAGCTAGCTGAGTCAGGAACCACACGGTGGAAGGAGAGAACCAACTTCCACAAGTTGTCCACAGGACACACACACACACACACACACACACACACACACGCACGCACGCACGCACGCACGCACGCACACACACACATGCATATGCACATGCACACAGAGTCACACTAAATAAGTAAATACACGTTTTTAAATGCAAAACAGAAAGTAAATTAGTAGTTGTCAGGGGATAGGGAGAAAAGGAGTAGAGAATGGCTGCTAGTGGACATATGTTTCTCTGGAAGTTTGTGGGCATTTTCCAGCATTAGATAATGGTGAGAATCCTACAAATAGGTGAATTACAAACTAGTTATGTGGTTTTTTGTTGTTGTTTTTGTTTTGGGGGTTATTTATTTATTTTTTTGTAGTTCAAATTAGGAACATGCTTGCTTCACATGTCAATCCCTTCTCTCTCTCTATCCCCTCCCCACCAACCCCCCACCTGCCCACCACTCCATCCCTCCTCCATTCCCCAGGGAGGGTAGGGCCCTCCACAGGGCTCCCTAAAGTCCACCACATCATCGTAGGCCAGGCCTAGGCCCTCCCCAATATGTCCAGGCTCTCAAAGACCCTTCTTACACCAGGGAAAAATACTGATCCACTACCAGGGGCCCCCTAGAGTGCTGAGGCCTCCTCATTGACATCCATGTTCAGGGGTCTGGATCACTTCCTGTACTGGTTTTCCCAGCAGCATCTGGGGTCCATGTGCTCCCCCTTGTTCAGGCCACCTGTTTCTGTGGGTTTCACCAGCCTGGTCCTGACCTCTTTGCTCTTCACTCTTCCCTCTCTGTAACTGGGTTCCAGAGTTCAGTTCAGTGTGTACCTATGGGTGTCTGCCTCTGCTTCCATCAGCCACTGCATGAGGGCTATAGGATGGCATATAAAGTAGTCATCAGTCTCAGTATAGGGGAAGAGCATTTAGGGTATCCTCTCCACCATTGCCTAGATTGTCAGTTGGTGTCATCCTTGTAGATCTCTGGAAATCTCCCTATTGCCAGATCTCTCCTGGGACCTATAATGGCTCCCTCTGATATGGTATCTCTCATCCTGCTCTCCTCTATTCTTCCCCCAACTCAACCTTTCCGCTCCTCCATTTCCTCCTCTCCCCTCCTCTTCTCCTCCTCTCATTCTGGCAGCTCCCTCCCCCCTACCCTCATACTCCCAATTAGCTCAGGAGTTCCTACCCCTTCCCGTTCCCGGAGTCCATGCATTTTTTCCCTTAGCGTCCTTCTTATTTTCCTAGTTTCTTTGGTGATGAGGATTGTAGGCTGGTAATCCTTTGCTCTATGTCTAAAATTCATATAGGAGTGAGTACATACCATGTTTGTATTTTTGTGACTGGGTTACCTCACTCAGGATGGTTTCTTCTAGTTCCATCCATTTGCCTACGAATTTCAAAATTCCATTGCTTTTTCCGCTGAGTAGTACTCCATTGTATAAATGTACCACATTTTCTCTATCATTCTTCAGTTGTGGGGGGAATCTAGGTTGCTTCCAGGTTCTGGCTATTACAAGCAATGCTGCTATGAACATGGTTGAATGTGCATTATTTGGGTATATGCCCAAGAGAGGAATTGCTGGATCTTGAGGTAGACTGATTCTCATTTTTCTGAGCAACCGCCATACTGATTTCCAGAGTGGTCTTACAAGTTTGCACTCCCACCAGCAATGGAGGAGTGTTCCTTTTTCTCCACATCCTCTCCAGCATAGATTGTCATTGGTGTTTTTGATTTTAGACATTCTGGCCAGTGTAAGATGGTACCTCAGAGTTGTTTTGAGTTGCACTTCTCTGATGGCCAAGGACTTTGAGCACTTTCTTAAGTGTCTTTCAGTCATTTCAGATTCCTCTGTTGAGAATTCTCGATTTAGTTCTGCACCCCACTTTTTAATTTCATTGTTTGGTGTTTTGGTGGCTAGCTTCTTGAGTTCATTGCATATTTTGGAAATCAGCCCTCTGTCAGATGTGGGGTTGGTGAAGATCTTTTCCCATTCTGTGGGCTGTTGTTTTGTCTTACTGACTGTGTCCTTTGCCTTACAGAAGCTTCTCAGTTTCAGGAGGTCCCATTTATTAATCACAGATCTCAATGTCTGTGCTACTGGTGTTATGTTCAGGAAGCGGTCTCCTGTACCAATTCGTTCAAGGGTGTCTCCCACTTTCTCTTCTAGAAGATTCAGAGTGGCTGGATTTATGTTGAGATCTATGATCCATTTGGACTTAAGTTTTGTGTATGTTGACAGATATGGATCTATCTGCAATCGTCTTCATGTCCGAATCCAGTTGTGCCAGCACCATTTGTTGAAGATGCTTTCTTTATTCCATTGTGTAGATTTAGAATCTTGGTCAAAAATCAGGTGTTCATCCATGTGTGGGTTAATATCAGGGTTTTCAATTCAATTCCATTGGTCTACCTGTCTATTTTTGTGCCAATACCAAGCTGTTTTCAGAACTATGGCTCTATGATAGAGCTTGAAGTCAGGGATGGTGATGCCTCCAGAAGTTCCTTTTATTGTACAGAGTTGTTTTGGCTATCCTGGGTTTTTTGTTTTTCCATATAAAATTGAGTATTGTTCTTTCAAGGTCTGTGAAGAACTGTGTTGGGATTATGATGAGGATTGTGTTGAATTTGTAGATTGCTTTTGGCAGGATTGCCATTTTTACTATGTTGATTCTACCTATCCAAGAGCATGGGAGATCTTTCCATTTTCTGGTATCTTCTTTAATTGTTCTTTAGAGAGTCAAAATTCTTACGGTACAGGTCTTTCACTTTTTTGGTCAGCGTTACCCCAAGATATTTTATGTTGTTTATGGATATTGTAAAGGGTGATGTTTCTCTGATTTCTTTCTCATTGTGTTTATCATCTGTATATAGTAGGGCTACTGATTTTTTTGAGTTAATTTTGTATCCTGCTACTTTCCTGAAGGTGTTTATCAGCTGTAGGAGTTCCCTGATAGAGTTTTTCGGGTCACTTATGTATACTATCATATCATCTGCAAATAGTGAAAGTTTGACTTTTTCCTTTCCAATTTGTATCCCCTTGATCTCCTTTTCTTGTCTTACTGCTCTAGCTAGAACTTCAGGTACAGTATTGAAGAGATATGGAGAGAGTGGACAGCCTTGTCTTGTTCCTGATTTTAGAGGAATCGATTTGAGTTTCTCTCTATTTAGTTTGATATTGGCTGTTGGCTTGCTGTATATTGCTTTTATCATGTTTAGATATGTTCCTGTTATTCCCGTTCTAAGATCTTTATCATGAAGGGATGTTGGATTTTGTCAAAGGCTTTTTTAGCATCTAGTGAGATGATCATATGGTTTTTCTTTTTCAGTTTGTTTATATGGTGGTTTCTCTGTGTAGCTTTGGCACTCGCTCTGGAGACCAAGCTGGTCTCGAACTCACAGAGATCCACCTGCCTCTGCCTCCCAAGTGCTGGGATTAAAGACGTGCGCCACCAACGCCCAGCTAAAGTGTAGTACAGGCTGGCCTCGAACTCAGATCCACCTGCTTCTGCCTCTTCAGCAAATCCTACCGGTCTGCACCACCAGAGCCGGCAATTATCCAAATCTTAGAAGAAGGAAATCTAGACATAGCCTAGACCGGCCTGGAGCTTAGGAGCTTCCTATCCCAGTCTTCATAGCTATGATTACACACGTGTATCACCTCACCTGGCTTCTTGGAACATTTTGCTTAGAAAATACAAGACTAGCCTCATGGTACCAACCAGGAAACCCTAGTTTACAGGCAGATGTGACCTAAGGAGTCAGTCTGCCAGTCCCTTATCTCAGCCTTACCCAACTCAGATTTGGCACACATATATATCTTCCAGGATTTTGCCACTGAAGGCCTTCGCACCCTCATGATAGCTTACCGAGAGTTGGATAATGCATTTTTCCAGTCATGGATTAAAAAGCACAGTGAAGCCTGCCTGACTATAGAGGACCGAGAAAAAAAACTGACTATGGTCTATGAAGAAGTTGAAAGAGACTTGATGGTGAGTATGAAGAAACTCAAGACAGACTGCGGGCAGAGATGGTAAGGATGGCAGCTAGTAGACTGAGCAAGGGTTCTAAGAGTGACCTCCACAGGATCAACACATGAGGCTTTCTCTGGGAGAAAGATAGGTAAGCTCAACAAGAAAGCCCAAAATTTTGTGCCTGGGAAACTAAGTACAGGGATTTATGTTGATTTAATATAGCCAGAATCTTCTAAATCCATTATGAAAAATTGTTCTGGCTATGGTTTTTGTTTTTTTAAAGTCCTTCTTATCCCTCAAAATCTGCTCAAAGAAACTACATAATCTAGGGCTAGGAATATAGCACAGTTTTGGTAGGGTGCTGGCCTAGCATGCACAAAGCCCTGGGCTCCATCCGGAGCATGGCATAGAGCTGGGGATAGGAACACAGTCCTGTAATTGTAGCACTGGGGAGGTGAAGGCAGGAGGATTGGCACTTCGGGCCCCTCCTCAGCTACATAGCAAGATCAAGATTCTGCCTCAAAATAAAGAAAGATGAGAGAGGAAGAAAGGAAAGGAATGAGGAATTAACCCAGGAGAAAAGATCTGAATAATATACAGATTTGGTAATTCAGAATGAATTAATGTCATAATCAAGACAAAAATAATCTACTCACTCATCAACATATATATTAAATGATGCCTATGAGCTACCACGTCCTATGTGCCAGCAGACAAAATGGGCAAAAAGTAATATATATAGTATGTTGGGTGGTGAAAATATTACAGGAAAAAAATTAAATAATGTCAGAAGAGAAAGTCAGCATGCACTTTAGGTTTGAAGGGGTGGAGGCCCCTGGTGCCTCAGGAAGATGACCAGCCAGACTAGCTCTTCACGCACAATGATGATAATAGGAAAGAGCCCAAAAAGCGCAGGCTTAACCCATTAAAGAGCAGACCAGTGGGAACAGGATGAGTGAAGGGGGCAGGACAAAGGCCCTGAGACACAGAAGGTGAGAGTCCTCTTGGGCCAGTGCGACTGATGCTGATACTGAAGGGTCGGAAACCACTGGAAGGTCTCAAGCCACCACAGAGAGAGAGAGAGAGAGAGAGAGAGAGAGAGAGAGAGAGAGAGAGAGAGAGAGAAAGAGAGAGAGAGAGAGAGAGAGTTACTAAAAGGTGTGTGTTGTTTGTTACAAGACTGACCAGGCTGCCACTACTACAAAAAGAGAAATTACTGACAGCCAAAGAGAATGGTGGAGACCTCGGCTTTCCTTCCACCCTGCCTTAGTTTGTCTGTCACTCTGCTCCTTGGTTTAGTTGTGGGGCTTACCCCATGTCAGCACCTTAGGAATACTATAAACAGAAGGCTTAGTGTTAGACCAAGATTCTCCTAATCCAGGGAGGTGAAAAGTCGTGACAGTCTCCGGTGGTCTCAGTGGGGTCAAACCGTCCAGGACATGTGCTGTGGTACCAGAAGTGAAGGTTTGGTGTGAGCACATAGCTTCATGTACCACTAGGCGAGGCTCTTCTGTCTCCAGTCTCTCTAATGCTGTGTTTCTAAATTTGATTTCAGTGTGTAAAAAAACTTCATGTTGCCAGGTGTGGTGGATCATGCCTTTAATCCCAGCACTCAGGAGGCAGAGGCTACACAGAAAAACCCTGTCTTGAAAAACAAACAAACAAACAACTGTGTGTGTTAGAGGCACAGCGTGCTGACTTTTCCCTCTGGGACCCCAGGAGAGTCAGCTCAGGGTGCTGAGGTGCGTGCGCACACAGTCTTTAGGGTGCACTTGGTGCTGTAGCATTCATCCTTGACCTCACTCACCAGTGTCTCCCTTCTGAAGTTACTAGGGGCCACAGCCGTAGAAGACAAGCTTCAAATTGGAGTACCTGAGACAATCGTCACCCTGAGCAAAGCCAAAATTAAAGTGTGGGTTCTAACCGGTGATAAGCAAGGTAAAGGAAACTACTAGCCTGGACAAATACCTGTACATCTGATCAAGTCCTTGCCAAATACCTAGCTTCCTGCCCACTTTTGTTTATAATTTGTCATTTACTTTGTATTGGTGGTCACTGGAGACAGAGACAAATCAGATGTGGCCCATCAGGAAGGAATGGGCAATATAAGAACTTTATAATGTCTTTCACAGAACCCTTTCTGTTGCTCCAAACATCTGTTTTCTTACCACATGCCACCCTCTCATCTGAAAACCCTGACTGCTGCCACCCTGTTCAGCCTTCGCCCTGCTGTCTGCTCTCTCTGCCTCTTGCCCTTACTAATTTCAGCATAGTCTACATACACCTATCAACTCAATCGCCCTCACTTATACTACTTTTATATCATCCCTCTGCCCAGGGACCTACAGTGACTTTATGATGTAAACATTGCTTTGGCCTTTGGTCTGTTGCTATTTACATGTCTTTATCTCCCCCATTGGGAGAGTTGTTTCCATATGTCTCCCCTAAACCCAATTACTACTCCTGGGTTTGGGTTGTTTTTCTACTCAAAATATCTTTGCTTCTCCTACACAGTCCTATGAATCCTTCAAGAATTTCCAGTAGTAAATGTCTGGAGAAAAAAATGTATCTCTCTTCTAAATTTTCATCACACTTGGACATTAATTTTATTTTTATTTTTTCTTTAGTATTAATTTATTCCAAATTCTAAGTTTCTTAATATAAAGAAATGATGCAACTTGAGCATCTCTCTATTCTCATAAAATTAAGCATAGAAATAGGAACATAACTGCTCAAAGAAACACATCCACAGGGAAGCAAGATGACTCAGAGGGTGAAGAAATTTGCCACCAAGACTATATGATACCTGACATCCATCCTTGGGACCCATATGGTAGAAGAAGAGTACAAACTCCTGCAAGTTGTCCTCTGACCTCCACACATGTGCTATGGCACACACATACACACTCACCAATAAAGAATGGCCTTTTAGGAAAGACTGTGTCTGAATGTTCATGGCTATTCATAAATAGGCCCTAAGGCATGCCAAGTAGAAACTCGCCTGTGAATGTTTGACTACAGTTTCCCCTGGTTCATGAAAAGAAACTTCATTTCAGCTGTATCCAAGACACACATAAACAAATGGGCTCTGAGCCTGCTGTCCCTGTTAAGTGATGTGCACTGTAAAGACTCAAGCACCAGTCGAGATGAGACCGTGTTCCCTTTTCCATAGAGACTGCTGTGAACATCGCCTACTCCTGCAGGATATTCAAGGATGAAATGGATGAGGTGTTCATAGTGGAAGGTGCAGATAGGGAAACTGTTCTGCAAGAACTCAGGTACACATGGGAACACAGCCTCACTCTTCCACTCTCCTTTCCCTAAATGTGGTCCCCTCTGTGGAAGGTACAGAGAAGAAATGAGGGAAGGGAAACAAGCAAAAACACCCAGAATAGTTGGGATAAGTTTATAAAGAAGCATTTGGCCTAAAGGGCTTAGAGCGTGGGTGGAGAAATGCGAATGTGGGGACACTGGCCTCAGAACTGATGGTGAATCTAAAGCTGTCCACTGTTCTGTAGAGGCCTGGACCTTCCCTGCCCACTTTGACCTTGTTTTTTTCTTCCTACATTGTAGGGCTTCAGATGAGACTCTGACCATTTTCTTTTGGTTTCCAGGGCTGCAAGGAGGAAGATGAAACCTGAGTCTCTGCTGGAATCAGATCCCATAAACATTTGTCTTGCCAGGAAACCCAAAAGGCCTTTCAGAGTAATTGATGAGATGCCCAATGGCAACTATGGCTTGGTCATCAATGGATACAGTCTGGTGGGCAACACAGTTACCACTCTGTTCCTTATCCCAAGTCACTCTATCCCTAGTTCTAACCCAACTCAGGGAAATTAAACCCCTTCTCTATTTTATGAGCCACCCTACTCCCCTTCCCTGAAGGATGCCAGGGATACTTTCAAGAAAGTATCCTTTCCTGAAAGACATCTTTCCCCAGGCTACTCTAGACAGGAGTATATTAGAAAGAGAAGCCATGCCGGGCGTTGGTGGTGCACACCTTTAATCCCAGCACTTGGGAGGCAGAGGCAGGTGGAGCTCTGTGAGTTCGAGGCCAGCCTGGTCCCTAGAGCTCCAAAGCTACACAGAGAAACCCTGTCTCTAAAAACCAAAAAAGAAAAAAAAAAAGAAAGAAAAAAAAGAAAGAGAAGCCAAAGGAAAGTCTTCCTTTATTCAAGTTTTTCCTACTAACGTGGCTTGCTACTTGGAGGAAAGGGGCAAACAAGCAGAAAAGACCCTTCAAAAGTCACTTGGTCTAATGGCCCACTGACTGTCTTGATCCAATGAGAGGCTGAGCCAGATGTGAGGCCCCTTCAGGGGTAGAGCACCTTGTAAGGACTGCCCTAGAAAGGTCAGGCGAGGACAAAGGGAAGGTCCTACCCTGAGAGACTTTGGGGTAACACATTGAGTGTGTCTTGGTGCTGCAGGCCTATGCTCTGGAAGGGAACATGGAGCTGGAGCTGCTGCGAACAGCATGCATGTGCAAGGGGGTGATCTGCTGCCGGATGACACCCCTTCAGAAGGCCCAGGTGGTAGAGCTGGTGAAGAGGTACAAGAAGGCAGTGACTCTGGCCATCGGGGATGGGGCCAATGACATCGGCATGATCAAAGGCACGTGACGGGAGGCGGGCAGGAGTCCCCATCCACAGCTATCCCCCTCCTTCCTCCATGGGCAAAACCAGTCAGAACTGGATCGTGTGGTTGATTCTTACTCCCACCTAACTTACCAAGTGTGCATTTAATGTTTGCAGCCCCATTCACACGCCTTTACACGGCCACAGTCATGCACAAATTCAGGGTTATTCACTGATCCAGTGAGCACATGCGCACCCTTACATCACAGTAGGCTGTGCAGCACTGTGCCATCTATCTGAGATGGCATCGGGTCCACAGAAAGATTCTTTTCCTTTTGTGAAAGTCTGTGGGCTAAGGTCGTACTCCTTAGAACCCGCCATGGCTCCCCTGGCTGGAGGGGAGTAGGTGATTTACTGAAATTCATACCAGTAGAAGCAAATAGCTAAAACTCCCTGCTTTTAATTTTAAGTGCATGTCCAGAAATGTGTTAATCTGTGAGGTGTGAGCAAAATCTCACCATACAGGAAACACCACCAGGTAGTGCAGCCTCTACTTCAGTTCTAGAAAGTATTCTTGCTCCAGTCCTTGAGATTTTAGAAACTTCAGTGATCCTAGCTGATCATGGTGGTGCATGCCTTTAATCCCAGCACTATGGAGGCAGAGGCAAGTGAGTCTCTGAGTTGGGGACCAGCCTGATCTACAGAGCACGTTCCAGGACAGCAAAGGCTACACAGAGAAACCCTGTCTCGGGAATAAATAAATAAATAAATAAATAAATAAATAAATAAATAAATAAATATAAATAAATAGAGAAAGGAAGGAAGAGAAATTTCAGTTAACCCTATTGAGCAATAATGTAGGTGTATATGACAAAATCAGTGAATGTAACCAGAATAGTGAATTGTCAGAGTAATCAAAACTTTTAGGAAATGCAGTTACTTATATATTCTATCAAAAACAGTCTTGCTTTATCCAGCAAAAATCACTTTAGGTTCCTGGAGTTTATTTCTCACTAACTATGTATATTGCATACCCCTCTGAACAGTTGGATTTTTGCCCCTTAGATAAATGTGGGTAATTAAATATTGTGTTAGATTGGCATTCGCCCTGTATTCTTAATTCATTTAAGTAGTTTCTGTGGACAACAAAGAATTTAAACCACAATTATCTGAAGAGTAAGAAAGAGTTCAGATGGCTAGCACACAAGCAGAGGACAACCTTCTCGTGATGACTGTACCGAGCAATCTTGAAATGACAGCATCAAAAACAAAGTGCAGAAGAAGGGGTCTCCCAGTGTGTGGGGAAAAGGGCAATCAATCAAAAAGAAAATATTTCACCTTGAAGGTGCCATTTTTAACTGGGCCTAATAGTAGTCCCAAATGTAAAATAAAAGGTTTGTATCTCTACATTCCCTTTACATTTGCCAGGATAAGAACCCAGCAAACAGTCTTCATGTCTTAGAAATTTCTGGGATTTCATTGCAGCTGCCCATATTGGGGTTGGCATCAGCGGCCATGAAGGGATGCAGGCCATGCTCAACAGTGACTATTCCTTCTGCCAGTTCCGCTATCTTCAGCGCCTACTCTTGGTACATGGCCGCTGGTCTTATAATCGCATGTGCAAGTTCCTCAGCTACTTCTTTTACAAAAACTTTGCCTTTACACTGGTGCACTTCTGGTATGCCTTCTACAATGGGTTCTCTGCGCAGGTAAGAGAGTGGGTAGCAATCTCCATTCTGTTAGCCAGGCACATACAGTTTTCCTTCTCTAGAAGCCAGTATATGAAGTGTTCACCCTATATTAATCTTATTTCCCAAACCTACATTGATTGACCTTACATTTCCAGACCATAAGGTTCTGTTACTGACTGCTACCCTCAGAACTCTCCCATGAGCTACACTGATACTAGAGTTTTCAACATATATAATCAAGAAAAATTGGAGGATCTGGAAGTTCTCTTAGCATCCAAAGTCATCTTTTTGTTTTTGTTGTCCATAATATCTTAATAACTCTCCACATGTATTGCTTTTAGTTTTTTTTTAAATTTTATATGTATGAATGTTTTGCCAGCATGCATGTATGTGTATCACATGCATGCCTGATACCCTCAAAGGCCAGAAGAAGGTTTCAGATCCTTGGTAACTAGACTTCTCCACTTTTAAATATTGGTTTTAATTTTGTGATTATAATCTGGAAGAGCCATCTTTATTTTTAAATCATCAGAATCATAAAACTATAATAGTTACATTCTACATGCTTCTGAGGTACTTTAAAATGGTTACATTTGGAGTTTGTATATGAATAATGACAACAGTCCAAATACATCATCCATACAGCTTAGACTAAATACTGAGCAAGCCTCCCAGAGCTTCTTGGACCATGACAGACATGCTGTCATGATATTCTAACTGCCCAGGTCTGCCCCAACATGCACAAAATTGTTCCTCTAATAAATTAATTTCACATCTGAATATGAATTCACAACCTAGAAAGGATGTGTAGATTTTGATGTTATAAGAAGAGCCCTTCATCAAGCCTTTCGGGAATCTCTCAAGGAATCCCAAGAAAAACAATGAGGACTGGTAACCTCAGGAAATGCCTAGGCCAGTCAGCAGACAGGGTAGACTGCTACACCCCAATCGTAGTCAGGCCAATCTGGTCTGTAGGAATGGTCTGACCGCCTGTGGTCATTCAGGAAAGCAGCCCTCACTAGGTTCCAGGACAGAGCACCCAACTGGAGAAGAGTCATTGCATCTTTCCCCCTTGCCCTGTTAATAAATGTTCAGGGCCACAGAAACCACCAAATGCCACCAAGCAGATAAAGAGAAGAACCTCAAGCTTCGATTGTCTAGAAGTTCAGAACTATGGCTAGCTTCCCCTGGAAGCTGATCTGTGTCCTCTCTGTACCCTGAGGGTACAGACAGTGCAGGTTGTAGTAGGGTGGTTTCAAGTCAATCTTGGAAACTCCGAGTGGCGTTGCCTCTGTCTAGAAATGGGAGTTCTAGAGTAAGATCAAAGAAAAGAAAGACTGGCACTCTACATCTGATTTCAATCACGCTAGGGAGAGGATCAGGGGAGGGTGACATTGGACCTGGGAGGCAGAGCTGGGGCTTTATGAAGAAAGCAATCTAAAAATATCTCCTTGATACTCTTCCAGACAGTTTATGATACTTGGTTTATCACCTGCTACAATCTGATCTACACTTCTCTCCCTATCCTCGGCTTGAGTCTATTTGAAAAGGTAAGACCCAGGAGCAGGTCTCTTAGACAGGACTGAAACCCTGGACTCAGTGAGGAAGAAAGCGAGAGTGAGCTCTCCAAAGCCAAGTGTGAAGGAAATAATTTCTAGAACAAGGAAAGGAGCTGATCACCTGGATAGTGCCATTGGTGGGGAGGAATCCTCCATAAGTTAATGAGAGGAGCAGAGCATTCAGCCAAGACTTGGTAAAGCAAAGAACTGAGAAAGGAAAGGCCTATTCAGAGGTAATTAGGGACAAGACAGCCTGCTGCAGGAAGGCCTCAGTGGGAGTCCTAAAAGCCAGGTATGGGGCTGTGGACACAATTCCTTATGACACAGGAAACCAGCCCAGGGCTCAGTGTCTGTTCCTGTTAGAGATTCCCCCTGTAGTAAGAGTCTTGATACCTGACTCTTCTACTCCAACCTTCATTCTGGGCACAGTTAGAGTCTCCAAATAGGAACACAGTAGATGAAGAGCATCTCCCGAAGGACTTGCCAATCCTAATTGATTTTTCTGCCTCTGTCCACTGACTTTTGACACAAGAACATTTAACCAAAGGAACACTTATATCTGGGGACTTATGCCTTAGTTTCTTCCCCTCTCCCAAGCTCCAGCCCTCTCTTCCAGCTGCTCTTAAGCCAAACTGCTCCCTTTGTCACTCCCAAATCCTACCAGCCTCCAAGTGCTTCCTGTCTTCCTGTCTCCAAGCTTCCTTCTACTACAGGTCCTCACCTAGAGAGGGCTGTGGTCACTGCTGTGTTCTCTCGTTCTGTTTCTCAAGGACCCTGTGAGGAAATGCCTGGGTAGCTGGCAGCAGCCTGAGTGAGGCAGGGCATCTCTGCTTTGAGAGATGTCTGACCTTCCCCTTCCCCTGTGATGTTACCAGGATGTAAATGAAACATGGAGTCTTTGTTACCCAGAGCTGTATGAGCCAGGACAGCACAACCTGTATTTCAACAAGAAGGAATTCATGAAGTGTTTAGTGCATGGCATCTACAGTTCCCTGGTGCTATTCTTTGTCCCCATGGGGACCATCTTCAACTCAGAACGCAGTGATGGAAAGGACATCTCCGACTTCCAGTCTTTCTCCCTGCTAGTGCAGTCCACCTTGATCTGGGTGATGACCATGCAGGTGTGGCCCCTTGTAGTAGGAGTAAGGGGCCTGGTGGGGAGCCTGCTTGTCAGGAAAGGGAGGTGAAGAGAGAGGGAGGATGGCCAGGGACCATCTTCCATTACAGGCTTAGAGAATGGAAGAGGCTGACAAGTTATACAGCATTGCACATGAGCTAATGCTTTTCAGATCGCCTTGAGGACAAGCTCCTGGACGCTGATAAGCCATGCCTTCACCTGGGGCAGCCTGGGTCTCTACTTTTGCGTCTTACTCTTCCTGTGTAGTGATGGCTTGTGTCTAATGTTCCCCAGCACCTTCAGCTTCCTAGGTAAGACCCTGATCAGCAGGTGTTTGGCAAGGGGGAGAACTAATAAAATGCTAATTTAATGTTTACATATTTGGTGCTGAGATAGCATATGAATAGAAACAGTCTCTGCCCCAAAGGGGTGCAATACTTTCCTAGGAAAATATTTAACTTTAGAATTTCTATTTTTCTTTTCAAATAACTTAGATTTGATCTTCACAAGTCTCTTGTGAAGTGACAGGCATTGTTGGGCCTTTTTTTTTTTGGTTGGTTGGTTTTATAGTTTTTATTTTATGTGCATAGGTATGTGATTTGTCTGCATGTATGTCTGGAACTTGAGTTACAGACAGTGGTGAGCTGCCATGTGGGTGCTGGGAACTGAACCAGGATCCTCTGGAAGAGCAGGCAGTGCTCTTAACGCTGAGCCGTCTCTGCAGCCTTGGTTTGCTTTTTCAATCAAAAGAAGTCCAAACTCCTTTCTACTGAGGCATGCTGCCTTCCTTTCTCTTACACTGACTTCCCTCTCTCATTGCCATTCAAATGCTATTTATGCATATGTACCTGCTTCCTACCTCTTGTCAGACCACCAACTAACTCATTTTTCTTCTCCAAAGCTTTCTATTCTTTTTTTTAAAAAAAATTATCATATTTATTATGTAATTATTTATTGGGCATGTGAGAGACAGACAGAAATAACAACTTGAAGGAGTTGGTTCTCACCTTCTACTACATGGGTCCCAGGATGGAACTCAGGTCATCAGGCTTGGAGGCATGCTAACCTCTAACTTGTCTTGCTGACCCTGCCTTCTATTCATTTTTGCATGAATGCACTAGGGCACCCTTATAAGCCCACCCTCCCTCCCCTGCTTTGTCCAGTCCTGCCTTTAGAGGGAGACAAAGATATGTGAATTGTATCAGCCACCAAATCAACTTTTTTTCAAGAAGGGGAAATTACTTCTGCGTGGTTGTAAGAAGTGAAAAGTATACAGTGACTTTTTTTTTCTTTTTTTCTTTTTTTTTTTTTTTTTGCTTTTATATTACTTCTCAGGGGACTAGATTGTCTGGCAATGAGTAACTTCCTTCTTGGGCCTGGAGAATGGATCTGTGTCCTGATTTCTCGTACCCCTAACTCTTATCTCCCTCCCAAGCTGTTTCAGCCTCTCCTTTCCTGGTTCACTGCTTGCAGGTGTGGCCACGAACAACCTTAAGCAGCCACAGATGTGGCTCTGTGTTATCCTCAGCACAGTCCTCTGTATGATTCCTGTGATTGGATACAACTTCCTCAAGCCTCTTCTCTGGCCTGTTAATGTGGACAAGGTGAGTGGAAGAGGGGACCTGCACAGATGGATCCCCTCTCCCTCTGCCTTGGCCTCGGTTCTGAAAACCTTGTCCCCCATACTCTGGATATAGGTTCTGAACAGGATTCATTTTTGCTTGAAACATCCGCTGCCACCCCCAGTCCAGACCAAAGTAAAACACCCAGGCCTTCGACGTTCTGCCTATGCGTTCTCCCACAAAAAGGGCTTTGGGGACCTCATCACGTCTGGCAAGACACTGAAGTCCAGTGCCTTCAAACCAAGCAAGAGGTCCTTATAAAAAGTAGAGGCCCTTAGGAAAATCCTCAGTCAGTCAACCATGGCTTTTCCTCCCTTTTATTTATGCAACATAGTAAAAAGGGATTAGGGTCTTGAGAAAACAGCATAAGCCTACCCCCGGGCTTCAGCTCCTTCACTTCTCCAGAAAGCTGTACCCAGGAAAGGCAAGGAAAGAGATAACAGCCCCCAGATATCAGCCAGAGTTACAGCATTTCAAGACAAAGCAAATTCAAGCCTCTCATCGTTCCTTCGGTATCGCAATCCAGACCAGCAATGTGGAAGAGGTGAAGAGGGCGGTAAAGAAGGAAGAAGATGATGGGGCCTAAGAGTGTCAGTTTGGGCCCTGTTTCTCCCGTGCCCAGAGCAACTATAAACCCTCCCAAAACCCCACGTGACATTTCCACCCGGATATCATTTTCAAATTTATCTGGAAGATTCAGGGTGCCAGGGTCAGTGTTTTGCTGGCCCTGAATAGCAAAGGAGGAGGGAGCTGTAAAGACTCGGTCTGAAGAAGCTGAAAGAGTTTCTGGACCAAAGGAAAAGAAGAAGAAAAAGAAGAAAGGAAAGAAGATGGAGGCAGGTCCTGCCGGGATAGGACAGCTGAAAGTTTGCCTTCCCCTCTCTGACCCTTGTGATCTAAGAACTGATGTTTATTCAGGCATTAGAACCAGGAGGGGAGCAATGCAGGGGGTTTTAAAAAAAATAATTTCTTAATGGGATGTAAGCCATTGCTGGTGAGCATTTGTCTTCTATAAATGATTTTGAGACGAAATTATATGTGCTTGAAAAAATGTTTCTAAGAAGTTTGTGAAGAAATAAATGGAAATATAAATTGCTTATTTTGGAGTGAAGAGATTTGTATGGTCTATTGAGGCCCTACTGACAATAATACAATCTGAGCAATATTGTTTGAAGCATTATCAATATAAGCACATCGTATGGATCCCCCATTCCCTGCCCCTCTCCTTTTTTGGCTCCACTCTCCTTTTCAGCTCCCTAAAATCTATGTTGGCCTTGGTCTGACCATACATTTTCACACAAGGCTTTTTTTTTTTTTTTTTTTTTTTTTTTTTTTTTTTTTGGTGGTGGGTGGAGGCAGGGGCTGGAGTTCAAGAGTCCTGGAACTTGCTATATAGACCAGGCTGACCTTGAACTAACAGAGGTCTGCCTGCCTCTGCCTCCTGAGTGCTAGGATTAAAGCTAGGATTAAAGGTGTGCGCCACCACTGCCCCTGACCACACATTTTTTAACTACATAGTTCTATCCTGTTCACATACCTTCACCTGTGTTGGTTTAAGTTTTCTATGTATCATATCCTAACTCATGGCATCCCATACCAACAGAAAGACAATTCTCATCTCTATAGTCCCTGTCTCTTCTTAGATCTTAGTCCAAATGGTAAACTGAATCTGAGACTCTTCACTTAGTTGAACCTCTCAAAAATGTAAACTTGGCATGCCCAACTTATACTGACCACTTCCCCCCAAATACCAGGACGCCATCACCATCACCCCAGTCACCCAAGGCAAGGTGACCAAATTGGAGGTACCCTTTGCTTTTTCTTCTAGTCATATTCAGTCAGCCATTAAGTCACACATAGCTGCTTACCTCCTTTGCAGCCTCCCACTTGCTTGTCCAGATCTCACTGCTCTCACTAACAACATCTACCTCTCTGGCCTCCTGCCTCCTATTTAGCTTTCTTCCAATCCATCCTTTTACAGCACAGAGGAGAGTTCTGTACAGCCTATGGCAATTTCCCTGCTTTCCAGTTCTGGTGACCACTTTATGTTGCACAGAATTCCATTCTTGACATGCCAAACTATTTCATTTCCATTATCTTCAGAAGACACTGTGCCTTGGCTGTTTCTGTTCTCTCCATTTAGAATATGATTCCTGTCTTAGTTACTTTTCTCTTGCTGTGAAGAGGCACTATATCCAAGGCAACTTATAGAAGAAAAAGTTTACTGGGCCTTAGAGTTTCCGAGGTTGAGTCTATAAACATCATGGGGGACATGGCGGTAGGCAGGCAGGCATGGCGTTGACGCAGTAGCTGAGAGCTCACAAATCGTGATCCAAAAACCGTGAGGCAGAGGGAGAGAGAAAGAGAGTGTTAACTGGGAATAGCATGGGCTTTTGAAACCTTAAAGCCCACCCCAGTGACACATCCTCTAACAAGGCCACACCTCCTAAGCCTTCCCAAGCTGTTATGACAACAAGCATTCAAATATATGAGCCTATGAGGGCCACTCTCACTCAAGCCACCACAACCACATGTTTCCTTTGTCTAGCTAATGTTTATCTGCTCTTTTTGGGTTACTTGCTTTACCTTTACTGACAGCACAATCTCCTTGTTCTTTGGGGGTGCCACTTCCCCATAATTTGAACATTTGATCACCTATAGGCCCATTTTAATGGTGGCTTGCTTCTCTGACTTCTCATCCAGGTCATGAAGGAACTCCCTGGGAGAAAGAACTGTATATTGTTTGGGGGTGCTGTTTTATTTTGTGTTTAATCCTCACCATCCCACATTAAGCATCATATTTGGGAATGTGTGTGCAAAACAAGTTTGCAACTCATCATTGCCCTACCTACTTTGAGAAAAGGGACAGAACTTTAGATGTCAGAGAGATCTTTGGGGGAAACTGTTAGTGGACTTTGAGTTACAGCCTCAGTTCAATCCAAGTTGAGAAGGATGTGAGGAAATATTTGGGCAGACTGTTGATGTGACTGGTAGATACGTTTAGGGAACACAAAATATTGGTACCCTGTGTATCACTAGAAAGTCTTTTTAAAAGCAAGAAAAGATTAGCTATCTGTCCAGTGCCAGAGCAAGAAATGGTGACTGTTCTGTGCTCCCATGGATTTCCAGGACAAAGTATTACCCAAACACCTTATAGGCCACATACAAAGGACTCACAGTGGCCTTAGCTTATCAGGTAACAATTACCTGAATTGTAGTACCTCAGTAGAAGGAAGGTGGTGTGTGCTGCCAAATGTCTGGGGATTCAGAATTAGATAACAAAGAAGGGAGAGTGTGGGGTAAATTGTCTTCATCTGCCAGATGTGGTGGCATACACCTCTAATCCCAGCACTCGGGAGGCAGAGGCAGATGGGTCTCTGTGAGTTCAAGGCCAGCCTGGTCTGCATAGAGAGTTCCAGGACAGCCAGAGCTACATCATGAGATTTGTGAAAAAAAGAAAGGATCCCTTGAGGAAAAGCTAGCTGTAGGTATTTCTGAGGTCTAGAATTAGTTTGTGACAGCATACACCAGGTAAGAATTTTCTGCACCTTTTCTCTGTCTCTACTGTCCTACTCAAGCTCTGGAGAGATGAGGGCTAGAAAATTAGGAGGAGAGGTACATGGGCCAACAGAAGCATCTGTTGAGCTCTACTGTTTCCCCACTGAGCATGACCACCTGCAACCAAGTAAAGCTAGGAGACAAGAAAAAACATGCCTTGTGAAGTTTCACATTTTAAAAATTAATTCAAGGGGCTGGCTCAGTGGTAAGAGCACTTGCTGCCCTTGCAAAAGACCTGGGTTTGAGTCCCAGTACCCACTTAGTGCGCAGACATACATACAAACAAGCATAAAAAACAATAAAATAAATAAATATAAAATTATAAAAAATTAATCTGGGCTGTTGTACACCCATAATATCAAGCCTTGAGAGGCAAAGGCAAGAAAATCAGAAAGGCCATCCTTAACTATATAATGAGTTCAAGATCAACCTGAGGTATGTGAAACCCTGTCTCAAAAAAACAACCAAACAGAAGATCCCAATTTCATTAGTAATTCTTAATTACTAAAATTGAAGCTAAAGTGATACACATCAGTTGCTACCTAAAAATAACAAGAAATTTTGTGGAACTCAGAGTCAAAGAGATAGTCAGAGGTAAGCATGTTTTAATTTGTTTTAGATGGAGTCTACCAGCATAGCCCAGGCTGGCCTGGAACTTGTGATCCTCCTGCCTCAGTTTCTCATGTCCTAGAATTATAGGTATATAGCATTATATTTAGCCACTAGATGGTTTTATCCCTCACTCCACAATTCCATTCTTTACAGGCTCTAGTAAAATAGACACTCTTAGAGTTTGCTAATTAGATCTATAAATTTGCTCCATTTGAGCCACTATCTTAGCTGCATCTGTCTCAAAGTACAATTTGAATATAGAATGTTCCAGGGCTTTCTGGAAATTTCACTCTCTATCCCATCATATTCATTCACATATACAGTAAACAGTTATTGGGCATCATGAATTGGGTGCTGGTCTAGATTCTGCAGATACAGTGAAGGGGGAAAAAACCAAAGATTTCTGAAGCATGGAGCACGTACCCTAGTGGCAGTAACCATGACAACATCACCCAATGTCCATTTTCTGCTGATGATAATATAATACCATGAACTAGGGTATGTTTACAGTTGTGTTAAGAGAAGCTTGGTTTGAAATAAACACAGAAACACACACGGACAAATAATTTTTCAAATCTGTGGGCAGGAACAGGAATGGTGGTGCAGGCTTTGAATTCTAGCACTCAGACAGATTGCTGTGAGTTCAAGGCTGGCTGACATAGCAAGTTCCAGGGCACCCAGGTCTACACGGTGAGGCTCTGTCTTAAAAAAAAAAAAAATCTATAGACAGGTTTTTTGGCGCAGAATAAATAGCTAGTGTAATGACCTAACCTAAGAGTAAACTTTGTGAGCAAAAGAAGTCTGCTATCTAAAAACACAGCAAAGGGATGGATAGTTAGATATGGTTGGGACAGTGGACAGTTTTAAATTCCATTTGAAAAGAGTTTGCTCGGGCTTCTTTTATAAAGAATAGGGCTAAGGGATAGAGAGATGGCTCAGCCATTACAGGCTAGGCCTACAGCCAAGAATATAAGAGAATAGTGGTACAAAGAAGAGAATAATGGTACAAAGGTGACATCAGGAGGACTATGAGGCAAGTTTATTTCCCTATGTATGGTACAATGGTAGTGAGGACTAAGGCCATAGCAGTCGGGGGGGGGTGTCAATGAATAAATAGAGAGTATATTTCATTCTCCTTTATTTTATGTATATGAGTGTTTTACCTGCTTGTCTGTACATCATGTGCATACCTAGTACCCATAGAAGTAGAAGGCATCGGATCCCTGGGGGAAAGAACTGGAGTTACAGACATGTGAGCTGCCATTACAGACATGTGGGTGCTGGGAACCAAACCCAGGTCCTCTGGAAGAATAGTCAGTGACTAAGAGCTGAGCCACCTCTCCAGCTCCCATAAACAGAGGGGAGATGTTCTAAAGAGGGATCCAAGGACCTCTGAGGATTGGCTATGGAAAATATAGGCAACAATGTATCTATATCACTGATTTGCTCATCACCTGCCTCTCTAGTAAACAAGAATATTGAATCCTTTGCTTACTAGCCTTCCCACACAGTTCCGGCCAAGGAGTGGACCTACGTGGCAGTAGTTGTACCAGCTGATTCCACTACCCATAGCCATACCTGGCCACTCACTGTGGTTTTTGTCTCTGAGAAACTGAGTCAGTGATATAACAGGAGGGAAAAAAGGTCATGTAATGGGCTACAGCAATGGCTGTTCTTCAGAGGATCCCAGTTTGATTTTCATTTGAGGTGTACAACCTGCAGAACTTACTGATTAAGTAGGGAGTAGGTTAAGGGAAAATAATTAGGATCACTCCTAGCATCCTAAGTGCTATATATTCCCCTGTCTTAGTTAGGGTTTCTATTGCCACTGCAAAACCCCATGACCAAGAAGCACTTTGTGGAGGAAAGGGTTTATTCAGCTTATACTTCAGCATTGCTGTTACCACTGAAGGAAGTCAGGACAGGAACTCAAACAGGGCAGGAACCTGGAGGCAGGAGCTGATACAGAGGCCATGGAGGGTGCTGCTTACTGGCTTGCTCCTCATGGCTTGCTCAGGCTGCTTTCTATAGAACCCAAGACTGTCAGCACAGGGATGGCACCACCCCCCAAGGCTGGGTCCTCCCCCATTGACCAGTAATCGAGAAAATGCCTTATAACTGGATCTCATGGAGGCATTTCCTCAACAGAGGCTCCTTCCTCTGAGAGACTTTAGTTTGTGTCAAGTTGACACATAAGAACAGCCCCAAACCACTTTGTAAGTATCTTAAAATATTTGAGGCTGGAACTGCAGGGCTTGGGAAGTGTTCCTTACTTATTGGTTTATGTCAGTAGCAAATAAGGTCGTGAAGGAAAAGGTACAGAGTGAGCTGGTCCTGTGACTGACTGTTCCAGGTTTCTGGGAGGCTGTTAACAGTGTGGACCTAGCCCATGTAAACTGAAGCTGCCTGTGTGTTCTGACTATCCACCCCTGAGGACAGCATTCTCTGTCTACCTCAGACGATGTCTTATGAAACCCAACTCAGAAAGCCCCTCTTTCTACTGGACTGAAACAGTGCTTGTCTGTTTTTGAGTATCTGCTTTATTCTTTATGCAGAAGACTATGTATTTTGTGTTTTTCTTCTGACACGTGCTGGTCACTTTAAAATGGAGGACTCAGTTTCTGAAACGACATGACCTCTTATTTTTTTTTATTATTTTTAAATTTTATGTGTGTGGGTGTTTTGTCTGCATGTATGTCTATGCACCACGTGCATGAAGAAAGACCTGGGTTCAATTCCTAGCATCCACATTGTGGCTCACAATCACCTATAACTCCACTTCCAATGGATCTCTAATCTAATGCCCTTTGCTGGCTTCTGCGGGCACTAGGTGCCTTCTCGTGGCTCCCCCTGCTGGAAGACAACCAACTCTCTCCAATTCACCCTCATGCAAACTTGACTTCCAAAATTCTTACTTGATCTTGCCTGCCTCTACATAAAGTACTTTAATGGGGCAGCATATGGTAATTTTTTTTACTTTATGTCCATTGGTGTTTTGCCTGAATGTATGTCTATGTGAGGGTGTCAGATCTTGGATTTACAGACAATTGTGAGTTACTATGTGGGTGCTGGGAATTGAACCCAGGTCCTTAGGAAGAACAGCCAGTGCTGTTAACCGCCGGGCCATCTCTCCAGCCCGTTGGTGTACATTTTTAATAACAGCACTGGAAAGGCAGAGGCAGCAGATCTCTGAGTTTGGGCCAGCCTGCTGTACAAAGTAAGTTCTAGGCCAGCCAGAGCTACATAGTGATACCCTGCTTTAAAAAAATAAAAAAAAAAGACTTTTATTGTCTCTCCATCATTTACAGGTGAGCCCTGAGTCATTATAAAGTCTCCATCATTCAAGCCTGCCCAACTATCTCTTCCCCGGCTCCACCTCTTCTCACCCCTCAGTGCTATCAGTTGTTCGGCCCCTTTGTCTTTCCACACATGCTGATTCCCTCTACAACAGTTTTTGTGCTTGCTTGCTTGCTTGCTTTTGCTTTGCTTTTTGAGACTATGTCTGTAGCTTTGTCTGTCCTGGAACCCACTATATAGACCAGGCTTGCCTAGAACTCACAGAGATCAGCCTGCCCCTATGAAATTAAACGCATGTGGCACCAAGCCCGACAAACTTTTACCTCTCATTCTTTAAAGCTCAGTCCCCAGGCTTTCTGTGACTGTGTGGCTAGGATACATTAGCACTCTGAGCACACTGTGACTTATCTGCTTCCTTGGCTGGCCCACCAAGCTGCGCTTCCTAAAGGGCAGGGTCTCAGACTCTCATCATTTCTAGAATGGCTGCTGCCTACTGGGCTTCCCGAGCAGCAGGGAAGCACCGGCGTCCTTCGCCAGCCCAGCCCGAGCTGCCCTCGAGGCAGGAGGAGTAAGCGTCCCAGGTTTCACCCCTGGCTGTGCTGTGCATGGGCTACTTTGAAAATCCCAAAGCCCGAGTGCGAGATCCCCTCCCCCGCCCACACCACACCCCGGGGGCCGAATCCACTGATCTCGAGGGAGGCCAGACTTTCGCATTTTGTCCTTGTTCGTTCTGTCTGTCTGTCTGTCTGTCTGTCTGTGTTTTGTTTTGTTTGTTTTACATTTCTTCACGATGCTCTCCTGGAATGCACAGCGAGGCTCGCGGGTGAGGCCGATGCTGGAGGCGGGCCGCACGCACCCGCCCGCGAGGCCCCGCAGTCTGCGCACCCGGCTCCTCCAGCTCGAGCGCAGGGCGGCGCCGCCCCGCGGCCGCCGGCTCCGGGCGAGGCTGTGCGCGTGACTGGCGTCGGGCGCAGCGCGCCGCCGCCGGGGAGGTGGGCGCGCTCACGGGCTTGGCGGGCCGAACCAACGCGCTCCGCGGAGGGGCCGCACGAGGGCTGCCCAGAGCGGACCATCCGCACCACGCCTGCAGGGGGCGCCGGGCGTTACCAACGCCGAGCCGAGGGGAGCGGACCGGAGCGCCGGCGTGGGCTGCCCCGCGACCCCGGGAGGCGCCGGGAGGCGCGAGACGACGCCACCCGCGCGGAAGGACACGGCTGAGGTGAGCAGCGAGGTAGGCGCGCCTCTCCCCGGGCTAGCGGGACCCTGGACTCCCACTGTCTCTACATTGCGAGGGGTCCCTCGGGAAGGAGCCTCGGCCTGCCCACCCACCCTGCCCCACAGCCAGGCGCTCGGCCTGCCCGTCCCGCCCCGCCCCGCCCTTGCGCCTCCCGTCTGCACCCTCTGGTCCCCGGCTCTGCTGCAGACCCTGCTGTTCGGAGGTCCAAGGAACCCTCAGAAACCCAGCACCAGCCAGCCCCCTTTGAGCACCACCCCAAGCTCATCCCCAACTGTCTCCTCAAACTGTCCCCCTTCCCCGAGACGCCCGGACTGGCTCGTGCCAGCCATCGCTGAACCCACCACATCTGTGTCCTCCCGGTGGGAGCACAGCTGCCTGCCTGTCTTCTCTGGCAGTGACCGCAGCGGGTCCTCTGCGCCCTTCGTCCCTCCGGCTCCTGATTCCCCAAATTGGTCCTTGCCCAGAGCCAGCTTCAGTCCTCTCTCATTCTCACCCCATTTTACCTGGGGGAAACCTTTAGTTCGCTGCTGCCCCGTTACTGCACTCACCTGCCGTGAAGGACAAAGTGATCCAGTTGTCATAGATTAGCTGTGGATCGCCAGGGTGGCCCTTCGGACACTGAGAGGGCCATTCACTGCTTATCTTTGTTTCCCCAGTCCCCAGCACAGTGCCTGGCACATAGTAGCACGAATTAAATACACTATGGTCAGATAAATGGATAAATGAGACCAATGCAGGGACTATGGGGCAGGAAAGGTGTGTCCGGTTACATAAAGAAGAAAGGGGTATCATTTAGGGGATTAGTTCAGTCTTTCAGTCTAGGAATATACAGAATGTATCACCTTTCCATTCCTTCCTCCAGATTCGTTTGCATTAGGTCTGTGTACCTGCTGTCTATGTTATTTTTGTTTTTGTTTTTAAGGCGGTCTTGGGACTGCAGAGAATCTTATTGGTTAGTTCCTTAGAGGCTACACAGATAATCTTGAAAGAGCTTTGCCAGGGTTACAGTTTCTCTTCCTTGGAGACTAGCTTGCTCCCCCTGGGAAGAACTCTAGAGCCAGTCCCAGCCCTTAAATCTGACTCTGTAGCAGGTGAACTGGTGCTTCAGGCGGGTTGAAAAAGTGAAGGACCTTGGTTAGGTTCAGGGTTCAGGGACTTATTTTTGGCCCAGGCTTTAAGGAAACTAGGCGGTGTTGCTGGATGATGAAACAGCGCTGGAAAACAGTAGCCGTTTATAAGCTAGGAAGAAGGGCCTGATAGCATTATTCAACACGAGCTCAAAGTAATTAGAAAATAAAAATAGTGGCTGAGGGCATTGGTGGCTCCCGCCTTTAATCTCAGCACTTGGGAGGCAGAGGCAGGCGGATCTCTGTGAGTTCAAGACCAGCCTGCTCTACAAGAGCTAGTTCCAGGACAGCTTCCAAAGCCACAGAGAAAGCCTGTCTCGGAAACCCCCCCCCAAAAAAAAAAAAAAATAGTGGCTGAGGGTGCTGGGGATGTAACTTGCCAGCAGAGAGCTTGCCTGGCATCAAGTCAATGGCTTCAATCCCCAGAAATAAACAAATCATAAATAAATAAATAAATAGCTAGCATAGGAGTTCCTTCAAGGGCTCTGTAGACCATAAGCAGTAAGTGGCTTCTTCCCATGAAGCCACCTAACCACCATCCCTAGCAGCTCGTCCTGCTGCCTGGCCTTGGGGGTTTATACGTTCTTTCTGCTTTCTGTTGTTTTTTTATACTGAAGTCAAAGGACACTTCTTGTTTTGGGTTTCTTTAGACAAGGTCTTACTTTGTAGCCGTGACAGGCCTTGAACTCAAAGACATCTGCCTCCTGAGGGGTGGAATTAAAGGTGCAGGCCACCACAAGCAGCTTGATCATCACTTTCAGAAGGCAAGCCTGCCTCAGCCATATGCAAAGGGTGTTTTTTCATGTGCTAAGTGTCTAGCTTTGATTCCTCCTCCTCCTCCTACAAGCCTTTGTAAAGTAAAACTTTAGACATAGAAGCCCACCATGGGGAGGGGCTCCTGAGCCAAACTAAGCAATATGATTTTTTTCACTTTTCTTTTTCATAATCAGTTTTTTATGAATTTAGAATTTTCTGCTTTTTTCTGGCATAGGCTCCTTACAGACCTCAGTAACCCTAAGTCAGAACACCCTGGATTATTGATTTTTTTTCCTTAATCCCAAAACTTCAGAGCATTATCAGATAAGTTAGCTGCCCAGTTAAATTTGAATTTCTGATAAACAGCAGAGCCCTATAATTTTACTTGCTAAATCTGGCAACCATAGTTCATGGGGAGGCTTATGTGTTCTGTTTTCCTCTCAGGGCTTGCTTGCAAATTTAGGACAATAACTCACCCTTTTCTTCCTGTCTTCCTGTTACTCATACACAATGACTGTGCATTTGCTAAAAGTCACTTGACCAAAGAGGTCACAAGCAGTCCATGATCGTGTAAGGCCAGGTTCTGTGAAGCACTCTGACAGATGGGAGTTTAGGTTACCCTGAAGGTACCCACTCCAACAGTGATTTGTAATATTGTTCTTTCTGTCCAGAGAGTCTTGTTTTGCATGGGAGCACCTTTTGGGTGGACAGGAGTCAACACTGTGCTATGACTACCGGCCACGGGTGCTGGGGTAGAATGGTGGGTGTGGGATTCTTACACTGGCAACTAAGCTAACGTTAACTGACAGCACATTCTGCCTTGTACCAAGTTTACTCTCCTTTTCCCTGTGATAAAACTTGATGTTCATATTGTACAACCGTCTCCATCCATTTTAGAACTTTCATCTTTTAAATGTATGCATTTGTTTATTTTTGTTTATGGGTGTTTCACCTGCACATATGTCTGTGCACCGTTTGTATGCAGGGGGCCCTTGGAGGCCAGCAGAAGGTGTCTAACCCCACTGGGACTGGAATTGCAGAGGGTGGTGAGCCAGCATGTGGGTGCTGAGAGTCAAGCCCAGGTGGTCTGGAAGAGCACCCAGTGCTCTTATCACCAAGTCATCTCCCTAACTCCTTTCATCTTCCAAATGGAGACTGTGCCAGTAAGACTGCTTCCCCCACCTCCATACCCTGGAGTCAGCATCTCGCTTCTACCTCTCAATTTGGCTGCTGTAAATGCCATATAAGTAGATTCATGATAGTTTGAAATAGTTTCTTTTACCTAACATAATGTTTTCAAGTTTTATCCATGTTATACCTTATCTTAAAGTCTCCCTCATATTTAAAGCTAAATATACTTATGTGTGTGTGCTTGTGTGTGCTTGTGTGCGTGCGAGCACACATGCACGGGAGAACATGTAAATGCCATATTCCATTTGTCTTGTCTGTTGATGGACACTTGAGTTGCTTTCGCCTTTTAGCTGTTCCGAATAATGCTGGAATGAATTTGTGTGGATGGACATTTTGTCCCAACTAGTTCCACAGCTAGTTGGGACAACTAGTTTCACTGTCCCAAATAAACACCTAGAGGCTTATATTAATTAAAAACTGTTTGGTGAGTCGGGCTTCTTATTGGCTAGCTCTCTCTCTCTCTTGATTATTAACCCACTTCTATTAATCTGTGTATCTCCACTTGGTCTTGGCTTACCAGAGAATGCCCAGACCTCTCCCTTGTGACTTCCTCTCTGCATTCCTCCCAGAATTCTCCTATTTTGGTAGCCCTGCCTATACTTCCTGCCTGTCCATTGGCTAAAACAACCAATAAGAGAATCATATTCACAGCACACAGAAGGACCTCCCCCATCAAATATGAGTGTGTGATATGTTTGAATTTCTTCTTTCAATTTTTGTGATTTATATCAAGAAATGAGTTTCTGGGTTATATGATAGTTTTATGAGGTTTTTTGTGTTTTTTTTTTTAAATAAGAACCAACATAGTTTCTCATAAATACTGTGCCATTTCTCACTCCCACCAGTGCACAAGGAGTCTTTCTTTCCATATCTTTGCCAAAACGTGATTCTATAGGGTTTTTTTTGTTTTTTTTCTTTTTTTATTAAATTATTAATATTTTCACATGTACTTTCCCTCTCCCTCTCCCTCCCCCCACCCCATTCCTTCTCCCCCACCTCCAACCTACCCCGATTCTATAGGTTTTAAGTGACAGTCCTCATAAGTATAAAGTAATGTCACTATAGGTTTATGTTTGTTTCGCTATTCTGTTTTACAATGCCAGGGATCAAATCCACAGCCTCACACAAGCTAGTGAAATGTTCTACCATTGCTACAGCACAAGCCCTTTTTTTTCAAAATTAAGACAGGGTCTAAGTTATTGGGAGTGGCCTTGAATTTAGCATGTTCAAGCAGGCCTTGAACTAGTGATCTTTTTGCCTCAACTTCTCAGGTAGCTGGCGTTTTTTTGTTTGTTTGTTTGTTTTTTTGGTGTTTTGGTTTTTCGAGACAGGGTTTCTCTGTGGCTTTGGAAGCTGTCCTGGAACTAGCTCTTGTAGACCAGGCTGGCCTTGAACTCACGGAGATCAGCCTGCCTCTGCTTTCCAAGTGCTGGGATCAAAGGTGTTCGAAACCACAGCCCAGCTTGTGTTTTATTATAACATTTTCATATATCTACCACTGTAAGTTGTTCATATTCTTTCCTTTCTCTCAGGCCACTCTTGCTCCTTGTGGGTTTGATTTGCACTCTGCTAACAATGAGATGTTGACGTCTTTTTTTTTTTTTTAAGATTTTATTTATTTAGTATACAGTCTTCTGCCCGAATGCCAGCAGAGGGTACCAGATCTCATTCAAGGTGGTTGTCAGCCACCATGTGGTTGCTGGGAATTGAACTCAGGACCTCTGGAAGAACAGTCAGTGCTCTTAACCGCTGAGCCATTTCTCCAGCCCCCATGGATGTCTTTTTGTATGTTTATTAGCCACGCATAACTCTTCTTTGGAGAAATGTCTACTCAAGTGCTAGCCCCGTTTGTACTGGGTTGTTTTCTGTGGCTGAGTTATATAAGTTGTTTACATATTTAAGCATTAACCTGCTGTCAGATAAGTGCTTTGTGAATATTTTCTCCCATTCCATGAATTGGCTTTTCTTTCTTGATAGTTTCTTCTTTTGTTTGTTTTAGATAGGTTCTCACTATTTAGCCCAGGCTGACTTTAAACTCTGTGCCAGTCTTTTATTTCTTTAAATTTATTCCTAAGTATTTTTTTCTTTTTGATGTTACTATTTGGAATCATTTTCTTAATTTCCATTTTGGTTTATTCATGGTTACTGGGTAGAAACACAACTGATTTTTATGTGTTGATTTTTGTGTCCTGCAATCTTACAAAATTTGTCCTAACTGCTTTTTGTGGAATTTTTAGGGTTTCCTGGGTGTGGGACCATTTCCTATGAGATAAGATAATTTTACTTATTCTTCTTCAATTTGGATGTCATCTACTTATTTATTTGTTGGCCTCACTTCTCAGGCGAGGCCCCCTGGTATCTGTTGAATAGAGCTGGCAAAGTAAGCTGTATTTTCTCCTAACACACAATCCTTATGGATTTGATGAATTGGTTACTGAATCCTCAGCTGACACCTGGAAAAAAGCTGGTCCATTAATCAACAATAGAAAATTGTGGGGCTGGAGAAGTGGCCTAGCAGTTAAGAATGCTTGTTGCCCTTGCAGAGGACTAGAGTTTAATTCCCAGCACCTGCCAGACAGCTCACAACTGTCTGTAAGTCCAGCTCCAGGAGATCCAATGCCCTTTTTTGGCCTCAGTGAACACCTGCACATATATATTCATATATATACACAGACACACTTACAGACATGTAAAAAGATTAATCTTTAAAAAACAGAACTGTCAAGGAAAGGTTACATTTTAGCCTATGTACTCTAAAATAAAAAGAGTATAATACATTTTAGAAGTATTTATACCAAAGCAGCTAAGCCTTTTTGTGTGTGTGTATGTGTATATATATTTATATATATATATATATATATATATATATATTATTATATATATATATATAATAAAAATTATGTATTTATTTTTATGTGTATGAATGTCTTTCCTACATATACATATGTGTACCACATGTATGCCTGGAACAGGCCACGGGCGGGGCGGGGGTTGGGGGGTGCGCCGGGAAGGAGGGCATAGGTGTCCTCCCTGGCATTATCATTACAAACAGTTATAAGTTGCCAAGTGCTCTTAACCAATGAGCCATCTCCTCCATAATCCCTGCTGGGCTTTTTTTTTTTTTCCTAAGTAAATTTGATACTTAAACAAGAAAACCTCTGTTGCTTGGAATTCTTGGTTTAATAAAAAGTCTGTCATCTTCTCCAGGAACATAATATAGTAAAGCCTGTGTGTTTCAGTTTCTTACATAAGGCCCTGTGGACAAGAAACACAGGTTGATAACTGGTCTTCAGTTGTGTATTTGGCTCCCTCGCATAGCTCCAAACTCACCGCCACGGAGATGGTCCTGGTCGGACTCGGTGGGTCAGAAAACAAAATAAATTGACATGAACGTGAGAAAGGTCCGTGGGGAAGGTGGGGCAGGAGGCTGTAGACAGGGCAGTAGGGCGATGAGAGAAGGTAGGGGTGGGGGAGAACGATCAATGTACATTGCACAAACGTGTGAGATTCTCAGTGAAGTAAGACCATCTAGCTTCCTGCTAGAATGTATTAGCTCAGGCTCCAAAGGCTAAACTTATTTGCCATATAACTAAATCAAAAAACCCATATTTAATTTGTTTGTATGTTTTTATACTTTCTCGGCACTTCCTTTCATTTCCTGTATAGTTCTTTTTAAAAAGAAAATTCAGTTTCACATTTCAAGTACTTAAGCAAAAAACATGTCAAAATCATGAGCGTCCTTCCTATGCATCTGTCTTGAGTGCTGGCGTCACAGGCATGTGCCACAGCACCCGAGACCCTTCACCCACCTTTCTCATTCTATTTCCTATCCCCTGGTTGTTTCTAGCCGATCACCAGTGGACTCCAGGTCATATGCCTCCATGCCGGACAATAATTACTATTTTCAGGTCTCTTCACTGTTTCACTAGCCATGTCCACATTTCTAAATAATACACTTATTCCATTATTTCTTTTATTTACTCATTATGTAGCCCAGGTCACAGCTGTCTTTCTGCTTCCACCTTCCAGGATCTGAGATTACAGGCTCAGACCACCATGCCTGGTTTATAGCGTCAGTATGGCGCATGCTTTCGTGCATGAGTATGTGTTGTTGTTTTGGTTTCAAGACAGGGTCTCACTATGTAGCCCTGGCTGCCCTAGAATTTACTGTGTAGTCCAGGCTGGCCTTGGACACAAAGAGATAAACACCATCACCATCACCACCACCACCACCACCCACCACCCCACCCACCCACCCCCCACCCACCCCCCGTGTGTGTGTGTGTGTGTGTGTGTGTGTGTGTGTGTGTGTGTGTTTCTGAGCAGAGCCAGTAGCCCAGACTGACTTAGAACTCACTTTATACTGTGTATCTGTTCTGCAGCTCCTAACCCCCTCCTGCCACTGTGGCCCAAGTGCTGGTGCTGTAATCCTGTGCCACCAAACCCAGTTATTTTTTCTTGATTTTAAATAACTTGTAACTTCCTAGCATAGAAAGCAAAAACTTAGCATTCAGTCTTCTTCGAAGGTTGGTAGTGGCTCATGCCTTTAATCCCAGCACTTGGGACGCAGAGGCAGGCTCAGGCAGATATGATCTAGAAAGCAAGTTCCAGGACATCCAGGGCTACAGAAAGAGACCTTGTCTCAAAAAAACCCAATAATAATAATAACAATAACAATAATAACCTATTTTCTTCACAAGTTCCAATTAAGTTAATTAATATCTTGCATTTACTGTGAGAGTTGACCTGTGAACACTTATTGCTGTGTACCTTGTGTAACTTTTAGTACTGATTGCCTTTTGACTTGCTTAATTTTCTGTATTCTGTTCCTGATTCTCCCCTAAATTCTTTGGCAGAACTGTGAAAATACCTTGCAGTGTTATTTTCTAAAGGGCCAAACATGCTTCTTCCTCCTCTGCCTTGACTCTTGCTGCTCAGCCTTCATCTGTTGAAGGTCCTTCCAGGCCTCAGCTTAAACACCTCTGCCTCAGAGCAGAATTCCCTCCTGCTCATTTCTGACCAGGTCCTTTATTATTCCTTTATCACAGTTTATAGTTGTATGTGTGTGATTTCATCTGCCTTCCTCTACAACATTGTAAACTGTTATCTTTTTGCAAAAATTGTTGAGGATTGAGGGAGTCCCAAATTTGAGCATTGGTTGTAGGAATTTAGAAGACAGGATAGACAGGTAAAAAAGTCTTTTTTTTTTCTTTGACAGGTAGTCCTGGCTAACCCAGAATTTGAGACAAGCTGGCCTCAAACTCACCGAGCTCCACCTGCCTCTGCCTTGTGAGTGTTGGGAGTAAAAACATGTACCACCACTCCCTGCAAGAGCTTTCTGAAGCAGGGTTGTGTGGTGCTCTGTATGCAAATCTTGTCAGCCCTGAGTTCTTGTGGAGGACTCTCCCACTGTGTTCTGGTGACAGTGGGAAATTCAGGTAGTCATGTCCTAGTGATGTTTATTGGATGGGGAGTTCTTGATTTGCAGATAGCTTCAAATTCACTGTGTCTTTCTTTCTCTGTTCTCTTGGGATGTTTCCTATGACACAGGAGCAGAGAACAGAGCAGTGAAGAAAGGTTAAAGAATGTGATGCAGTTTCCTTTTGGACAGGAAGCATGGGCCATAATAATGTCATGGTTCCCTGTTGTAAATTAGATCAAAGGCAGGAAAAGGAGATTCCTGGGATATTTTTATTATAGTTGTTATTTGCTGAGTCCTCAGTAAATACTAGTCACCGTCTTTTTGACATTGTGTATCTTTTCTCTAACTTTTCCTTTCACCTGTAAGAAAGGTAATATTATCTCCATTATAAAAATGAATCTGAGGGCTGGAGAGGTGGCTCAGTGGTGAGAGCTCTTGCTGCTCTTCAAGAGGACCTAGCATCCACATGATGACTCACGGTCATTGTAACTCCAGTTCCAGGGGATCTGATGCCCTATTCTAGCCTCCAGTGGTACACAGACAAGCATATATGCAGGCAAAACACCCATACAAAATTTTAAAAATAAATAAATCTCAAAAGTTTTAAAATGAATCTGAGACTGAAAGTGATCGTATCACTTGCCTGGTGCAATGGAATTTGTCCTTTGCAGAAGCCAGACATAATGGTACATGACTAATTGCAGCCACTCAGGAGGCAGAGGCAGGAGGATCACAGTTTCTGTCCAGCTTGGGCTATATATAGCAGCAACCTGTCTTAAGAAAAAGTGAAAACAGCCAGATAGGGTGGTGCAGGCCTTTAATGCCAGCACTCAGGAGGCAGAGACAGATGGATCTCTGTGAGTTTAAGGTCAGTCTGGTCTTCAGAGTGAGTTCCAGGACTACATAGTAAGACTATGTTTCAAAAACAAAAAGGGAGGGAGGAAGGAAGGAAAAAACTAGAATCCTATGCCCACCTTTTCATTGCTCTCTACATTGACCACAAAGAAATAAAAATAAATGGCCTGAAGTTGTAATGGGTCATGTGAGTTCTTATGCCTCAAGTATAAATATGAAATACAAACAGGGGCTAAACTCCAACAAAATTCATGAGTCAAAGTAGACCTCAGCTGGGTCAGGGTGTTGATCTCTTCCAGCAACTTGTGGAAACCAGCATTTTCAGTTTAAACACAAGCAATTTAGTCACTAGTACAGTGTAAGCAGGCTTTAATTAAGAAAGGTGTTAGGGCTGGGGAGATGGCTCGGTGGTTAGGAGCACTAGCTAGTTAGCTGCTGGACAAAACAGAGAGAGAGAGAGAGAGAGAGAGAGAGAGAGAGAGAACACGAACATAGGTACCCAAGTATGCACAGGTACAAGACAGAACAACCTTAAGAACATTTTCTCTTCAGGTGCTGTCCATCTTGGGTTTTTTGTTTTGTTTTTTTTGTTTTGTTTTTTTGGAGACAGGGTCTCTCACTGGCCCAGAACTTGCCAGTTAGGCTAAGCTGTCTGTCTCTGCCTCCCTAGCACTGGGATTACAAATGCTCACCAGGTTGGCTGTCTTTTCATATGGGTTTGATCAAACTCAGATCCATGTTACCACCACAGCTCCAGAGCTTTCTGTGGTATTCCTTAATTGTACTTAGGCTAATTGTGAATGCTTTGTTGCATGTATGTGAGTATGTGCATGTGTGGTCCCATGGAAGCCAGAAGAGGGCATGATATAATACCCTGGAACTGGATTTACAGATGGTTGTGAGCTGCTGTGAGTGCTAGGAGCATTCCCAGATCCTCTCTAAGAGCAACTAGAGCTCTTATCCTTTGGGCCACCTTTCTAGTCCACGTTAATTATATTTGTGTGTGTTCCTTACTAAGAATTGAACCTAGAAGCTTACGTGTCAGGCAAGAACTCTGTCTCTAAATTCATTCCCAGTGGTTTTTATAATTTTTGTTTTGTTTTGTTTTGTTTTTCGAGACAGGGTCTCTCTGTGTAGCTTTGGAGCCTATCCCGGCACTTGCTCTGTAGACCAGGCTGGCCTCGAACTCACAGAGATCTGCCTGCCTCTGCCTCCTGAGTGCTGGGATTAAAGGTGTGCACCACCAACGCCCGGCGGTTTTTATAATTTTAACTATTGACTTGTGATTCAGCCATTCCCAAGGCCTAGATGATAGTTTGTATATTCATGTTTTAGTGGGGGATTGTGTTGGGGATAAAACAGTGTCTTTTACATGTTAGGCAAGTGTGCTGTCATTCAGCTACATTCCCACCCCAGCCTGCATCGTCTTGCTCACTTGTTTGGTCTCCCTAGATGAGCTAGTAGCTACATGAAGTTACCTAAGACAAACAGCCATCAGGTCTGTTTGTCCACATAGTATAGTACCTGGCACTTCATAGGTGTTCAGTTGTAATTACTAACTAGATTGTCTAGTTTGGGGGTAAGAGTGGCGTCTCGGAGTCTTAGGACCACAGATTCACTGTCAGTCTACCTGAAACAGGGGAGGAAACCGTGCCACCCCCTGGTTGGTATGCTGTTGCATTGGGTTGTTTGATTCTTTTGGAGTGGGGCCCCAAAGGCCTGATGCCAGGTGGACTTTGTTTTGGCAAAGGGGCTTGTCCTTGTTGTGAGGTTTGACTGTAAGTGAATTATGCCGTGTTCTGTCCCCAAGTGAACCCAGTGGAGCTGCAGTTGGCAATGGAGTGAAGAGTTGTGCTGCCCCTGCCAGAACCTCCCTACCTCTAGAGATGGCCCCAGTATAGGTTGTCCAAGCAGGACATGCCCAGCCCTTCCTTGAAATTCTAAACAGCCTGAAGAGTCTTCCAGATGGAGTTGGAGTAGCTCCCAGGGAGGACAGTAGGTCTTATGTAACTTCATAGACTGCCCTCTTTTTTTTTTTTTTTTCTGCCCTTTTAAGGAAAAAACCAGATTGTTCCTGGACTAATGCTGTACTTTTTGCCACACATCCTGCATTCTTTCCTTGCTACTCAGCAGCCCCCGTGAATAGCTAATGGCAAAATTGAAGACTGGTGAGGTTAAAGGGTGAGATGGGAAGAAAGGCGGAAAGAGGAAGGAATGTCAGAACACGCTGTTCTGGGTCTCATGCTTGGGCCTAGGCCCAGCAGTGGAAGTGGTCCCTGGGGCACTCTGCGTGTCCCAGAAGCCAGCCAGTGAACTTGTTTCCTCCCCAGTACTCCACACCCTGGCCAAGAGAACTGGAGTCAGACCGTACAAACCGTCCACACTTGCGACAGCTTCAGGCCCCTCTGGAGAAACACATCTTTCCAGGGTAGTGTAGTGAAGATTCAGTTGCTGAATGAGTTCAGAAATAGAGTTCTTGCCTGACATGTGTGAGCTCAGGACACAGCTTAAGCATCTGCTACATACCAGGCTTTAGGCTAGGTTAGGTGGCTACAAAGATGAAGAACACAGCTGCTGTCTGTAGCATGCAGCCAAAGAGAAAAGGAAAAAATGCATGAGATGTTGGTATTTACAATATCTTATAGCCCTTAGGGTCATGTGCATGCTCATGGTTTTATTTATTTTATAAGGTTGACCATCAGGTTTGTATCCATCTGTGAAGTATTGTGTTAACCCAGGATTAACAAAACTATAGGAAAATCTGAGGGCTGTGTAGGAGTCATTTAGACAAATGAGCAGTTTTCTAGACAGTACAGAAACCACAGTGCAAAGAGCCTGAAGGAATTGTGAAAGGTCAAGTATACCTTTGAGAAGTTGGGATTCTTTAGAACTCTTTGAAGATTTTTAAATGGTCCCAAAACTGTACAATTTATAAGGTACAACATGATATTTCTGTGTCTTTACATAATGTAAAATGATCAAGTCACAGTAATTGGCATATCCTTCACCTTAAACATTTATCAGTTGTGTTAGAAATATTCAAAATCCTCTCTTCAGTCAGTTATTCTGTTAAGAGTATTTAGGGAAGAGACTTTATTTTAAAAGGATGACTCCAGATGTCAACATCTTTACAAGCTAGATGTTGTAAAGACTCAGACAAATGGTAACTTATAGCTTAGTCTTTTGTAGCAGTAAGGATGGAGAAAGGCGGATAGGATCAGTAAGACTTGATTATTGAGATGTGGCAGGACACCTAAAGTAGAACATACATATACTCATGTATCAGAAGCCCAAAATGTGTGACTTCAGTAAGATGAAAAGTTTATTTCTACACAATAGCAGCAGAAGTGTGGCGTTGCATAGTCTGTGCCATCCAGGCCCCTTCCAGTCTTTTATGCTGCTTCCTGCTGCTGTAGACACGAGCCCTGGGCAACTGATGGGGAGACGAAGAGTTGACGGACTAGTCACTCAGCTATCTGAGGGAGTAAAACTTAATTCCCTGGGGCCAGCGAAAAAGGGACACACACACACACACACACACACACACACACACACACACACACACACACACAACACACACACACACACACACACACACACACACACACACACACACACACACACACACACACACACACACACACACACACACACACACACACACACACACACACACACACACACACACACACACACACCCCTACCTACCTCTCCAACATGTCAGGAGCTCACCTAGGGTGCTGACAATGGCAAGCCTTCAACAGGTCAGAGAAACTGAAGAGGAGATGCAGAGCAGGTGAACTACTGGATAGACAGACAGATACATGAGGTCTTTTCTGAGGGCCAAAGTCTAGGTCTTCATTTTATTATTCTTTCCATTGCTTGTTCTACTCCATTCTTTTTCTGTTCTGTTCTTTTACCCTCATGTTCCCTTCTTTTTCATTTTATTTTTCCCTTACAGCTTAAATACCCCAGCAGAAGCTTTCAAGCAATATAAAAATTACTACGGGGTTACATTCTATTTTTCAAGTAAATAATTACAATGAATACAAATAAAAAAAAAACAGCACGTTTCTCATTTCCCTTACATGATTAAACATTTCACATATTACAGGTGAAAAACAAATCTCCAAGGACCCACAGTTCCCTTACATGATTGAACATTTTATGAATTACAGATGAAAAACAAATTATCCCCAAGAACCTACAAACATTCATGTTGAGCAACTTGTTATAGATTAACAGAGTATAAACAGGCAAGGTACTTTTCTCAGCCAGTTCTTTTATTGGCAGGCTGCATTTTGTGGTTACAAAGAAAGGATTAATCATTTTATTATTTATCTCCAAAGATAACCTTATAAAAAAATCCTAAGAAAATCACGTCTGAACTTTTATATATGAAAAACAATCATTTGTAATTTAAATCCTCGGGTGCACACCCACTCATCAGCAGGTTTTTGTTAAATCGTATCAGGAACCTGAAGGCAGAAGTGGGTACAAAAAATTAATCATCGCCTTTGATCACCAACTCATTCTAGCAAAAAAAGCTATGTCAGCAATAGCCACGTTGCCATTGTTTTTGTTCCCTGACCCCAATGAGTCCCTCACTCTACTGTCAAAAGCATGTCTTTATAAACTTTAAATTGTTTCCCAAGATTTTCTACCTCAAACCATTAACAAACACATTTTAACCTATCTTCCTAACAATCTCTATGTCTATATTCTTTCTAAGAGTGGTGGTTGAATCATTAATCTGCTCCAGCAGCAATGTTTGGGAAGAGCCAATCACTATTATTGTAAGTACCAGTAACACTGCCCATTGAGGAGCTAGAAATCCCTGAGAGTTTTCATATAGCTCATAGATTATGAGGGACGAGGTGGCCATGAAGGCAATAAACAGAGCTGTGCTCAAAAACAGCATGAGATCCTAGAGACATGTCGTCCTTGGGGCTCTGCCTCTCCAAGGCTGATGGCCACGCCATGTTCCGTGAGTCCCAATACTGCTTGCTGTTCCCCTGGTGTGTCTCCCAGCAGCCTCTCCCAGGCCAATGTTATGGCCCTAGGTAGTGGCTGTAGTTGTCACACCTTCCCTGCTAGCAGTAGGATAGGTGAGAGAGGAAGGATGTATCCCATTCATCATACAGTGATTTCCCCAAAGATTTCCCGAAGGGGAAATAGGAATACAGACTTCAACTTGGACAGCATCATATTCAGCTGAGTTACCAAAGCTGAAAGGGGGTAAGAATGAATATTTGATTGTCAGCTAACAGTCTGAGGGTAGGGAAGGTAGGGAGATAATTCAGTACAGCCCAAAATAACAGAGATAACACCAAACACTTGAAGAGACTTCTTTAACCACTAGACGAAGATGAACACATTTACATCTTGTTTTATTCTTGTGAAGAGTAAATACATATTAGTTCAGATAAGCCACAAGGTTAAGTGTGAATATAACCGTATTGATTTGATGTCAATCACTGCCATAGGAAATTGCCATGCTTATGATTTGTAGTACCTTGTCATTTATTAATAATCATATTATTGAGAAGGGTAGTGGGTTTTGTTCTGTTTTAGGACAAAATTTAAACAAGTCTCAAATTAAGGCATTTACTCAGTATTCTTCTCTACCGAGGATATTAGCAGTGTGTTAGAGTAATGATAGCAGGACTTAGGAGCGAGTCAGACCAGTGTTCTAAGCCCGGCGCTAATCTTTCCAGGTCTGTGGTCTTGGCTAAACTTAATCACAGACCATCCTGGTTTCCTCTGATGCAAAGTAGGGACACAGTTACTCTAAAGATTAGAAACGCGTTTTATGACCAACACGTGTTTATGAATAGCACTGTGGGGAGCGTAATATCAATAAGTAATGGGTAATATAGCTGTCAGCCATTTGTTCCTTTTCTTGAGACCAGGATGGCTTCTAACTCAGAGATACGCCTGCCTCTGCCTCCCAGGTGCTGTAATTAAAGGTGTGCGCCACCTCCCAGCTGATTTTTACATTTTTTTAAGGGGTTGTACATTTCAAATTTTCTGACAGTGAATTTCAGGTGTTTACACCTCAGAAAAGGCAGTGGCAGTAAACATGCACCCGTACCAATGAGGAATAGATTCTCTTTTCTGTCTCTGAGAGTTCTAGAGACCTGACTAGCTGAGGAGCTGCAGGACTAGAAAGAAGAGTAAAGGCTTGTGTTGGGCTTAGGGTACAGGACTGCCTTTGTCCCAGCTGCTCCCTAGTGCGCAGTCCTTCATTTGTATCGCTTTCTGGTGCCTAAACTAAGTCCAGTAAATCCTGCTGCCCACTGTACATCAGGTGGAGCACAGCCTCAAGCCGGGGCCCCGGGCCATCACAGTCAACATAGAGCAAGGTGGTGGTGAGGGGAGGAAGGAGTCCCTGCTTGCTTTTTTTTTCCTACTTCTTTCCTGTGTGTGAGTGGAAGTCACTGCCTCCCGTGGAGCCAAGCAGATTCTTAACTATCTCACCTGCTTCTTAAACCCACTTTCCAATATGGCCGTTGTGACCTAGAAGGGGGCAAAGCCCAGGAGGGAGCCGGGTGCTCTGCCTTGGCATCAGTGATTACAGTTCTGAAATGCTTTGGCTCAAATACGTTATTCATAGCCTTTACATTTCCTATTCTTTATAGTTTTCCAATTTTGTTATTGCTTCACCACCAGAAGATAACTACAAGTAGCCCTCTTTACAGGTGGCAGACCTGGAGCTTGTGAGGACAGGCTAGGACATCAGAGAAAATGCCAAGAGTGAAAGCAGTGTTCCTGCCCTGGGCATCCTGCCATGATCCCAGGCATGCTAGCTTCCACCTTTATCACTGGTGATCAAATCTGGTTGTCTCTGGGGCTGCATTGTTGTTCTGATGACCAGGTAGATAAGCCTTGACTGACAGAAAAAGAATGTATTGACTAGGTTCACACCCTGGCTCCTTGTGTTGCTGGTGTGACTGAGTCAACCATAGCAGGGAAGCGAAGGAGTCATTGTTCCTGTGTTCTTGCCTGGGTTTTTGCACTTCAGCATTCCTACCTGATGTGTGGAGCATTTTTGTCATTCTCCAACAGTCTGCTGTTGATGAGTAGCCCTCATTAGGCCTGTCTGCATCTATTTACATAAGCTGCCCAGCTGTCTGTTCCTCACAGTGCTGTCTGCCCCTTGGGGCAGGGCAGGGGCTCCCACTCCCCTTGGGGCTCCCTGTGCTGTGGTCAGCATATGTAAGGTTACTGGGACCCCACTCTGTAGGCCTTTGGGAAGAGGTGACGTGGACGCTGGCTTCTGGCCAGACATCTGGTTTCTTGGTGGCTCTAGCCTGTTGTGTCCTGTAGGAATGCAGCTCTACTGGCCCAAGTTTCTATGAAATATGATGTTCCTGCTGAAAACTGCAAATCAGGTGAGGACAGTTTCAGCCTGTTCTTTGTCTCATGTGTCCCATAATATTCTCCCAAGGATTCCTTTCTTTCTCTTGTCAGTACACACCGCACTTGTCTGTGACATGTGACAAGGCCAAGCTTGGAAATGTTGGGTGGAAATCCTTCCTTGACTTTGTTCAGATCATTTCAATACAAGCAGTTTGTAAGTGTCCCAACCGAAACAACCATTACCTCTTCTAGAAGAGGCCTACCCGACTGAGGAAAATGCTCTGGGCAGCAGCCTTCAATCTGACGTTTATGTGATGACCGACACCTGGACATCTGACATCTGCTTGTTCTACTTCCCTGTCTATTAACACTGAACTGTTTCCCACAAATCTTGCTTCCTTCAGAACCCAACTTAGCAACCTGGAGAAGCCTGAGGCCACTCCTATAGCAGGAAGCTGCCCTACATTTGGACAGTAACCAGTAGAACTTGATACTGACGCCAGAGTGTAAAAATAAACACCTCGTACAGTTCTGTCTTAATCCATAGCCATCAGAGTTGCTATTATTAGTCTGTAGGCCGAACAGGCAGCTGTGATTGGGCATACAACAGCCTGGACAGACCTATCCTGCCACGTTGGGATCAGGCTGTTCCTCCCCTTCACCCACTGGGAGCTGAGCTAGGGCTCCTAGAGAAGGGCCTTCAGTCTGGGAGTATGTCTTACAGCAGGTAACACTATCAACAGAGTGGCATCTTTGCTCTGGGAGGTAAAGTAAGACTCCAGGAATGTTACCAGCGTAGATCTGATGGACACAGGATCACTAGGCCTAGTGCAGGGGAAAGGAGGAAGGGAGGAAGGGAGGAAGGAGGGAAGGAAGGAAGGTAGGAAGGAAGGAAGGAAGGAAGGAAGGAAGGAAGGAAGGAAGGAAGGAAGGAAGGAAGGAAGAGGACATGACTGTCCTCTTTCCTTTGACACTGTTTTTGTGTTTTGGACAGTGTCTTTCAGTCCAGGCTGACCTCCAACATGCTAAGTAGCTGAGGGTGGCCTGCCTCTCTGTAGTTCTGGGATTACAGGTGTGCATCATCATGCCAGTTTATTCCTTTGACTGTTGCATAATTTGCCCACAAATACCTCAGACCTAAAGGCTTTAGATTTCTCTGGAAACTGGGAAGGAAGAAAGGAAGCAAGAACACTAGACATAGTGACATATTACTGAGCACGTATGTCAGGTATGACATGTGCTCTTTAATTCCACCTCCAGCCTTTGAGGGAATATCACAGCAGTTTACAGCCTGAAGTTTCCCAGAGTTCCATAGCTGGCAGGCTATGTCTCAGATTGGAATTAGGACCATCTTAACGCCAAGTCCTTGCTCTGTGCGTTTCAGAACCCAACCTCTTGAGTCCTTGGGACAAAGATAGAAACCACACACCTGCTTGTTAAATTATTTAAGTGAACAGAACAAAACTTTCGCTAACCTTGGCCTTGTAACTAAAGCAAATACCATTACTGGTACAAAGAAAGTTTTTGCTGCCACTACAAAGGCAGTCCCAGTACCCTGCCCAAGTACTGAGAGCTGGACTCTGGAAGCTGCCATCTAAACTCTACTGGCAAATAAGGCACATCCAGGAAAGGCTTCCACCGTGACAGAGGAGTCCTAGAGACACTGACCCTGCTGCTGAGAACATGGCCAGATTGGAACCAGGTTCCCTTGGAGCCTGTGGTGGCAGTCATGCTGAGGTGGGGTGTACTTGGAGGTTTCCTTGAAAGGCATCTAGGCTTCCCCCTGCTCTCTCCCTCACCTCCCCCACCCTGGCCCCACAACTGGTTTGTGTAATTCAATCTAGATTCTTCTCATAGCCACTTTGCCATGCATATGTGCCCTTTTATTTACAGCTCTGGACAAACTGATTGGCTAGCAGTTTGGCAGCCTGCATGCTTCAGTCCACTGTCTGGGAGGAGGGGGAGCAGAGAACACTGTGACCCTGCTTCCCAGAGCCCAGGAGCCAAAAGGCACTACCAAAGGATAATAAGCAAGGGGTTGACCATACTGGACAGTTGAGAAGCAGTTCAGGGGCCTTGTTTGATCCAGCTGTCTTACTCCTGCAAAGCAGTGCTTAAGAACTGTCTCCAAGCAAAGCGGGCCACACTGGGCTTCAGCACTATTGCTGTCTCTAGTCTTGGTGGTGTCTCGCTCCCTTACTTCAATCTGGCTTTGGGAGACTTTGTGAGCCTCATTGACTGCTGCATTCTCCATCCCTCCTTCTGAAGACTCAGTCTGTCAAGGTAGGACCTGAATCTTGCCTTGTTCCTTAATGTCCTCTTCTCCCCTCTAACCTGTCTAACCTCAGAAGAAATAGGATTTGCAGCAGGTTCTCAGTCTCTAGACACATAACTGTGACATGGCAAGCTGGTCTCTGAGAGTATGTATGCACATTCACTTTGGAATGAAGAGGGCAGGAAGGCTATTTGTTAACACTTTGCATAAGAACCCTCCCTGGAGATAGGATTTGGTTTACTTTGTAATTATACCTGAAAGGGACCATAAGAGGTCTTCAGAATGACCAGGTGCTAGAATCTGAGCTAAAGAAGGATGTGGCCTGAAAAGACTGTCTTTCTAGGTCTAATCCCTTCCCTATAAAAAGAGAGACAGACAGACAGACAGACAGACAGACAGACAGACAGACAGACAGACAGACCCTGGAGCAAAGCTAAATTTATTATCAGGTTTTTGTGAAATAAAGAAAAGTGATTCTTGGTCAGCAACAGTTGGTGGCTTATAATATTCTGGGGTGTAATGGCCCAGCGCTGCTGTATCCATTCATTGAATTGGGACCTTGGGAGCGCTAGCCACTGCTGAGACTAAGAAGCTTGGAGCAGGTGTGAGTTTTGCCATGGGTTTTTTCTGTCAGTGATGTTTTAAAGGTGTCTGCACATTGTCAGTTAGTTCATGAGGAAGCAGACAGACTTGGGGGAAAGACATACAGCCACACCAGGTTGCCCTGTCCTGCCACAGGGTCAGGCCTTTTGCAGGGTGCTTGTGTTGAGTTTTAGAGGCAGACTTTTAGCTGAGCTCCTCAGCAGCACAGACAAGAAGCCCAAAGCAGAACAACTCCTGTGCTTGGAAAGAGGACACTATATTAGGGAGGCCTAATAAGGAAGCAGCTGGTGTGTCTGGGACAGCCCTTCCAGAACACTCCCAGAATTCTGGCCAGCCTTGCTTGGAGTCCAAAATAACATGAAACCAGCTAGGAAGAGTATCCCGTTCAGCTAGGAGCAGCTACACTGCCCAGAGGGAAGCCAGATGACTTTGTGGGTGTGGGCTGCCATTCCATTTATAAAGACAGACTCCTGAGGTCATGGCCAGGTGTGCTCACACATCTGGCAGCTTGCTTATTTCCTTGTAACTCAGCCAATGATTGATACCCACTATTAATGCCAGTTTTCAAATCTCCAAATTCTTTGAGCGTCTCTCATGTATTTCAGAGACAAGCGCTTTCCTATGGGGAATTCAGCACCTTCATCTAATCTCACAGCCTCTGAAGGCACAGGACCTTGAAGCCAGGGAAGGGGGTTCTAAAAGAGAACACTCATAAATTCACGTACAGAACAAAGATTATTTCCACTCTGGAAAGCTTACTCTATTGTTTTATTAACAATTGATTTAGGAGCCATGCAGAAAGAAATGTTCCTGTTTTGAATATTTTGTGTGTAGGTACATTTATGGGTACATGTGTGTGTGTGCATGCATGTGGAGGCCAGAGATCCGTGTCAGGTGTCTTCCTCGATCACCTCTTCAAAGACCTTATTGTTTTGAGTCAGGGTTTTCCTCTGAACCTGGAGCTCACCTATGTGGCTAGACGATCCAGCAAGCCCCAGGATCCTCCTACTTCCCTGGCTCAGGAATTACAGGCATACTGCCATCATGCCCAGCCTTCTACGGCTCTGAATTCGGGCCCTCAAACTTGCACAGCCAGCAATTAACTGACTGAGTCATCTCCCCAACCTCCAGAGATGACTTCTTTTAGTTAAACCATTTATTTCATTCTTCATATTCTTCAGTTTCAACAAACCATGTTCAGTCCTGTCTTTGCCTCTGCCCAAATGTTTCTGGGATGTTTTTTCTTTAAGTGGTAGAATCCCTTTGAATTCTATTCAGAATCCTCACAATGGGGAAAGGGAGTTGGGGAGTACAGTGGTTTAGTGTCCCAGTTTCAACTAGAGCAGATCTGTTTTGTATATTAAGACTGGGAAAAGAATTGAAATCCATGTTCTAACTCTTATATCATACTGCTGCCGTGTCCACCCCAGAGGCAGATTGGCAATGATTTTAATGAAACTCTTAAGTCCCTTACCTTAGACTACTATTCCCAAACACCCTGCAGTGCCTCGTACATAGCAGTTCTATAGTGCTCATAGTGTGATCTTGGAAGCTGGGAGATGGCTGGATCAGTAAAGTACTAGCCCTGTAAACATGAGGATATGAGTTTGGATCCTTAGCATCTGTGTGAAAGCAGGACTCAATGGCACACCTGTAATCCCAGCAGTAGGGAAGCAGAAACAGGCAAATGCCTGGGACTTGCTGACCAGCTAGTTTTGCTAGCCTTGGTGATTCGTGAGCATGCACTTACCAGCCCTGCTCATAAACACACATGCATGTAGCACGCACACATAGATCTTAAGAGTCTCAGGATGGGCCAGTGAGTTGGTTCCATGGGTAAAGGTACTTGTCACCAAGCCTGACAGCCTGAGTTCAATTCCAGAATCCACATGAGGGTAAAAGGGGAACTGACTCCTGAAAGTTGTCCTCTGACATATATATGTATATATATATATATATATATATATATATATATATATATATATATGGTGTGTGTGTGTGTGTGTGTGTGTGTGTGTGTGTGTGTATACAAGAAGAAATTGCCTCAGGATGCTTCTAGATCAGAAGAATACAGTTTATCATAATTTATTTTGACTTGTTTTAATTTGAGCATATGTTATCTTTGCTATTAGATTCAGTCATAACAGTTTGGGGTGAAACATGGCCAAACATGGGTTGTTGCTGTTATCAAATATGCCTGAATAGAACAACACAAACAAAAGTACTCCCTTATTTCCAAATAAGTTTCCTGAGGTGAAAGGTCAATGGAGTGACAGTTGGGAAAGATCAGGGACAAAGATATTAATTACATAGTCCTCTTGCTCTGTCCCTCTTGAGACAGGACCCTGCTATGTGATCCAGGCTGACCACAAACACAGTCCTCCTGCCTCAGCCTCACAAATGCTAGGATCACAGATGCTAAAATCACTACACCTGACTCTGTTCTTTGTGTTAGGGGCTGTCCTCAAAAGGCTAGTGTTCTTTAGCTCTAGATTTATATTTGAGAAGGACACATTAGGAGCTGGAGGGATGGCTCCAACTCTCTTCCAGAGGACCTGACTTCAGTTCCCAGCACCCACACAGCAATTTTAGGAGATCCAGCACCCTCCTGGCATTCTCCAACACCAGGCATGCAGTGAGGTTGGGAAATGGCGACATTGTGGTCTGTGGTGTGCTGGATTAAGAGGAAGCACTGAGTGTGTGAGAGCTGTCGCTAGTCCTGCCAAACAGTGCTTGCTTGGCCTGGACGGAGGTGTCAGGGACAGAGACCCTGGGCCCCAAGCTGTCACAGGGATCAACTACACTCCCTGCATGTGGTCATAGATGACTTGCTCAACCTACAACAAAGCCCCTAAGTGTTCTATATCAGCTCCAGAAGAGGCAAGGACCCTGAAGCCTTTCCAGCCATGAGAGGACTAGTTATGGCTTATTGTTGTAAACCCCTCCCTTTCTCCTTCCATTCCTTCTTCATTGTTTACTACTTTGTAGGATCAGGGACAACTGTCCCTCAGGCAGGTCAAGGTTGGAGATGAGTCTGTAACCATTTTCCGTCTCTGCAATTCAGATCAGTTGTGTATGGAGTCAGGAGATACACAGGTCTCGTGAGGCATGGAAGAAGCAAGAAAGGGAAAGAGATGAGTGTAATAGCACATGCCTGTAATCCCAGCATTCAGGAGGGTGAGGCAGAAGGATTGCCACAAGTTTGAGACTAACCTTGACTATACATCGAGTTGGAGACCTGTCTGAGCTACATATAGTAAGACCCTGTCTCCATAAAGCCAAGAAAAAAGAAAAGAGAGTTAGTGCCTGTGGCCCAGACTCATACTTTCTCCTAAGGCTTCTTGAGACCCGACATCCAAAGTCTTCCCCATGGAGTCACAACAGCATGGTCAGCCCTCCATTCCATGGGTTCTCCATCCACAGATTCAACCCTCTGGGGAGTAGAAATGCTCGGAGGAGGCTGGGGGATGGCTGAGGGATAGAGAGCTTGTTTGGCACACATAAAGCCTTTAGTTCAATCCCCAGTTCTGGAAGAGGTGGGGAAAGGAGGAAGGAAACAGTTTAGAGTGAAATCTGCTGACTGGTTGGCTGTTTGGCTGGCTCGGCTGGTTGGTTGATTTGTGGGGCTTTTGAGACAGGTTGCCACCCTGGAATTCAGTATGTAGACCAGGCTGGCCTTAAACTCACGGAGATATACCTACTCTGCTTTGAGTGCTGGGATTAAAGGCGTGTATCACCATTCCTGGCCTAAAAGCTGCTGTTTTGAAGGATAGCATAGCTGAGCAGTGGCACAAAGTGAACAGAGATGACACCACCACTTGCCTTTCATCTGACCCTTGTATGGTCCACTACTACTCGTTTATTCTCACAGATTGGCCCAGAACCTGAACAAGGAAGAGATGGGGGATTCAGTAGGTTTACAGGCAGAGCAGAAATTTTTCTTTGCTCTGAGAGAAATCTGCCTATTTCCTTTGCCTTCCTTTCTCTGGGAGGAGCTTCCTGAACTCTCCACCTGGTTTATAATCCCAGGTGAACCCCAGTCAGCAAGGACCAAAAACTGATGCAACTGGCCCACCCTATGTTACAAAGGTGTTGTGCAGCCACCTTGGCTGTAAGCATCACTACCACCCTGCTAGAGAAGCCTGCCAGGGCCCAGTGCTTTTATGAACAGAGCCCACCCTGAGGTGTATCCTAGGAATCTAGCCACGAGGTTGGATTTTAAGAAAGAAGCCTACCGTTTTGTTGGTGGGATGATAGGTGGCTGGGGGGTTGGGCTTGTTTTGTTCTCATAGCCTTTGGATGGGGCTTCTAAAATCCCCTCCTAGGCTTACTTTCCACCCTAACCCAGCCTTACTAAAGGAAAAAGCTGGAAAACAAGTAGTCTTTCACAGTAGAGGAAAAGAGGAAGGAGGGGCTAAAAGGAGTGGCCTGAGGAGGGAAGGAAGGAAGGAAGCGAGCTCCCAGCCTCTACCCAGACTTAGGCCCGGAGAGAAACTGGGCCCAGCTCTCTCCTTATTTTTTGCTGCAGTCTGGAAAGTCTCCATCATCTTCCATCCAGCACCTACTGCCCTCTGTAGCTGACTCCCCCCCCCCAGGCTAACCGGCAGCAGGGACCGGCCGGGAACCTGAGTGGCTGTCCTGTGGGCTTGCCTACTTCTTTCCCTCCCCTTCCCTCCCCCTTGGTAGCAACGTCACCGCAGCCCAGCAGCAGTGGCAGCAGCAGCAAGAAGACAGGCTGAGATTGCGCAGCCTCCCTGCATTAGCTAGGATGCCATTGTATTAGCAGAAAGCAGATCTTAGAAAATCAGCCTGATACCCACCCCTGTGTGATCGTGGGGACCGGTGATTCAGCTGAGATTGCCGAGGTAGAGTTTGGCGGGAGCCTCCAGGTCCAGCTCGAGGCTCCTTGCAGAGGTATGGCTCTGGAGGGGGAGGGGGGTAGCAACTAGGCAGAGGCAAGCTCACCATTAGCATCTGGGCTCTGGTTCCTGAAGGGTGGCTTTGTCTTTGGAAAGGGAGAGTGGCAGCGGCAGCATGCGCCCACAAACTCATCTCTGCATGCATGGGCTGGGGAAAGGAAGAGGCTTGAGCTAATGCTGTTTGTGCCATTTGGTCAAGAAACAAGATCATTTTCTTCCTTTCCGGGTATTTCCAACGAAGCTGCTGTAGCTGCAGTTGTCAGAATGGAGGGTCAGATCTGGACACAAAGGCGGAATGGGTGGAGACACCTCTAGAGCTATTGTAAGTTTGTGCTGACAACCAGGCAGGGATCCGCGCATTTTTTCGCAAGAAAGCTGGGTGGCCCTCCCTCCACACATGCACACATACATGCACACAGACATGTGCCTTTATGCTACTGTAGAAGCTGCCTTCCTCCACATACGCACACATGCATGCACATAGACGTGTGTCTTTCTGCTAGTGTAGAAGAAGCTGCCAGACTCCAGGTTTGGATGCGCTAAGAAGGGATGTTGACCAAAATGCCTCACAGTATCTGGAGAGAGGGACACTGTGATGCTGAAGGCACTCAGCCCTCTTACACAGTGACACTTCCTAGCAGGAAGAGACCTAAGCAGAAGCTAAACTAATACTTTCAAATCCACCATCCTGCTCTCTTCCTTTGGTCCTGCCCAGAGAAGGCCCAGTCAGGAAGTCTTGACAGTCCCAGGGCACTCTCAGCAGGACCTCAGGTCAAGGTCAGATTACTAAAGAGTAGCACTGAGTGCCTTTGCCCTTCCTGCTGGCTCTGAAGAAATCAACAGAAAGAAACCAACAGAAAGATGCAGATGAACACAAATCAGGAACCTTTCTTCTGGAGTTCTCTTGTCCACAGTTGCCAACCAGGTAGAGAGTTCCTTAGGTTCTGTTCCCATCCTGCACGTTGGTAGAGAACCCACGACCATGAGAATAGATAGGAGTTCTGCAGTGTGTGAATACAGTTTGGGAGTACAGTGTGAGTGGGTTAGTTCCCGGGAAGTGTTGGATGTGAACAGCAGAGCGAGGGTAGAATGATAGGGAACAATGAACAGGGAGGTAGCCAGGGAGCTGATGTGGAGGGCAGGAAACAGGATCGTGCAATGTTGTGAGACCATGCCGGTGTCGAGACGGAAGGGGCTCTGGGTTCAGAGTAGTTGGTACACCGCACCTACATACATGGACACCAAAGTGAGAGCCTGTCCAGGAAAGGCAGGAAGCAGATGTTGTGGGTAAATGAAAGGACTTTAGGAAGAGGGTGTGACCTCAAGCATCTTAAGAATGAATTGTATACATATTTGAGAATTGGATGTGCCAGGGTTTGAATCCATTTAAACTGTAATTTTGACCAAACTAATTATGGCCTGAGGCCTCGGTTTTCTCATGTGTTAAATGGGCATGATTAGTTGGGCATGCGGACATGCGCTTCTGATCTCAGTACTGAGGAGGCAGAGGCAGGTGGATCTCTATAAAGATGTATTTGAGGCCAGCCTAGTCTATATAAGAAGTTCCAGGCCAGTCAGATCTACAAAGTCCTAGAACTCACTCTGTAGACCAGGCTGGCCCTGAACCCAGAGATCCTCTGCTGGGATTAAAGGTGTGTGTCACCACTTCCTGGCAAGTTTTTGAGGCAGGGCCTCACTTCGGGCTACACAGAAAAACCCTGCCTTGAAAACAAAAACCCTCGGGCCGGGCGTTGGTGGCGCACGCCTTTAATCCAAACACTTGGGAGGCAGAGGCAGGTGGATCTCCGTGAGTTCGAGGCCAGCCTGGTCTACAGAGTGAGTGCCAGGATGGGACTGGCTGGGGGCCATTTTTTTTCAAACCACCACACCAGTATATAATGTGTATATAATGTGTAACCATTACCAATGTCTGATAGCAAAGTATTTTTATTACCCCACAGAGATCCCCCTTAACCATTAAGCAGTTGCCCCCCATCCGTCAGCCCTAAAAATTACTAACCTACCTTGCGTTTCAGTTATTTTCCTGTTTTAGGCATTTCATATAAATTATACACCATACAAAGGAGTATTTTGTGGCAGTCTCTTTTTCTTAATATAACCTTTTTAAGGTTCATTCATGTTGTAGCATGAACTAGTGCTTCACTCCTTTTATTGCCAAATGATAGTCCATTTTATGTGAATACCACATTTTTACTAATTTTTAGCTCATATATAACAATGGGAGATAGAGTACATTTTACTCGTCCATTTGTCAGTTGACAGAGTCTGGCCACTTTCTTGGTTTCCGTGAATGATACTGCTGTAAATGTGTTCATACTAGCTTATGTGTGAACGAGTGCTTGCTTCCCTTTGAGTCTAGTCCTAGCAGTGGGATTGCTGGGTCTTGTGGGCAAGTCTATGTTTAACATCTGAGGGACTGTGTGACAGTTTTCCCAAGGGCCTGCACTGTTTTACAATGCCCTCAGTGCTGTATGAGGGTTCTCATTTCTCCATGTGTCATCAATACTTGTTTCCTGTGTATTTTGGTTTTGGCACCTTGTTGAAAGTTCATTGGTGTCTCATTGGGTTCTTATTTTCTTAATGACTAATGACATTGCCCGTCTTCATCTTGCTAACCACACACATGTCTTCTTTAGAGAAATATCTACTCAGTTCTGGGTATGGTGGCACACACTTTTTATTCCAGTTCTCTGTAGGCAAAGGCAGGTGGATCTCTGTGAGTTCAAAGACAGCCTGGTCCACATAGTGAGTCCAAGGTTAACCAGAGATACATAGTGAGACCCTGTCTAAAAGAAAAAAATTATAAGAGGTCTTTGTATATTTTAATTAGAAGCCACTGTCAGAAGTATGATTTAAAAATAGTTTCCATTCTATGGGTTGGCTCTTTGTGTGTCTGCTTAAAGGAGTGCATTTATATAGGCCAGAAGTTGGCTTCAAGGGTCTTCACTCAGGCCCTTGTTTTCTGAGACAGGGCCGCTCAGTGGTGTGGGCTAGTCTGGCTGGCCGAGAGTCCTTGTCTGCCTTTGCTGCTTCCTCAGGGTGGGTTTATAGCTGTGTGCCATTGTGCCCTGCTCTTTAATACAGATTGTGGAGATCAAGCTTGGGTCTCACTTTAGTAACTGACCTCCTCCCTGCTCACTGCTCACTGCTCACTGCTCACATTTTTTTAGTGGTACCCTGTGAAGCAGGAAGATGTTTGATTAGGTAAAAATCCATCACCATTGGGTTTGGTTTACCAGGGTTTCCTCTTAAGGATACAGCTCAGGTGGGCGTGCTTAGCACTGTACCAACTGGGTGTGGTGGTGAATGCTTGTAATCCTAGCACTGGACAGTAGAGGCAGGACAACCAGGAATTCAAGGTCGTCCTTGGCTAGATACGGATTTGGAGGCCAGCCTGTAATACATGAGACTCTATCTCAAAAAATGGTTTTTAATTCTTATTTCTGTAACTCTTAATCTTGTAACTTAGACTAACTTCTCTAGTTTTTGCTCCTCCATATCCATGCTGATGACTATACTCAACACAATAGTGCCTACAAATCCAATAAAGGAGACTTCCTCTCGGAAGTCTTAATTTTAATGTGATTCAACATACATAGTTGTAATATATAATCATGTTTAATTATAACTTTCTATAATTGTCCCTCGTGCATATAGTTATTGGTCATTTGCATGCTCCTTTAACTCATTTCCTTAAGCATATGTAACTTGCTAGCCCTTTACTCTACTCCACACGAAGAACGCGACCCTTTGGTTTAAATGAGTTAAAATCTAAGAAATCAGTGATATCAAGGGTTCAGTTAAACGATTAAATATGAGGCAGTAAATGAGGCATTTAGAGCCAGAATAGGTAAAGGGGAAAATAGGGCTCGGAAGGGAGAGAGGAGACTAGTAGATCAGAAAAGATTCGACATGGAGAGAGAGTCAGAGAGAGAGGAGGGGCCTGACTCTGACAGCTCAGGAAACTGAGTTTGAAAGAGGTCGTTCCTTCACAGGGTGGCCAAGAGAGAACTTTAGCTTATCAGAGGTAAAACTTGGATAGAGGAGACTTTCCAGGGAATCCCAATAGTGAAGGTTCTAGGCTAAAGCAAAGCCAATTGGGGCCTAAAGGTTCCAACCACTGGTCGAAAGCATCAGGATTGTCTTGGGCCCCATGTTTGCCAAATCTGTGTAAGGTTATGATAGAGCGATGCAGTGGGGATAAAAGTGGCCACCACCCCGTGTAGGAGGGAGAGGTTGGCGTCAGCCATGCTTGCAGTCACCTACTGTCCCCTCCTCCTGTGTTTATGAAACTCCATTACAGAAGTAAGAATAGGAAGGATATGTAGCCCACAGTGGTCAGAGGGATAAGCATTCTGGGATTCACAGGGGAGAAAAAGAAAAGGCCAGTGCGGCAGTCCTTGGTCAGCTGGCTCACTGCGTTTTAAAATGCATGTCTTACAGTTACAGCTAATTTCTATGAGCATATGACACATGTCCAGTTTCTTCTCCTCATCTGTAACCCTGTATGCTGTAGCTGGGCTTCCCCTCAGTGCCTTGTACTCTCCAGACATCCTATGTGGTTTTTCTTAGTTATGTCACTATTTCACCTTGTGTGCCTGTGTGTGTGTGCGTGTGTGTCTGCATGTTTGTGTGCATGTATGCATGTGTATATGTATGCCTGTGTCTGTGTGTCTCTGTGTGTGTGTCTGTGTTTGTATGTACATGTGTATGTGCCTGTGTGTGCATGTGTATTTACATGTGTGTGTGTGTGTGTGTGTGTGTGTGTCCATATATGTGTGTATTTGTCTGTGAGTGTGCATGTGTGTGTTTATCTGTGTGCGTGTGTGTGTCTGTGTGTGTGTGTGTGTCTAACTGTGTGTGCATGTGCCTGTGTCTATGTGACTAGTCATTATTTACTGCACAGAAGAGAATGGGAAGCCTGGGAGGTTTCTCAGCAGGTGAAGACACCCGTGCTACCAAACTTAAAGGCCTGAGTTCACTCCCTGGCCCTCGCATGGTGGAAGGAGAGAACAGACTCCCACAGATTGGCCTCTGACCTCCATAAAAATGCTGTGGCACACACACACACACAACCACACACTCTCTCTAAATAATTTTTAAAGGGGGAGGAGCATGTTGTCCCTGAGTCCCCCATACCATCATATGTGGTATTAAAGGAGGCCTGGCCCTTTGTTGCAGTTGGATACACAGTGATGGTAAAATGAACAGAGAGCCCAGGACCTGGACCTGTGTGCGGCAGAAAGTGTGGCAGCACCTCCTATGTTGTTGGACCTGTGCTGTCAGACCCCTGTGCTGTCAACGCCATCTTGACCCAGAGTTTATTCCTCTTGGACTCCTGTCCATCTGAAAGTAGTTTGGGGAAGGGCCTATCCCTGATTTCCAGGGAGGTGACATTAGGTTCCCTTTCTTTCCCTTTCTCCAGGTGCCAAGCTCTCCTGATGAAATGTGTTCTGCCCCACTGGGCTCCAAAGGCAGTGTTTGGTGCTGTTGATGCCCTTGTTCGAACTTTCCAGAATGGATAGCCCCCCTAAGCTGACTGGAGAGACCCTCATCGTCCACCATATCCCCTTAGTGCACTGTCAGGTCCCCGACAGACAGTGCTGTGGTGGGGCAAGCGGAGGTAGTGGGGGCTCAAGACCCAATCCCTTCTGCCCACCCGAGCTGGGCCTCACTCGTTCTGACCAGGACCTGGGACAAGCTGACTCCCTGCTGTGCAACAGCCTGCCCTCTGCTCCGGGGGCATCTACACGGTCTGCAGACAGCAGCAGCAAGAGTAGGAGTCGGGATGGCAGAGGCCCTGGAGCTCCCAAACGGCACAATCCCTTCGTGGTGCAGGAAAGTGTGGGAGAGACAGGACTTGGTGACCTGTATGATGACAGCACTGTTGACAGTGCCATCCAGCAGTCCTTCCACCTGCATAGCACCAGCCAGCCCACCTTCCATCTGTCTTCTTTCCAGCCACCACCATCTGGCCCTAGCCTGGGCAGGCCATGGGGTGCAACGCGCAGTCGGCCTGGAGTGGTGGAGGGGCAGGAGCAGCAGCCAGCAACAAGCTTGGGTGCCCAGCAGGGCAGCACTAGCCACTGCTGCCGACCAGAGCTGGACTCTGAGGCCATGGAGCTAGATGGGTGTGGAGGACCTGGCGGCAGTGGCAGCGGAGGGGGAGCCAGCGACCCCTCTGCCTTTTCCTTTGACCAAGAGTGGAAGCTCAGTTCAGATGAATCCCCAAGAAACCCTGGACGCTCTGGTTCGGGAGCTCAGCATTGCCACTGCAGTAGCACGTCCAGTCAGTCCGAGGCCGCCGACCAGTCCATGGGCTATGTCAGCGACTCCTCCTGCAACAGTTCAGATGGCGTGCTAGTCACATTCAGCACCCTCTACAATAAGATGCATGGCAGCTCCCGCGCCAACCTCAACTCTGTCCCTCAATCCTGCAGTGACTCTTCTTTCTGCAGCCACTCAGACCCCGGAGCCTTTTACCTGGACCTGCAGCCCTCCCCAGCGGAGTCGAAAATGTCTTGTGAGTCCCACCACCCTGAAAATGGGGACAGGGAAGAGGGCTGTGGTTGTCCTCATGCCTCGTCTCCTGAGCTGGATGCCAACTGCAACTCCTACCGCCCACACTGTGAGCCCTGCCCAGCTGTGGCTGACCTCACAGCCTGCTTCCAGAGCCAGGCCCGCCTTGTTGTGGCCACACAAAATTATTATAAACTTGTCACCTGTGACCTGTCATCGCAGTCCTCCCCAAGCCCAGCCGGCTCTTCTATCACCAGTTGCTCTGAAGAACACACCAAGATAAGTCCTCCACCAGGCCCTGGCTCAGACCCAGACCCAGACCCAGACCCCAGTCAGCCCTCTGAATATTACCTCTTCCAGAAGCCAGACACCCAGCCAGAGGAGCAAGAAGCAGTGAGTTTCTCAACAGAAGCAGCAACTGTCGCGGGCCCCACTGTACTTGAAGGGCAAGTGTACACAAATACTTCACCCCCCAACCTAAGCACCGGCCGGCAGCGCTCTAGAAGCTATGATCGAAGCCTGGAGCGCAGCCCCCCTGTCCGCCTGGGCTCGCTGGAGCGCATGCTAAGTTGCCCAGTGCGCTTAAGTGAGGGCCCTGCAGCCTTAGCTGGGTCTGCTTCCCCACCTAGGAGGGTTACCTCTTTCGCTGAGTTGGCTAAAGGCCGGAAGAAAGCTGCAGCAGGCTCCGGCTCCCCACCACTTCGGGTGAGCGTTGGAGATTCTTCCCAGGAGTTCTCACCCATCCAAGAAGCCCAACAAGATAGGGCAGGCCCACTTGATGAGGGCACTCGATGTAGCCATAGTCTGCCATCCATGCCCTTGGGGCCAAGTTTGGACCTCCTTGAACCCTGGTCCACCCAACTTTGTCAGGGCTCCCAGTCCAGCGAGATGCCACTTCCTAGCCTCAGAGCTGCAGGGCAGGGCGCATTGGCCCAGCTGATAGATGCCGGACCTGCTCTCCCAGGGAGCCCAGCCAACAGCCATACCCAGAGGGATGCAAGAGCTAGAGCTGACGGTAAGGAACCCAGAGAATACCGGGCTATGCATTCATTCCATGGACCTCTCTTTCCACAGGGTGGGGACAGGGAGGAGAGAGTACCAAATAGATAGGTCACTAGGATTTGGACACTGGTGTTCTAGGGAACCCTAAAGCCGGAAGGACAGGCCCTTAAACCAGAGCAGAATTACTGAGAGAGACAAGACGTGTGGTCATTTGTAGACATGCAGGAATTTATAGTGCTTGTGCCTCTGGAGGCTGGGGCTGGAGAACTGGTTGAGGCCAGCTAGCATGGGCAACAAAGTGAGACACCCCCCTCTTTAAGAAAACAAAACAAAACAAAACAGAAACCTCAGAACTGAACCTTGCCCTGACCTTTCAGCTCCCTAAAGTCCTTCATTATTTATTTCATTCCAAGTAATTTTTTACACCAAGGGCTATACCAGGGTGGTGCTAGTGAGATAATCTGTCCTGTCCTCGAGGGATCCCAACAAAGGACAGAAACAAAAAGCAGTCACTCAGATACAAAGGTGTCAGTGTAGGGTTTGAGTCCCCAAAAGAATAGCACAATTAGACCTGCCAGTCAGGGAAGGACTGAACAGCTCACATTTAAGCTCAGCCTGGAAGAAAAGTGAGGGTTAGAGTTTGTAGACTATCTTATAAGAACATTGTAGGCTCACACGAGAGTTGGAATCTGATGCTTTCCAGGAACTGCAGTAGACTAATTTAGCATAGCCGCTAGGATGGGGGTGAGCCACTGAAGAAGGATTTTCATCAGAAGAGTGGCTGTGTTGCTGTTATTGTTTGGTTTGGTTTTCCTTTTGCTTAATGGCACGTTTTAACTTGCTTCTTTAGAAGGATCCTTGGTAGTTTGGGTGAAGATGTGAAGTGAGAGACTTCCACATAGATTAAAAAGTTACTGGATTGAGTGATAGAGGATCTCTGTGAGTTCTAAGTAAGCCTTACTTAGTGATAACCCAGCCAGAGCAACACAGTGAGACCCTGGGGGTAGGGGAGGGAAGCAGTTAAAACTGATCATCCGGGAAGAATGTGTGGAATTACAACGTAAACACTTTGTTATTTAAGGGCTGAGCAGTGCAACCCTTGCTCTGGGCTTGATGGGACACATCCCATAATCCTAGCATTTAGGAAGTGAAGGCTGGAGAGTCAGAAGTTCAAGATTGGGCCAGTGAAATGGCCCAGCAGCCTGAGTTCAATCCCTGGAACTTAGATAACCATGAAAGGAAAGAACCAACTCCACAACGTTGTCATCTGCCTCCCACACTTGCACACAAGCATACAATGATAGGCATTTTAGCCAGGCCTGTTAACACACACCTTTAATCCCAGCACTCCTGTGGCAAAGACTGGTGGGTCTTGTGCCAGCTTGTTCTACATAGTGAGGTCCAATCCAGCCAAGGCTATATTGTCTCAAAAGGTTTAAAGCGGGTCTAGAGAGGTGACTTAGTGATTAAAGCACTTGCCAGGTATCACAGTATGCACCCTCAAAACCTGCAGATGCCACAGATGCCCGGTAGGTGCATCTGTAATTCCAATCTCTGATGGCAGAGATACCCAGAACATGCTAACTATCAAGACTGGCCATATCCATTAACTCTGGGTTTGATTGAGTCATCCTGCCTCAATGAATAAGGTAGATGAGTGATCAAGGATGATTCCCAGGATCAACTTGGGGCCTCCACATGTACTCATGCACATGCAAATGTTTACACATACATACACAGTACATAAACAAGAAACATGGAAAAGGAAAGAGAGAGGGGGAGAAAGAGAAACATAGAGGGGGCATTAAGGTGTTTTTGCTGTACTAAAAAATTTAAAGAATTTTTAATGCTTTTAATTTAAGTATTTTTATTAGATCAGTGAGATGGTTCAGCTGGGAAAGGCATTTGCCAACAGGTTGTTTGATCATGAAGTTCACATGGTGGAAGGTAAAAGTTGTCCACATGTCTCCTCCCATATACACAGGCAAATGTAAGGTTTGAAATATTTTTTATAACTATTTTGAGGCAGGGTCTTGTGCATCCCAGGTGGGTCTCAAACTGCATTGCCAAAGACAACCTTGAATTTTTGATCCTCGTGCCTCTGCCTCCTGCTGGGGTCATAGAAATGAACCTCTCTATTTATTCAGTCTTCAGGACTGACCAGGCCTTCCTGCATCACAAGGCAAGCGGTGGACTTTTATATCAAGGTAGTACGCTATTCCATAAGTCTCCAGTGAAATAGCACAGGTCTTGTCTCTTGATTGTACACACCCTTTTGAAAGTCAGTAAAATGAGTAGACAGTTCATTGAATTGTGGATGGCCCAGGAAAAACCAGTTTGAGAATGACAGGAAGAAGCTGAAATGCCTCCCAAGAGAGAACCAGAGCCACAGGGTCCACATTTAGTAAAAGGGTCTCATCAAATCCTGATAGAACAAAACTAAAAAAGCAGAGGCCAAAGTGGGATTTGATTTGTAAAGTCTCCTTGAGTTGATTTTGAGCATGTAACTGATTGCAGTCTGGTTAGTCAGCGACTTCAAGAGGTAAATGGCACAATGGTAAATGACGGGTGTGCTAGTAGATCCCAGACAGTTCCAGCCCCTCTGCTGAAACAGAGAGCACTCACTGGTTTCCCATGGAACTCTGGATGCTACCTTTTAAGAAGGAACTACGGAACTAGGTCTACTTCACCCAGACACACAACATGTTATGTGATCTCTGCCTTTAAATTTCTTAACAACCTTCTCATAGGAAAGTGAGAAAGCTTGTTTTGGGTGTTCCTGGTGGGGGAGGGGGTTGGTAGAACTAATTAACACCCATTCCTCAAGGTGGTCTCCCTTCTAAATTAATCTTATTCTTCTACCTCATGCAAGCAATATATTGGGAATAGCAGGGAGGACTTTGTTTTTGGAAGCAGGATCTCCCCCATGTAGCCCAGGCTAGCTTCAAATTTGAGCTTGCCCTGCCTCTGGCCCCCAAGTCCTGGGGATGATAGGCACATGCAGCAGAGGACATATTTTCTTAAAGAGCAGGACTAAATAGATAATCCAGATATACTTTATATAGGTGCTGATAAAGCTGTAGTTGTAATAAAGCTATGGCTGAGAAGACCCAGTTCTGCCCTGCAGTGTGATTAAGTGGAAGGAAGACATGCCTAATGGGGAAAACGTGTGCTCATAGTGGGGCTAGAGGAAGAGGTTGGGAATGGGCTCCACGCAGCCCTCGGCTACTCCAGCAGACACTGGGAGAGTCAGTGAGAATGGCTAGTTGTGGGAATTTGAGGAGGGAACGACCTAATTTATGGTAGATACGCCTGAGAACATCGTCTTTATTCTTTGAGCACCAACCACAGAAGATAAGATAAATTTACTTTTCAATAAACTGGGTTTATATAATAAGGTGATTTGAGATAGAGGAGACTGGACTGAATCAGAAGTAGAGATTTATGCATTTAACTGTTCATTTCCTAGAGACAGCAACCAGTAGGATTTGGCCCCTACTTTCTTTGCTGGAACTCCTGTGAAAAGTAACAGGCAGCAAACACATTAAGAAAAGTACTTCCCAACACTTTACAAAGGAAATGAAGCAGGGTATGACCAGAGTCTGATCAGGAAGAGTGGCGATGAGATCTCAGGGACAGCAGGATGGTCACGAGTGTGGTAAGATGAAGGACTGAATGAGGTGTGACACAGAGAATGACCGAGTGTCCTCTAAGCACAAGGGTTGACAGTCTCCTCCGTGCATGACTCTGAAACGCTTCTCTGAGGCTGTGTACCCATCCCTCGTGGCTCACTGATGTAAATAAGACAGATGGTGTGGCAAACCCAGCCTGACGTCAGTGCATGTGTGGTATGGTGTGGTGTGGTGTGGTGTGGTGTGGTGTGGTGTGGTGTGGTGTGGTGTGGAAGTACACTGGCCCCAAAAGCCTGACTCCAGCTTGGACAAAATTCTGGCTCTGCTATTTCCTAGTTGAATGATCTTAACCTGAGACGATGACTTAATGTCTCTAATTTTAAAATTTCCTGTGGCTGGGTGGCTCATACCTGTAATGCCAACACTTGGAGGTTGAGGTTGGGGGGGGGATCAAGAATCCAAGGCCAATCTTGGCTACAGAGTAAGATCAAAATCATCCTGAACTACATGAAAGCCTGTCTTAAAAAACAAAAATAAGTTAGAAGTGAATTCCTTCTGCCTCTTAGAGTTGTAGAGCCACGCCCAGGGTTTTAGTTCCTGTAAGTGTTATGGCGCCACCTTGTGTTCATTTAGATATCTGCAGCATGGGCAGAGTCATTAGGAGAGCAGTCCATTTACAAAGCTGTGGCACCCTGCTTTGCCCTGGAGGTCAGGTTAGTTCTGAGATCTGAGAACTGGCTGGAAAAGGCCCCCAGAGCTGGGAAACACATTCCTGTGCAGAAACAGTAGACAAGGAGACTGAAGTTCTTAGGGGATCATGGAAAAACAGGAATGTGGGTACGTAGTGGTGAGAGGAAGGCTGGTTCAGTTGCAGGTAAATAAGTTTACCTTGCTGCTGTGTTTGCTCAAAAACAGAGTGTGTGAGCAAACTGTGTGTGAGTGGAGACAGGGTGATGTGTGAAGGAGAGCTTGAAGTCAGCAACATCTTAATACTGAGCCTCTCAAAGTCTGCAAGTGATTCTACCTTTGACAGAAATGGAGGCACCAGGAAAAACAGGCAAAGCTGATAGGTGATGGCGGTAGAGTCTGAGCATCTCCTGGACATGGTTTTGGAACAGTCTTTCTATCAAGGCTGTTTTTGTTTAAAATGAAAGCAAAGCCCATGGCAAGATGATCTAAGATCAAGGAGAAAGTAAGCTTAATGCTGGGGGCTTGGGAGTCATCTGTGTGAAAGTCTGAAATCCAGCTACCTTTGTAAGAGAGAAAGTATTCATTGAGGTAAGGACTGAGCCTTCTAACACACCTTAACACTTTTGGAGCTCAGAAAGTGGAGCCACAGAAGACAGTACAGATCATAACACATGGGGAAAGCTTTACAAGGAGGAGCCAGTGTCCCCCTCCACAAATGTGGGTCATGCCTGCCCCCTGTCTAGGTCCTACAGCCCAGGCTTGTCCATCTTCCCACTGGATGTCATCTCCTAGCTCTGCTTTGGTTTCCCTCTCATGTGAGTTTCAGTGTCTCTGTCTCATCCTTCTCTATCCTGTTGCTCCAGGGGGTGGCACTGAGAGCCGACCAGTGCTTCGCTACAGCAAGGAACAGAGGCCGACCACGCTGCCTATCCAGCCCTTCGTGTTCCAGCATCACTTCCCCAAACAGCTGGCCAAGGCCCGAGCCCTCCACAGCCTTTCCCAGCTCTACAGCCTCTCAGGCTGCAGCCGTGCACAGCAGCCTGCCCCACTGGTTATCTCCACTGCTCAAGGCCCAGCCCCAGCTCCCTCAGAAGAGCCACAGGCATTCACACCCCAAACCACTGGCAGGGGTGCCAGAAAAGCTGGGCCTGAGCCAGAGACCTCAAGGCCATCACCCCTGGGAAGCTACTCCCCTATCCGGAGCGCCGGCCCCTTTGGGCCTAGCACTGACTCTTCTGCCTCTACCTCCTGCTCCCCTCCACCAGAGCAGGCCACAGCAGCAGAAAGTCTCCCCTCATGGAGCCATACTTGTCCTCCTACTGTGCGGCCTGCTACCTCCCAACAGCCACTGAAGGAAGACCAGAAGATTCCGACCTTGGCTGAGTACCGGCTTCATGGCACAGGAAGCTTGCCACCTCTGGGATCCTGGAGATCTGGCTTTTCCCGGGCAGAGAGCCTGGCTCGAGGAGGCAGTGAGGGCAGCATGGCCTCCAGGCCCAACAATGGTATGAGCTTCATCAATAGCCCGAGCAATCCTACCTCTCCCTTTAATGGTTTCTTATGCTGCGTTCAGCAGGGGTCACTCCCACAGCGTCTCTGGCCTATTTGCTACATGTTCCCAACCCTAGCATTTTATGTGGACCCCTGGGTAGATGTGACATGATGTCTCCTAACTCCTCCTCTCACCTGTTCTGCCCCCAGCCAACCACCTGTCCCCTCAAGCCCTAAAGTGGCGGGAATACAGGAGGAAGAATCCATTAGGGCCACCTGGTTTGTCAGGAAGCCTAGATCGAAGGCCACAGGAAGCTCGGCTGGCCCGCAGGAACCCCATCTTTGAGTTCCCCGGTTCTTTGGGCGCTGCCAACCATCTGAATTACCGGCTGAATGGTATGTGGCCACAGTCCCTGGTATACCCTGGGCAAGTGGGGAGGGGTCGGTTAGTCTGAGAGGATGGAGGGCACTCCACTGAGCTAAGAACTCTTGGGAAGAGCTTCAGGGTAAGGCTTTTCTTTTCTTTCCAGGCCAGGTAGCAAAACCTTTACCACTGACCTGCCCTGACCTGCAGGACCCCTTCTCCTTAGCTGAGAAGCCTCCAGCTGAGTTTTGTCTGTCTCCAGATGGCACCTCGGAGGCCATTTCCATTGATGTACTTCAGAAAAAAGGTGAGAATCAACACCCAGCCTGGACCCAGCTCCACTGTCACTGCCTGTGGTGCCTGGTGCCTAGCCAACCCTCCAGAACATCTGTCTTGAAACCCCAGTACCAATAAGCAGAATGAGCGTTAGGGCAAGAGATAGAGGTTTGTGTGGTATGGTGAGCAAGGGTCATGTATCAGGAACTTGAGAATCGGGCTTCAACCCCTTCCCTCAGCCAATGGGAGAGACTGTTACATAGTTTTTTTACAGGAGCCTGGTGTGGGAGGTGGATCTATCTGTGGTGTACAGAGTGAGTTCCAGGACAGCCTGGGCTCCATAATGACACCCTGACTCAAAACAAACAAACAAACAAACACTTTACTGGGCATGGTGGCAGACAACTTTAATCCCATCACTTGGGAGGCAGTGGCAGGTGGATCTCTGTGAATTTCAGGGTAGCCAGGGTAACATAGTAAAACCGTCTCAAAAAATTCAATCAAGCAAAGAAGACCTGAAGTTATAGCCACTTGGGTATGCATGTTGGTGACCTCTGAGAAGACAAGGACTGACAGGAACATGTTATTCAGCAGATTAGTGGCCATGGCCTATGAGCAGTTTTAGGGAGATGCTGGTAAAATAACCACGCATAAGTGTGGGCGAAAGGGCAGGAGCTGGCAAAGGAGAAGTCTGCGCTCCTTGTAGCAAGAGAGATGCAAAGGTGAGAGCGGGGAGAGGCCTTTGTGGAGAGAGCATCCACCCATGAGGGCAAGGACAATGAGATACGGATGGATAGGGACAGGGTGAGTGTGTGACAGCTTCCTCTTCCCCACCAAGGGGTCAGCCTCCATTGGGTGGGCTAGAGTCTTGAAAATGGGACCTGGTGCATCAACTTCTTCCTCATAGGGCTCGTAAAAGCTGTCAATACTGCTGTGGACCTTATTGTGGCCCATTTTGGCACAAGCCGGGATCCTGGCGTCAAGGTAGGCTGTAATGGTGAATGCCCTGCAGACTCGACTGTCTGCGTGCTGTCACCTCCCCTTGCTCTCTTGAATCCAGAGTCCAGAGTTGGAACTCAGGGATGGAAATGGCCAGAGGGGAACCCATGGGCTAGCTAAGTGAGAACAAGGTCAGGCCTCTCATGTTGCCCTGTGCATCTGCAGGCAAAGCTGGGAAACAGTTCTGTGAGCCCCAACGTAGGCCACCTGGTTCTGAAGTACCTCTGCCCTGCAGTCCAAGCTGTGCTGGAGGATGGGCTCAAGGCCTTCGTGCTAGATGTGATCATCGGACAACGTAAAAACATGCCTTGGAGTGTGGTTGAGGCTTCCACGCAGTTAGGTAGGTGCTAGATTGTGACACTGGGACCCAGACTGAATTCAGGGTTCCAGGGATTAGAAATGGGATCTCCAACCCTGTCTCCTCCCCAGGCCCATCCACCAAGGTCTTGCATGGTCTCTACAACAAAGTCAGCCAGTTTCCAGAACTCACCAGTCACACTATGCGCTTTAACGCCTTCATCCTCGGCCTGCTCAAGTAAGTGTGTAGAACGGTAGGACCTAAGCAGCCAGCCCCACCATAGCTCTGTGTCCTCTAAGGACCTGGTTGCCTGGAACGAGACAGATGCACCTGCAGTGTTTGTGCAAGGCCTCGGGACCCCTTTCCCCCGCCTAGCTGCTGCCTCTCGCAGCGTTTACTCTGCACCCACTTCCCAGCTCATCCACTTTCACAAGGCCTGGCCTGTTGAGAAACTAACTGCTCTTGCAAACTGATCCTCTCAACCCCCTCTGCTTCTAAGCCCTGCTTCAGTGTTAGGCTCACCTCAGAACACCTGTTACATATTAGCCTGGCCATTCATTACCTTGGCCAAAAGCAGCCTGTCCTTTCACTCTGTAGTCACCCTGACTTATGTACGCTGCCTCCATTCCAAGAAAAAACGACTGACTTGTGAATTTCATGTTCACCCCACTCCTCACATCCCCACTAACTTTCACAAGGTGAACCAGGCAGCACCCACCCTGAACCCATCTCTTTGCACCTCATTATCTGGCTGTCTCCACGAGAGACTTAACCCTTTCACCTGTCTTTCTACAGCATCCGGTCCCTGGAGTTCTGGTTTAATCACCTGTATAACCATGAAGGTAATACCCACAGCCTGCTCTGGCTTACCAACTCAGTGTAGGAGGTGGGGAGGAGACCCACCCAGACTTTCATTCCCGGAATTTAGGGCTTCTACTTGACTTAGAACCTTGGAGGCAGCAGCAGACTCAGGCAGTCTAGCAGTTAGGGTGGCCATGCACCCCAGCATCTCTCTGACTTCGGAGCTGCCTCTTGGGGCGACGGGATGTACGCAGTGCATACTGTAGCAGGCTTTGTGAGAACTGGAGCAGATAGCCTGTGCGGGTGCATGCAATGGCTGACACAGGTGGCCCCCCAGCGTCGCTCTCAGGCCATATTCCACTTCTGTGTGTGAATCTGTCCCTCTCTATTTCTCTAGATATCATCCAGACCCACTACCAGCCCTGGGGCTTCCTGCGTGCCGCTCACACAGTGTGCCCTGGCCTCTTTGAGGAGCTGCTGTTGCTGCTGCAGCCATTAGCCCTGCTGCCCTTCAACCTTGACTTGCTGTTTCAGCACCGGCTGCTGCAGAGTGGGCAGCAGCAGAGGCAGCACAAGGAACTGCTGCGTGTGTCCCAGGACCTGCTGCTGTCTGCACACTCAACATTGCAGTTGGCCAGAGCCCGAGGCCAGGAGGGCCCTGGAGACGCGGACAGGGTGGCCACTGGGGAGCGGGTGAAGGGTGTGGGTGCCTCAGAAGGTGGAGAAGAGGATGAGGAAGACAGGGAAGAGGCGGATGAGGTTGTGGGGAGCTCAGAGCATAGCAGGTGGACCCGAGGAGGCCAGGCTGGCTGGTGGTACCAGCTCATGCAGAGCTCCCAGGTCTACATCGATGGCACTGCTGAGGGCTCCAGATTCCCTCGCAGTAGCAGCAGTGGCAGTGAGAAAAAGAAAGGGGTAGGCAGTGGGGGGCCTTCCCAGGCTCCACCACCAAGGGAAGGTGTAGTAGAGGGGGCTGAGGCCTGCCCTGCTCCTGAGGAGGCCCTTAGCCAAGAAAGGGGCTGGCCTTTCTGGATGGGGAGCCCCCCTGACTCTGTGCTAGCTGAGCTGAGGCGTAGTCGAGAGAGGGAAGGACCTGTTGCCCCACCAACGGAAAATGAAGAAAGGACGGCAGAGCCCGCACCAGGGGGCATCAAGTGGGGACACCTCTTTGGTTCCCGAAAAGCTCAGCGGGAAGCCCGGCCCACAAACAGGTGAGAGCCATCCACTACTGGTATAGACAGTGATGCGGCAAGCCTGGTCCAGATCTGGACACAGGCAGAACCCAGAACCCTGTCTCCTCTCCCCTAGGCTGCCTTCAGATTGGCTGAGCCTGGACAAGTCTGTGTTCCAGCTAGTAGCACAGACGATGGGGGCCCGTCGGGAGCCCGAGCCCAGGGAGAACCTACAAGAGTCACACTCTCCAGCCCTGTCCTCCAAACCTCCATGGTACGCCCAAGGGAATGAAGTATTGGGGAGCTTGACTGGCGTTTCAGAAGCCTTCTCTGATGTGCATCTGTTGTTTCTCCAGCGAGGTGCAGGCTCTATGCCACCATCTGGCCACAGGCCCTGGACAACTCAGCTTCCACAAAGGAGATATCCTGCGGGTGCTGGGACCAGCCGGAGGAGACTGGCTGCGCTGTAGCCGCGGCCCTGACACTGGCTTGGTACCTCTGGCCTATGTGACACTGACCCCAACTCCAAGTTCACCACCTGGAAGCAGCCAAAACTGAGGCCTTGTGCATGCTGGTGGCCTCAGGGACCCTCATATACCCCGAGACTCAGAGCCTAAGAGTCCTTCCCAAGCCCTTAGGCTTGGCTACAAAAAGTAGACTGAGAGCTGGGGCCATGTATCCCTGTGCTGGCACCTGCTCCCCGTGCTCAGTATTCAGTACTCCTCCTCAACTGTCCCAGCAATTTCATCCAGACCTCCACCCAGGAAAGGAGGGAAGGGACACAGTGCTGGGCTGCCAAGATTTCTCCTGGCCCATCTGGACCAATACTTCCATGGGTGTAGACAAGTCTCTGGAGGGAGGTGGCCCAGAGGTCATTTGTGGGTTTACTAGGCTGAGTGACAATGAGGATGGATAACAGTATTGGGGCCAGAGTCCTAAGCCCCCCATGCTGTAAATAGGCAGTGACCAGTGCCTGGTCATCAGAGTAGGAGGAGGAGCCCAGGCTTCTGTTTATGTATTTATTTATTTATTTATTTATTACACCTATTAATAAAAAGGTGCTCAGCCTCCAAACCATTTTCTTTGTGCCCCTCCCCCCTCCCACTTCTCTTCCTTCCAAAAAGATCACTGGGATAGGATGAAAAGGTTGAGAACCTGAAATCCAGGTATTTATGCCAGGAGCTGTTTCTGAGTCGTGCTGAGGCCCAGAGCATCATGGGTGAGATGCCCAAATGTACCGCCAAACTGGAACTTATACCCTGTGTGGCCAAGAGAGTCTGTCATGTGTAGCCAGAGGCATGAAAAATCCATTTAATTCCTGGCCAGTTGCATACCCTCCAAACCACCCTCTGAAATCTGCTCCCAACTCCCTCTGAGCTGCCTTGGTTTCCTATCTAAAGCTGGATCATCTGTTTATCCCAGTTCCCGGAACTGTCCCACCTGCACACATTCCAGTTCAAAGCCCCTGACTCATTTCACCTGGCACGTAGCCTCCATAGTGAGGGAGGAGACCCAAGTTCTCAAGGTTGGGCTTGGGGAGTGGGGAAAGCGGTTTGGGATCCTTCTGCACCCTGCTCCGTGAGCATGTCTGCCCAAATTCCTGCAGTGCCTGGTTGGTGAGCACGGGGAAGCTGGAGCCAAAGAGGAAGCGGGCACGGGGCACATAGCCGGTGAAGCCTGGGGTGGGGGAAGATGCTGAGTCAGGACACATCCTGAGTGTCTCTCCATGCCTTTGGTCATCACCCATATGCTCTTACCTGACATGAAAAACTTCTGGGGATCTCTGTCATCCATGGAGTAGGGGGAAACCTTGTGAGACATTAATGAAAGAAAAATAGCACTGTGAGTTCAGGCTCACAGGAAACAGAGTGGCAGCCAAGCCCCATGACCTGTATCCACAGCCACAGTCCCCACGGTGCCCCCAGGCCTGAGCACAAGCTCCCACCCCCACCACGATCTTTCCCCATCTCATTTGGGCCACCACCTGCTTCAGCTCTGGCTCCTCTGCTTCCGGCTCTTGGTCTTTCTCTCTCTCTTTTCCTCCCTTGACCTCCTTTGATAGTTCATGACACTCCTGCTGCCCATGCCTTTGTGTAAAATCATTCATAGCTTCAGCCCAAACCTGGTTGCAGTTCTTGGCAAAAATGAACTGTGCCTGTGGTATAAAACCTAGCAGAGAGAAAGACATCTATGTGTTCAGGACGCACTCTCTGGGAAGGGGATACCCGTTCAGGCCTCCATACAGACCTGTATACCCAGGGATTATGCTGGAGCTGAGCCTTTCATGCCCGCGCCTGGGAGGTAGCCTCCCCCTGGGAGTCACAGGAGATCTTGGAGACTGGATGGGAGGCAGAAGTGTGCGGTGGGCAGGAGGCCAGGCTAGGCCAGGAGAGCCTTGAAGAAGCTGACCGGTCACCTGCCCATAGGTCTGGCCCATGCTGAACCGCAGTAGTGGGCAATGTCCAGTGTACCTGAAGCACAGGACCCGCCCCTTAGCTCCGAGACCAACTCCCACTACCACCACCCTCCTGACACAGAAGCAGCAAAACCCTGCTCTTGGTATGTACTTGAGCAAGTGTTTATTTCCCTTTGTGTGTTTCTGTTTAGACAGGGTCTCTGTAGCCTAGGCTGACCAAACTTTTGATCCTTTCTGCACCGCACCCCATCCATGCTGGGATCAGGCACCCCTCACCCCCAGCTTTAGTCTGTAGGTCTGTTGTTCATTTCTTTGTTTTACCTATCAGAGAGTGAGCCTGGAGCCTTGTGCATGCTAAGTAAGCATTAAACCCGAGAATCTATGTCTTCCCCAGCCCCCAGCAAGCTTTCCTAAGCCAAACTCTGCCTGGTTTCCAATTCCTCTGTCCTGCTTTTACCGTTTCCACGGAGAAGACAACACAAAGCTTTGTTAGACCCGTCTATTCCATCCTCTCATTTCCCCTTTCCAAACAACACCTCAGGTAACCCTGTTCTCAAACCAACATGTCAGCTTGACCCAGCTTGACCCGAGCCAACTCCTATATCCCCAAACCCCTGTTCCCCAAAGCAGGAGAGTGAGCGCTGTGGGAAGAAGTCTTACCCTGGAATATAATGAGGATTCTGAGAGTTGAGCCCTGGAATGCAGGTGTTGACCACAGCCATGGGAACCCAAACAGTTCCTTTTATTTCCCTTCCAGTAGGGACTCTGGGCCCTATGTACTGTGTCCAGGGCTTTGGAGCCAGAGGAAGGGGGCGGGGTTGAGGGTGGAGATAGCTAGAGCAAAGCCAACAGAGCTGGAGCAGACTTCTTGATGTGCCCTGGGACTAATGCCAGGGGGGCCGGCAGAGACTGGAGGATACAGCTGCCTCACTCCATCCCAAGAAAGCCACTAGGTGAGAGGTAAGGGGCTGAGACCTGTAGGCTCTGTGTCCGAAGACTTCCTGGCTGAAGAGAGGTGGCTGTGGTGTCCTGTGGTGCTTGTGGAAAGAGCTGGGATTCTGCAGAAAGGAGCTTCAAGGAGAACTTAGTCATCCAAAGAGGAGAGCATGAGGGTGAGAGGATGGGGAAGTCCTAGAGCCTCTCGGCAGGATCATTAAAATGATTTGCACTGATAAAGGATTATTTAGTGGATAGCTGCTATAATCTGAATCATCTATTCATCAATATGCCAGCCTCGGCTCAGCACGGAAGGATGGCAGAACACATTAACGGAAGTCCCACAGGCCCTTGGGAAGACTAAGCCACTGTCCTCATTCACAACTGCAGATGGCACTGTTAACACTGTCTGCTCTGACGCCCAAATTCATGAATACAGATGTTTATTTTTCTAGTGCAAGACTGGAAATCCCAGGCTGTGTGCATGTTAAACAAGTTCTCTACTGCTCACATGTATGCCCCAGGATACAGATCTCTCTTAATTCAGCAGAGAGCGAAGCCAGAACTGTAGATTAGGGACGAGAACTGGCTCATGAGGCCATGCAGGCTTGACTCTTACTTGAAGGCCTCAACCTCTTGAAGCAGGCACCTTAACTTCCTTTGGTCCCAAATTCTCCAGACTACAGTGTGAAGGTTAAAATACCTGAGCTTACTGAGGCTCTGAGGGTCAGTGACCTCCAGGTGAGTGAAGGAAGTGGCTACTTGGCTCATGCCTTTAATCTTAGCATCAAAGAGCCAGAGGCAGGCAGATCTTTGTGAGTTTGAGACCAGCCTGGTCTACAAAGGGAATTCCAAGACAGCCAGAGCTGTTATATAGAGAAACCCTGTCTTGGAGGGAAAAAAAAAAGAAAAGAAAATGAAAGAAAAAAAGGCTGACTTTCATCAGATAAGAGTGTCTCAGCAGCCGGGCTTGGTGGCGCACGCCTTTAATCCCAGCACTCGGGAGGCAGAGGCAGGTGGATCTCTGTGAGTTCGAGACCAGCCTGGTCTACAAGAGCTAGTTCCAGGACAGCCTCCAAAGCCACAGAGAAACCCTTTCTTGAACCCCCCCCCCAAAAAAGTGCCTCAGCTTCAGACACAAGGAAGGTCAGTGAATGGTAACCCAGGGATGTGGGGGAGGGGTGTTCCTACTCGGCGGTGGGGAAGAAGACTAAAGACGGGTGTGAGGATAAAGGGTAAACCAGCAGGAAGTCAGTTTTAGTCAGTTTTGCTCTTAAAACATGGTCTAGATTCTAAGCTCCTGGCCCTCTAGGGAAGATAGAAAGAATCTGTTGCAGCCGGGAGGGGTTCTAGAAGAAAGTCTTGGCTTCTCAGAAAGAGACTGCGCAAGTGTGTGTGCGCGCACACACACACACACACACACACACAGAGGCAGACACACACTGGAGGGGATAAGGTTGCTTTCTGCCTCTAAAAGCTTCAGTGGGCATCTTGAACCCTTGAGAAAGCTTACTGGGGACAAAGTGTCAGTGCACTGGGAACGGACAGACAAAGCCGAGCACAGAGGCCAAGGTCTTTGACAATAACATTGAGCAGCTTAACTGACCAGCCTTTCTAGTTAGTGAGTCATCACTAAGGCCACTTGACTGGTAGGTCAATGTTGGGCAAGCATACATCTCTATAAGGATGAGTAAAAGTATAGACACCAGGGCATAATTGTAGGAATGAAGAGACAGAAACAAGAGAATTGGAGTTTAAGATTATCCTTAATATCCTTAACTATGCAGCAAGTTCAAGGTCAGCCTAGGTGGGCTATTAAAAAAAAATACTATAGATAAAATAAAACTGTCTTTGGCTGGAGAGATGGCTCAGCGGTTAAGAGCACTGACTGCTCTTCCAGAAGTCCTGAGTTCAATTCCTGGCAACCACATGGTGGCTCACAACCACCTTGAATGAGATCTGGTGCCCTCTGCTGTCGTGCAGGCCGAAGACTGTATTCATAATAAATAAAATCTTTAAAAAAAAATAAAACTGTCTTTAAAAGAAAAGATAAAATGATAGTTTAGATTTCAGATGCTTACCTCAGATGACATGAGACAAAATAGATGTATTGCTGTCAAAATTTCAGTTTTTCTTTAGAATAGTGTTTTCATAATTGCTTACTATAATACATTGTAATAAAACATGGGCCAATGATGAGAGTGAGTCATACTCCAAAAGTGATAATGATGTGATTCTGTTTGTGGTCCAAAGTGGAAGAAACTATCAGAATCAGCCAGGATCGGTGGTCCAGCTACTCGGGAGGCTAAGCCAAAAGAATCAGGCCAGCCTGGGCTACACAGTGAGACCCTGCCTCAAAATGAAAAATGTAAAAAGTGGTCTAGAGATGAAGTCCAGGAGTAGTGTGCTTCTTAGCATGTATGAGACCCCAGCTTCACCCCCAATACCCAAAAACGAAAAAAAAAAAAAAAAAAAAGCAGAAACGTTGTACTACATGTACCAGGTTGAAGAGCGTTCCATCCTGTATTGCTGTTAAATAATAAAATACCATTAAATGAAGGGAAAAATAAAAACAGAAACATTGGTATCTGAACATATCAAAGGAAAGAAAATGGTACCATCACTGCCTGTTTTACATTTATAACATTCTTCAAATCCATAATAATATTCATTGGTTATTTATTTGACAGTTACAATGAAATATATATTCAAATACCCATGGCTTATTTATCCAGCATTAAAGTTAGAGGACACATTGAAGGACTTCCATATCCAGAATTATGGCTAGAAACAAAAATATAGTCACCCACAGAAACTTCAGGTAAATATCAGTTCAGATATTTATCAGGGTTTCTCTGTGTAATAGTCCTGGCTGCCCTGGAACTAGCTCTGTAGACCAAGCTGGCCTTGCACTCAGAGATCCACCTCCCCTGCCTCCCAATTGCTGGAATTAAAGGTATAAGGTACCTCTACCCAGCAAGTCCCTGAATTTCAATGGCCAAAATCTTTTCTTTTACTTAAAAAATTAAACAGGCATGTCTCTGTCCTGAGAAGCCATCCATTAGCATTGTCTTAGGGTTACTATTTCTGTGATGAAACACCATGACCAAAGTAATATGGGGAGGAAGGGGGTTGTTTAGCTTATACGTCCTGAACCACATACCACTAAGGGAAGCCAAGGCAGGAGCTCAAACAGGGCAGGAACATGGAGACAAGAGCTGCTGCAGAAGCCATGGAGGGGTTCTGCTTACTGGCTTGCTCCACATGGCTTGCTCAGCCTGTTTCCTTATACAACCCAGGACCACCAGCCTAGAGATGGGCTGGGCTCTTCCCATCAATTACTAATTAAGAAAATGTCCTATAGGCTTGCCCATGGTCCCTCTCGGATGACTATAGCTTGTGTCAAGTTGACATGAAACTTAGCAAGCATGTACATCCATGGACATATTTAGCATACAAGATACATCAGAGTTATTTGACTACTTACAAGGTTTTGTTTTTACCCTTCAGCAGTTTGACTATGATGGGAATTCCTAGAACACCCCACTAAGAAGTTAGTAAATAGCACAGTACTGCACTTATGTAAGTGCAATGTTTGGTTTAACATTAGAAAATTACCTCATATATCATTGTTTAGAACATGCTGTCCCTACTTTGAACTTAACTTGCATCACTGGAGTTTGGGCAGGCATGATGTGAGCCAAAGACACCAAAAGCAACTGTGCACAGACTTTTCTTGCCCCAAATATCTGGCAGAAACAACATAATGGAGGAAGAATTTCTTTTGCTCATGATTTCACAGATCTCAGCCCATCATGGCAGGGAGTGTATGGCGGAGCAGCCCATATCAGGTAGATAGCTCAGCCAGAGCAGAATGGCTAAGAGGAAGGGGTCAGAACAAGGAGTTGGCCAGTGCTTCCGTCCAGGCCACACTTTGCACAGTTCTTCCACCTCCCAGTGGTGAATGCAACTTTTGAAGCACTGTTTGGAGAAGCTTCCTCAGGTTCTAACCTCTGGAAACACACTCACTGACACATCTAGCTGTATACTTTGGTGAGCTTCTAGGTGTCTTTAAATGCAATCAAGTTGGCAACAAAGAAAGCTCCCACAGACACACTTGTGTTCCTGTTCTTCCCTCCCATTACCGTGAGATTATGCCCAAGCAAGTCTAGAAGGGAAACGGGAGGGAGGTGGCAAGAGAGAATCACCTCTAATAAATCCCACCTTAGAAAGCCGACCTCAGTCAACCCACAGACTTGACTCCATGTGGGTGCTGGGAATTGAACCCAGGTCCTTTGCTTTTTTGTTTTTGTTTGTTTGTTTGTTTGTTTGTTGTTTGCTTTTGGTTTTTTGAGACAGGGTTTCTCTGTATTGTTTTGGAACTCACTCTGTAGACCAGGCTGGCCTTGAACTCACAGAGATCTGCCTGCCTGCGCCTCCCGGGTGCTGGGATTAAAGGCATGCACCACCAACTCCCGGCATACCCAGGTCCTTTGCAAGAGCAAGTCAGGAACAAGGTAAAACTGTTCACTACTACCACCATTCCACACTTTATATTGGAGATCTTAGGCAAGAATTTGGAAATCAAACTTGTAAATATTAGAAGGAAAGAAGATTATAGAAAATGTTTTAACTTGATTTTGAGTGCAGGTTTTGCACACACTGGTAAAATAATCAGACTTAATATTTTAAAAAGAATATTCTGGGGGCAGCAGGTGTAGCTTTGGTAAGTACTTGCCGGCCTTGGCTTGACTTCCTAGAAACGAAAAGAAACACACAAAACAAAACCCTCTTTGTAGATCAATGATTCTCAACCTGTGGGTCACAACCCCTTTGGGGGTCAAGTGACCCTTTCACAGGGGTCACCTAAGATCGTTGGAAAACACAGATACTTACATTGCAATTCATAACAGTAGCAAAAATTACAGTTATAAAGTAGCAATGAAAATAATGTTATGGTTGGGATCACTACAACATGAGGAACTGTATTGAAGGGTCACAGGGTTAGGAAGGTTATAAACCACTGTTGTTGAGAATGAATTACAAAAGGGAAAAGGCATTAATTAGCATGGAGACCTAAAAAGGAGGCTGATCTGAGAGCCCAGACAAGAGACGTGACACTGAGTCAGAGGTAGCAGGACTTGTGCGGCAGACACATTCCAGAGGTGCCTCGTGCAGTGTCTGCTGGTGTGCTGGATACAAGACAGAAGGGCCAGAGATAACTTGGCTTTCTCACTGAGCATTTAGTGAGAATTATTGAGATAGGGACCCTGTGCACAAACATTAAAGAACAAAAGGAGAACCTAAGCAGAATCACAAAAGGAGAGAGAGCCTAAGCGGAATCACAAGGCATTGCCAACACCTGCCGTAGTACGTCCTCAATCTAAAGGGTCAGTGCACTTTTCTGCCCCGTCTTTTCTCAGTCACAACCATCCCCAATGAAAACCTCTTGGACCAAAAACGCTCCTCTCAATTGAATAGTGGACTGGTGACAGACAGAATTCCTATAACATTTCCTCCTTTTTGTCTAATTAAGAAGGAAAGGTCCCAACTCTAACATAGTAAAACTACATACAATAAGAATTATTATCAAGTATGGTCCAAATAGAAAGGAAAGGTAATAGCCTTAACAGAACAACACTACATACAACAAGAACAATTATCAAGTAAGAAATACATTCTCAATGTCCAGTCCATAAGTAACTGGCAAGTTTATAGAGATTAGCTGTCCTCTCCTGAAGAGTCCAAAGTTTTGTACCTAATATGCCTTTTTGCCAAGATTTGGGAGAACTGTAACTGTCTAGTCTTCAACCCCATCAAAGACCCAAGAAGGAAACAATATTACCTGAGTATGCAGGAAGTGCAAGCAAACAACTTCCAAAAAATATGAGAAATGACAGAGACAGCTGACTGCCTGGATAGTCACCCAAGGTTCCTCTGTAATGCTGTAGCAACTATATTTGGCCTACAGGCCTAGAATATCTGACAGACTTTTTCTTTTTTTTTAAGATTTTATTTATTATGTACACAACATTCTGCTTCCATGTATATCTGCACACAGAAGAGGGCACCAGATCTCATTACAGATGGTTGTGAGCCACCATGTGGTTTCTGGGAATTGAACTCAGGACCTCTGGAAGAGCAGTCAGTGCTCTTAACCTCTGAGCCATCTCTCCAGCCCCAGACTTTTTTCAAAAGTAGAAAAATTTTAAGGACTGTCTTACCCTGTGTTGGTAAAGTTCAGCAGTCACCTTTCTTTGTGTCTTGCTTGTCCAGTTTGGACAGCGTGCTGTTAGTAGTTGAGGCAAGGGCAGTTTCTTGCCCTAATGGCTTATGCCACAGAGAAAGCAAACTCTATATGGTGTTTTTTAGACACTCATCATCCTCTTAGCAGTAGATCAGTGCCACCAGGAGCAGACAAAAGCATCTCATATCAAGAAAAGTCTAAGTTGTTGTTAATTTTTTGGTCTTTTGAGGCAGGGTTTCTCTGTGTAGCCCTGGCTGTCCTGGAACTTGCTCTGTAGACCAGGCTGGCCTAGAACACAGAGATCCACCTGCCTCTGCCTCCCAAGTGCTGGTATTAAAGTCATGTACCACCACCACCCAGCTCATTAAAACATTTTAAATGCCATTTTCTGTAGGTCTTTGAAGTGTTTGAAGATTACCTATCTATTTGAAATATATCTCTGTATACCTATAAAACCTAACTAACATGACTGTAAGTTTGATACTTATAGGTGACTATTAACCTGTATTTCTTTATTATCCTATATAGCTTTCAAGGACTAAAACTTCACATTGTATAAATAAACAAGCTGTATAGGTAATACCTTATGCAAAAATATGTAATGATGTACAACATAAGGACAATAACCTCAAATTTGTAACAATATACAAAACTATCTTAAACAGAAATAGATACATATATACAGCATAACAAAAATAACCTTAAATTTGTATCAATATACAAAAAATCCATACCAATGTAAATTATTTAAAACTAGTAGTTGCTTTTGTTAGTTTGAAAGTAGATTCAATAACTTACCTTTTATCCTAACATATCTAGTCCCCCCCTTTTTAAATCATACCCAATGACATCTTGTAACCAATCTCCCTACATAATGACGAGTATCCATAACCCAGTGAAAGATCAAAAACCATCCACTCCATCTCTGGGGAATGTGGGCATCATTTTTTAATTACTTCATGTTGTCTGGGGGACTGTGGCATCTCTAGGGGACCCTTGAAATTAACCCAAGCAGTTTGTAGTTCAAAGCCAATCTTTGGCTGGTATGTATCAGCTTAGTGTCATTATCACAATTGGGGTGGAATCATGGTTATGGGCCCCATTTTCCTTTTGGACACTTCAGAGACAGCTGTTAGGAATGTCTGTCATTCACTGGGAAAAAAAAAAAAACTTAAGCATGTTAAGTGTCAAATGCTGTAATCTTAGGAGGTTTAAAGGACCATGATCTATTAAATACATCTGGGATATCCAGGCTTAATTCCTAAATATCTGTTTAAACTCAAGCCCAAAATCACATACAGTAAACTACATGAAGCCTAAGGTTAGAATTAGTACTTTATAATATCATAACAGAAAGTTTAAATTTTGAGATAGTATTTATACCTAAAGAAAAGCTTTAAAGAGTCAAAATAAATTTGGGGGATATGAGATTTGTGACAATAATAGTCTCTAAATGTTAATTTTCTTCTATCCCATACCAGATGGCTCTTCTGATGTGAGACAGAGACTTTGAATTTTATTTTAACAAATGAACTTGGGTCCAGAGAAGGAAAGAGCCATGCTCACTTTAGTTTTTAATTGAGCCAGGACTACATAAAGACTGTTTAACATATATGCAGAAAACAACAACAAAAAAAAACATTTTGAAAGGTTTATGAAAGCATTTTATACCATTAGGATGCATTTTACACCATTAAAGAAATAGTTCTTTAAATCAATCGCTATAATAGACCATCCTTTAGGTAACAGAGAAGGCAGGGGAATTCCAGGTTGTAGAGGACTTATCAGCTGAATTACTTTATTTATGGCTCTCAAATGTGTTAACATTTTCTATTTTCCAGATTTCTTTTTAATGACAAATATAGGAGAATTTCAAGGCCTGGTCAGTTCTTCAATATGTTGAGCATTTAGCTGCTCCTGTACCAGATGTTCTAATGCTGTGATTTTTCTGATGTCAAAGGCCATTGTTTCAGCCAGATAGGCTTATCAGTTAGCCATTTTAAAAGTAGGACTGTTGGCATATTTGAGAGGTCACCAGCTATTGGGTCCTGTTTATGTATGACTTGAACAGTCTGTGATCACTCTAGAGAATACCTTTTAATATTTCTCCCTGAAGAATTTTCTATTTTATAGCTTGTTTTTGAGATTGGAGGAATGTTGATCTGTGTGTTCAATTGCTGTAAATCATTTCCCCATAAATTCATTGCTCTATTGGCCACTTATGACTTTAATTTTCTTCTCCATCCTTTAGGCCCTATGTATTCACCCATTCTGTGCTTTGTTTCACCTGAGATAAAGTTTCAATTTCAAAGCTGAATGTATACCTCCTGAAGAGGCCAATTTGAATGCCAAAATTTTGGTGCAATTACAGTTACATCTACCCCTGTGTCTACCAGACCCTCAATTTTAATGCCATATATCTGTATTGTTAACTTTGGTCTTTGATCATTTATAGAAGTTTATCAAAATATTTGTTTTATGATTTCTCCTAAAAATTTTGCAGTATGATTTTTTGCAATAGGCATTAGGTCCTGGGGCCTTCTGCTTTAGCTATCTCTAGAAAAAAAAAAAAAAAAAAAAAAAACATTGTTTCTAGGAATACCCTGCCTACAATCCCTTTTTAGATGACCTTGTTTACCACAATTAAAACATCTGGCCGGGCGTTGGTGGCGCACACCTTTAATCCCAGCACCTTGTGGGATCTCTGTGAGTTCGAGGCCAGCCTGGTCTACAGAGCGAATGCCAGGCTCCAAAACTACACAGAGAAACCCTGTCTCAAAAAACAAAAAAAAAAAAAACCAAACAAACAACAACAACAACAAAAAAAAACTGACATTTTGCTTTTCTTTAAGCCTTTGGAAATCACCTCTCCTATCCACAAATCATCATGGTTATGAGATTCAATATTGACTGTATGTTGGATCCATTCCTCTGTGGGTGTTGATCTTATCTTTAAAGGGCCCAATCACCCTTTTGCATTATGAGCTAGCATCTAACTTCTGGATCTGATATCATTCCATTTACAGCTGAAGTCAATCTTTGCAAAAATTTGGTGAAGGCTTCTTTTGGGCGTAGTATGACTTTAATTAATGGCTCAAGGCGTGATCATCAAATGTAACTTGTCTGTCCATATCAGCATAATGGCCCTCACCAAGGATTCAATCTTAGGAAATCTCATAACTTCTAGCTCTACCTTGCTGTTTGATGACCCTAGCTTCATCTCAACCACCAAGTATTCCATTGTAACTGAGGACCATATTCCAATACTGTTGTAATTAAATCTTTGCAGTCTTGTGGAATAACTGTTCTGAGTGGACCATGAACTTAACATTTGCCTCACAAAAGGTGAATGCCCACCATATGAAACTATTGCTTTTTTAAATCTCTCTAAATTTAACATTTCTATATGATCCCATATAGCTTTTGAATAGCCTTGAGGATATATAACATCTGGTGGTCTTTCTTGAATGGTATCTGAATAAATTATGTTTTTTTAATAACCTGTGGCTGCTCCTCTCTGATTTCATAATATACTGGTGAGGTTGGTTCTCTGCTAAATTTGTCTGTCTGTTTCTGAATATTTTTATTATGTTTTAATAAGTTTTTCTAGGGCTTGTACCTGAATATTAAGTTTTGTATGTTATCAAACACCTTTTTTACTCTTTTTAATCAGTAAATATTTCTAGAACCTTTATCTGATCAGTCAAAATTGTATTATTCTCCTTAATAATTATTTGTAAGGCTTGCATATTATCAGTAGTAGCCTATTCTAAGGCTTGTATCTTTTGAATAGTAAGTTTTTGGGTTTTTTTGTTTTTTTTTTGAATAGTTAAGTTTTTGTTAGATTTGCATATTATCAATCAATTTTTCATATTTGGCACAGTTATCAAACAATTTTAAGGATAAAATATGAATTACCAGACTAATCATTATTATGATCAACATTATATCAATCCTAGCTAAGGTGTTTATCTCCTAATTTTTTTTGTTGTTGTTGTTTTGGTTTTGGTTTTTGGTTTTTCGAGACAGGGTTTCTCTGTTGTAGCTTTGGAGCCTATCCTGGCACTCACTCTGGAGACCGGGCTGGCCTTGAACTCACAGAGATCCACTTGCCTCTGCCTCCCGAGTGCTGGGATTAAAGGTGTGCGCCACCAACGCCCGACTCTCCTCAGTTTTTTTAGCATCCCATCCATAGTAGCTGTGAGCAGGGTCCTAATTCCCTGCATTGTAATATTTCCAGTCTTTGACATGGGAAATGTTTTAAGATTGTTCTTTCCTCTATTCTTTTGCCTTTAAAATTTTTTATGTAGGTAATTTTTTCTTTTTATTGATAATTTTTATTTTATTTTTAATTACTCATATTTACATATCCACCCCTCGCCCTCCCATCCTCCCATGTTCCCCATCCAACCCACCCCAACCCACTCCCCGACTCCTCCCCAAGGATAGTGAGGCCCTCCACCAAGGACCTTCAAAGTCTGTCATCTTGTTTGGGGGAGGGTCTAGACCCTCCTTGTTATATCTAGGCTGCACTAGTATCCCTCCATAGGGAATGTGCTCCCAAAGTCCATTTGTGCTCTAGGGATAAAGACTGGCTCTGCTGTTAGAGGACCCATAGATTGTCTTGGCCTCCTAGCTGGTACCCACATTCAGAGGGGTTGGTTTGGTCTTGTCCAATGCTGTTTCCCCAGCTTTATGACTAGGGTCTCCATTCTATCAGTAGGTCAGGTCCACTGTTTCTGCAGGTCTCTCCATCCCAGTCTTGGCTCCTTTGCTCAACCCTCCTCCCTCTCCACAACTGAATTCCAGTAGTATGGTTCAGTGCTTAGCTATGGGTGTCTGTTCCTGCTTCAAACAGCAACTGGATGAAGACTCTCCTTCCTCTCCCTGCCCCCGGGCTCCAATTTGGTCAGGGGTTCTTATTCCCATCCCCTTCTTCAAGGGACTATGCAATCTTCTCTTGGGGTCCTCCTTGTTTCCTAGCTCCTCTGCCAGGGTGGAATATAGGCTAGTGATCCTTTGCTCTATGTCTAAAAATCAAAAATGAGTGAGTTCATACCATGTTTATCTTTTTGTGATTGGATTACCTCACTGAGGATGGTTTCTTCTAGTTCCATCCATTTTGCGAATTTCAAGATTCCATTGTTTTTTTTCTGCTGTGTAGTACTCCATTGTGTAAATATACCACATTTTCTCTATCCATTCTTCAGTTGAGGGACATCTAGGTTGTTTCCAGGTTCTGGCTATTACAAATAATGCTGCTATGAACATAGTTGAACATATGTCCTTATTGTGTGAGTGTGCATTCTTTGGGTGTATGCCCAAGAGAGGGATTGCTGGACCTTGAGGTAGACTGATTCCCATTTACCTGAGAAACCACCATACTAATTTCCAAAGTGGTTGTACAAGTTTGCATTCCCACCAGCGATGGAGGAGAGTTCCTCTTTCTCCACATCCTCTCCAGCATAGACTGTCATTGGTGTTGTTGATTTTAGCCATTCTGACAGGAGTAAGATGGTATCTCAGAGTGGTTTTGAGTTGCATTTCCCTGATGGCTAAGGATGTTAATCACTTTCTCAAATGTCTTTCAGCCATTTTGGATTCCTCTGTTGAGAATTCTCTATTTAGTTCTGTACCCCACGTTTTAATTGGATTGTTTGGTGTTTTGGTGGCTAGCTTCTTGATTTCATTGTATATTTTTGGTGATCAGCCCTCTGTCAGATGTGGGGTTGGTGAATATCTTTTCCCATTCTGTGGGCTGCTGTTTTGTCTTGCTGACTGTGTCCTTTGCCTTACAGATGCTTCTCAGTTTCAGGAGGTCCCATTTATTAATTGTTAATCTCAATGTTTGAGCTACTGGTGTTATGTTCAAAAAGCGGTCTCCTGTACCAATTTGTTCAAGGGTGCCATCTACCTTCTCTTCTAGGAGGTTCAGTGTGGCTGAATTTATGTTGAAGTCTTTGATCCATTTGGACTTAAGTTTAGCGCATGGTGATAGATAATAGCCTAGTTTACTGTTTAAAAGTTTCCAAGTGACTTACCACAGTTCCCATCCTCAGAGAACTGAGGTGTATAGATGTAGTAATGATGTTTTACCACCAGATAGAGCCACTGCTTGGAGGACTGAATTGTCTGAAGGTATTCAGATTGTAGTGAGGATGTTTGAAGGCAGCTCAGGGTCAGCAGGTGCAGGGAGCGTGCGGGGAACGACAAAGCTGTGGGATGTTCCACGTTTGGGAGCCAGATTCTAAAATTTTCTTTATGGTTTATTAAAATGCAAAACACCATGCACAAACATTAAAGAACAAAAGGAGAACCTAAGCCTAATCACAAGCCATCGCCAACACCAGCTGTAGCTGGAGTCACTCCTCCGCTCCACCTTTTCTCTTAGTCACTTCCATTCCCAATGAAAATCCCACCTCTTGGACCAAAAAACTCCTCTCAATTGGCCAGCAGACCAGTAACAGAATTCCTTTAACGGAAAGTTAGGACTAAAAGAGGAATCAAGTGTTTGTGCCGGGCATGGTAGCACAAATCTTCAGTCTCAGCACTTGAGAGGCAGAGACAGGCAGATCTAAGTACTAGGCCAGGTGGTCTATATAGCAAGTTCTAAGACAGCCATGGCTACATAGAGACACCTTGGAGAGAAGGGGGGGGGAGGGTGTGTTTTTTATACCACTGATTTGCTTGTTTTCGATAGCCCAGGCTGGCCTCAGATTCTTTATGTAGCTGCTGAAAAAGCCTTGAATTACTGATTCTCTTGCCTCCACCTCCCAAGTGTTGGGATTATACCCACTCATTTTTTAAAAACAGATATTCAGGGTCCTGCGTCTGACACCTGAGCCTCAGAACCCTCATCCAGTGGCTCTGATGGAGCAGAGGCAGACACCCACAGCTATACACTGAACTGAACTCTGGAACCTAATTGCAGAGAGGGAGGAATGAAGATCAAAGGGGTCGGTACCAGGCTGGTGAAACCCACAGAAACAGTTGTCCTGAACAAGGGGGAGCACATGGACCCCAGACTGCTGTCTGGGAGGCCAGCACAGGACTGATCCAGACTCCTGAACATGGATGTCAGTGAGGAGGCCTCTGCACTCTAGGGGCCTCCTGGTGGTGGATTAGTATTTTTCCCTGGTGTAAGAAGGGACTTTGAGAGCCCATCTCACGTGAAGGGATGCACTCTCGGCCTGGACACATGGGGGAGGGCCTAGGTCAGGCCCAGGATGATGTGGTGGACTTTGGGGAGCCCCTGTCGAGGACCCTACCCTGCCTGGGCAGTGGAGGGTGGGGGGCAGGTGGGAGGATGGGGAGGGGTGGGAGAGAGGTGAGGGAGAGGGAGAAGCGATTGACATGTGAAGCAAGCTTTTTCCTAATTTGAACTAATTAAAAAAATTACAAAAAAAACCAGATATTCAGGTGAAGATAATGAGTAATTAATATAATTGAAGAGTCAGAAGTTTGGAGGTAAGATCAGGCCATGACAAAGAAATTGGGGTTCTTCAGCATAAGAATAGTATTTAATTTTTGGAATCAATGATTTGACCCACTATGTGTACAGAGAAGTTGGGGGTACTCCTTTTGGAAGGACAGGAAACAGCAAAGAACACATAGAAACAGAAGCCAATGACTTATGAAAAGTGTCAAGAATGACGAAGAAATTGACCCAAGACACAATGTAACAGAATATATAACTTCATAGGGTGCTCAGTTATTTTTTCTGCTACCATGATGAAATACCCTGATATAAACAACTTGGTGCAGAAAAGGTTTATTTTGGCCACAGTGAGGGTATGGTCCATCCCAATGAGGAATTCAAGGCAATGGGAGCTTGAAGCAACTGGCCACATTGTGTCTGCAGTCAGGAAGGGGCGAGCCATGGATGATTGTGCAAACTTCCTCTTCCTTATGCAGCCCAGGACCCTAGCCCAGGGAATGATGCTACCATTAAAGTGGCTCTTCCTCCTCAGAAGTCCTCACGGGTGTTCCTGGAGACCTGATTCCTAGATGATTCTAGACCCTACAAGTTGACTGTCAACATCAACCCTCACAGGAGACAATGCTAAACAAGTTTCATGATTTGGGGCAATTTATCTTCAAATAGTATGATAAGTTTTTTTTTTCTTTTTCGATTTTCATTTGTGGGTGGTGTGCATGTATATATGTATGTTTTCCATGTGTGTTGGCCCACTTGTGTGTGGGGAGGTGTTGCACATGCATTTAAGGGGCCTGAGGCTGATATGAAGCATCCATCTTTCTGGATCATTCTTCCACTTTATTCCCTGAGGAAGGATCTCTCAATCAAAACCAGAGCTGGCCAACATGGCTAATCCTGCTAGTCAGCTTGCCTTTGGGTTCAGTGGCTATTCCTACAGGGCATTTAAATGGATTATGGAGATCCAAACTCCCATGCTTGTAAGGCCAGTCCTTACAGAGCCTTCTCTCAGCCCTACAATCAGATTGTAAACTGTATTGTCTAACATTGCTTTCCTATCATGTTACAGACAGATCTCATAACAGAGTGCTAAGACCTGTTAATATAGGTGAAGGGCACACAGGTGTTCCATGTACACTTTCATAATAAGGATGCTGGGAGAGGCTGCTTTGAAAGGGGCAGCCATTGACTGTATTCCGTTACCCATTCTTCCCAATGTCAAATAACATCTGTTCCTAGTACTCATCTTTTGGTATAAATGCTATTCCTTTTCCAACTCGGGAAAATCACTGTAAAAATAGCTGATACCAGTTCTAGTCTAAATATGTACGCAAAACATTTTCTAAGTAAAAACATATTCTAAAATGGCAGGGAGATGAGAGTGGCACGGTGCACCTCTAATCCCAGCACACAGGAGGTAGTCAGGAGGACCAAAGGTTCAAGGCTAACTTTGGAAATCAATATGGCAGTTTCTCAGAAAATTGGGAATTGATCTACCTCAAGACCCAGCTGTACCACTCTTGGACATATACCCAAAGGACATCCTACCACAAGGACACTTATTCAACTATGTTCATAGCAGCTTTATTCATAATAGCCAGAAACTGGAAACAACTTAAGTGTCCCTCAACCAAAGGATGGATAAAGAAAATGTGGTTCATTTACACAATTGAGTATTAGACAGCTGTTAAAAACAATGACATCATGAAATTTGCAGGAAAATGAATGGAACTAGAAAAAATCATCCTGAGTGAGGTAACCCAGAAAGAAAACATGGTATGTACTCACTTATAAGTGAATAATAGTTGTAAAGTAAAAAAAAAAAAAAAATATGCTACAATCCACAGACCCAGAGAGGCTAAGTAATGAGAGCTTAAGGGGGGCACAAGGATCTCCGTAGGAAGCAGAAATTTCAAGAGTGGACTAGGGGTGGCTGGGGAACACTTATTCTGAACTGGCCATCTTCTGTAACCAGGCAAGACCTCAAGTGGAGGGATTAGAACACCAACCCAGGCACAAAACTACAACCTGCAGTGTGCCCAGCCTTCAGAGTATTCTGGGACCAAAGCCTAGCAGAATCGGTATCAAAGAGACCAGAGAGACTTCATGCAACAACTGATGGGAGCAGGTGCAGAGCCCCTGGAGTCCTGCAGAGGAGGGGGGGGGGAGGATCACAGGAACCAGAAGGTCGGGGACTCCATGAGAACACAACCCACAGAATCAACTGACCAGGGCTCTGGGGGGCTCACAGAGGTCAGGGAGCCTGTAGGGGTCTAATCCAGGTCCTCTGCATGTATGTTGCTGCTGAGTAGCTTGGTGTTCTTGTGGGATTCCCAACAGAGGGAGTAGAGGCTATCTATGACTTTCGCCTGCTTTGGGGGCCCTTTCCCTCCTACTGGGTTGCCTCAGACAGCCTTGATGAGATGTACCTGGTCTTATTGTAGCATGTTGTGCAGTGTCTTGTTGGTGTCCCTGGGAGACCTTCTATTTTCTGAGAGGAGATGGAAGGGGGTTGGATCTAGGGGAAAGGGGAGGTTGGCTGAGGGGAGGAAGGGGAAACTGCTGTTTGGATGGAAGAATAAAACAAAAAGAGTTCAAGGCTAGCCTCCATGACATAGCAGGTTCAAAGCTAGCCTGGGCAATAAAGTCATTTTAAAAATGTCATTTTAAAATGTCATTTTAAAAAGGAGAATGGGAGGAAGGAAGGGAGAGAAGAAGAGGGGAACAGGAGAAAGGAGATGGAAAGATGGAGTGTTATATTAGTCTCTTGTTTTGTTTCTGCCATAGACTAGGACAGACTACACATTTATCAGCAACAGAAAACATTGATTTGGCTCATGGCTCTGGAGGACAGGAACTCCAAGAACACAGCATCAGCATCAGGCAAGGGTCATCACACTGCCCTATAATATGCCAAAGAGCAACACAGAAAGTGAGACAGAGAAACTCAGGATGCCTCTGTCCTTTTGTGGAGATCCCAGTCCTCAGATGACACCATCAGGACATTCAAGAGGTCTGTACCCTCCAGAGCTAGTCATCCATGTCATCTCCCAAGTGTCTGCCCCTCCTTTCAATAGCTGGTTAAATGGCAACTAAAATTAGACATGTGTGTCGAAGGCAACATCCACACCTGACTTGGAATTATAGGTATTCATCTGGCTTTTATTTTTTTTAAGATTTATTTATTTATTATGTATACAGTGTTCCATCCGCATTTATGCCTGCAGGCCAGAAGAGGGCACTAGATCTCATTACAGATGGTTGTGAGCCACCATGTGGTTGCTGGGAATTGAACTCAGGACCCTTGGAAGAGCAGTCAGTGCTCTTAACCTCTGAGCCACCTCTCCAGCCCCCTGGCTTTTATTTTTTTAATTTTATTTTTATTAATGTGTGTATGTATGATGTGAGAGGGCACACATGTCAACACGTGTAGAGGCCAGGGGATAAGTTTGTGGAGTTGATTCTTTCCTTCCACTTTGGGTGGTGCATTCCAGACATCAGACTCGGTCACCAAGTCTGGGATCTCAGTGGGATCAGGGGAAGCTCACAGCATAAGTATCCTCTCTCTTTTTTCCTGGTGATGCTGTTTTGGGAGCTGCACATTTGCACCTCCTCACCAGATATACAGAAGCTACTGAAACCCAGAGCCAGAATAAATCCTAGAGATGGGTTTTTTCAGGGCTTGACACTGGATCAAAAAAACCAACACAGTTTCCATGTTAACTCTCTGTTATTCAGAGATGCAATTCATGGGAAAAGCTGGATAAATGTTTCCTTTTACCAACTTTCAGATAGTGTTGGTCCCTACCCTGCTCCCCCACAGAGTTTCTGTGTAGCTGTGGAACCTGTCCTGGAACTCACTCTGTAGACCAGGCTGGCCTCAAACTCAAAGATATCTGCCTGCCTCTGCCTCCTGAGTGCATTAAAGGCATGCACCCACCACCACCCAGCCCAAACAGTAATTTTTAATATCAAGTATCTAGTTGTTCACTTTTTCCTTTATGTTGGATTTTCAAAATTGTCTATTTTAATCAAAATCTACATGAGATCCTTACTTTGCTCCTGAAATAGCTCTTAATATTTTATAATCTCATCTTTCTCCATCTTTTCCCACTATTAGTTAACAATTTTTATTATTTTATGTGTATGTGTGTTTTACCTGCATGCACACTGTACATGCCTGGTACTTAAGAGGGCCAGAAAAGGGCAGGCATTGGATTTCTTGGAGCTGAGGTCACAGATAATTGTAAGCCTCCATGTGGGTGCTGGGAATTGAACCTACCTGGGTCCTCTGGAAGAGCAGCCAGTGCTTTTAACTGTTGAGCCATCTCTCTAGGCTCTATTATTATTATTGTTATTGTTATTATTGTTGTTATTATTATTATTATTATTATACTTCTTATTGAAGCCATAGAAATTGGAGCATAGTGGTACACATCTAGAATACTAGCACTCAGGACACAGAGGCAGCAGGATTTTGAGTTTGGGACTAACCTAGGATATATATTTAGATACAGCCTAAGAAAGAAAGAAAGAAAGAATGAAAGAAAGGAAGGAAGGAAGGAAGGAAGGAAGGAAGGAAGGAAAAGAAAAGAAGCTTTGCAGGCTGGGCATATTTCTGCACTGGGGTTGGGGGAATACCCCTTCTCTCTAATGGTTAATTTTATCAACTTGATTGAGTTGAGAAGCACCAACGTTAGTAAAGCACCTTTTAGGGTGTATCTGTGAAGGCATTTCCAGAGAGGATTATGGGAGAAACACCTAGAATGTGAGTGACACCATCCTGCTGAGCCATCTTGCCTGCCCTATTATTAAGTTTTTAAAGGCACGACACTGACACTATGATTTTGTTTTAATGAAGAATCCTTATTTTTATGAATAATATACTGAAATATTTATTGATAAAATAACACCACAGATATCCACCAAATAACGGGGAGGGGGTGCGGCGGGGAGGGTGGCGCAGACATATGGATGAAACAAGATTGGCCATGAATTGCCTCCAGGAGAGTCACAGGCAAGGTATCTGAAAGCAGGTACATTCACATGTGAGAAAGAAGGTTTGTGTGTGAGAGAGAGGGGGGAGGAGGGAGGGAGACAGAGAGAGAGAGAGAGAGAGAGAGAGAGAGAGAGAGAGAGAGAGAGAGGGAGATCTACCTCCCACCGCATCAGCATCAACTTTTAAGGATCGGTGACATCACCCAGTAAACTAAAAACCTAACGGTGAACGGGCTGCAGCAGTTCCCCTACGGGGTTTCCCAAGCTAGTTAACATCCCCTCCTCTCTTTTATTAGTCCTGTCCTAGTTCAGTCTTTCATCTCCAGTAGATGGAACCACCACACAGCCTTCTTCGGAAACATTCTCCCTCACTACAACCACCACAGCGCTCTTCCTAAAAGCAGGCTCTTCAGCCTGAAATTACTGCCACCAACATTAGTCCTCAAACATGAGTAAAGGGCCAGAATCCAGTGTTTGTTAAGCTTACCATGGACAGCTTAATTACTCGACAGGCCCACATTCCTAGTCTCTAGCCCCTGCACAAACTACAGAAAACAGATTCCCTCCAGGCCTGGTAGCACATACTTGTAATCCCAGTACAGGAGCCCCATGATTCCAAAGCCACCCTGTTTCACTCTCTCAGCCCGTAAGATCGCAAACAGTTTCTCAGTTAACTCTAATTGTGAAGAGTGCGTTTTGCTGGAAAGATGAACACGCACTGGCCTGCTCCACCGCCTCTGGGACGACTTCTCTCTCCAAACCCGCACGATTCCTTCCCTTATACGGCGCGCTACCCACCCACACGTCCGCACGGCCCGTCCTGCCTCGCTCCGTTCCGCCGCGAGGTGGCGGGAGGGTCCCGGGCGCCGGGAGCCCTCGGCAGGGATCCAGTGACGTCACGCAACCCTGGCGATGATTGGCTGTTTCGCGATGACCTTGAGGGGCGGAGTCAGTGACAGAGCCGGAAACGCCGGGAGCAGCGAAAGCCACGTCCCGAGACTGCGCGTGCGCACTCAGAGGCGCCCAACCGCTGTAGAGGCCTCTGCACCGCCTCCTGTGGCCTGAGGGGGCGTACTCGCGTCTACGCGCTGCCCGGCGCAACCTGCAGACAGGGGTCACACCGCCGCGGGCTGGGCGATAGCGAGGGGAGGATTCACCTGGACAGGAGGGGTGGCTCCGAGAGGTCCCTCTTAGTGACAGGAACACAAAGAGGAGGAGGGGGTGCAGCACTGAGGGGCTCTGGGTACGCTGATGGGCCGGTGTCACCCCAAGGAAGGGTCCCCCTGAAGGAGAGCGGGCTCCGAGGGGCGGGACCTTGCCGAGGGGGTGGGCTCGGGCGGAGGGAGGGGCTCCCTGGCAGGTGGAGGCTTCTCTTAAGAGAGGGTCATTAGGACAAAGAAGTAAGAGGGGTGGTCGCCGGGCGGGGCCCCGGAACCTGAACTTAGGGGGAATCGGGATGGAGTGAGGAGGGGTCGGGGCCGGGCAGGGATGCGGCAGAGGCTCCCTACGGGCCCGGGTACCACGGCCGCCCGAGAAGACAGGTGTTAGCGAGCCCCGAGGTTTAGGGTGTCGGGGTCAGAAGACCCTAGAAATGGGCAGTCGCGGTGGTGCGCAGGTAGCGGGGTTGATCGGTGGAGCCCAGGGCGCCGGCGGCTCGGCGCCCGCCGTCAACCCTTAAGTCCCTCAATTAATTATTCACGGCCGGCCTACGCGCGGGTGCGTACCTGAGGGGGCGTGGCCGGGCCGCAGCCCGCCCGGGCTCCAAGGAGTTAACCCCAGGCCGGGCCCAGCCCCGCCCCGGGCAGGCCGCGCAGCCTGAGCCCGGCGGCGAAGCGGAGCAGCAGCCGCCCGCCCGCCTCCGCCCGCGGGAGCCCGCCCGCCGGCGCCCCGGAGCGCCGCCGCCGCCCGCCCAGGCCCAGGCCCGCGCAGAGCGGAGAACCGCGGCGTTCCCCCGGGCCCAGCTCGCCGGCGCGGCGGGGGCGGGCCCGGGACCTTCGGCAGGTCCTCCGTCCTCCCGGCGGGAGCGGGAGTCCCGGCACCCGGGATCGGACTGGGCCGGCGCCCATGGCGAGCGCGGCCTGCCCGGGTCCCGGGGACCCGGCCATGTGAAGCAGGCCTGGCCTGGGGGCCCGGCCATGGCCGGGGAACGACCCCCACTGCGGGGCCCCGGGCCCGGAGAGGCGCCGGGGGAGGGGCCGGGGGGCGCAGGCGGAGGCCCGGGCAGGGGCCGGCCCTCCTCCTACCGGGCCCTCCGCAGCGCCGTGTCCAGCCTGGCGCGTGTGGACGATTTCGACTGCGCAGAGAAGATCGGGGCCGGTTTCTTCTCTGAGGTCTACAAGGTAAGACCCACAGGGAGAGTAGAGGGGCGGGACCGAGCCTTCCCCGGGAGGCTAGAACTTTAGAGGCCCACAGCCTGGGTTAGAGATCCAGTACTTTAGCCGGGCACACTCCGATCCTTGCCGCCCCCAGGTTCGGCACCGACAGTCGGGGCAAGTCATGGTGCTGAAGATGAACAAGCTCCCCAGTAACCGGAGCAACACGTTAAGGGAGGTGCAGCTGATGAACCGGCTCCGGCACCCTAACATCCTCAGGTGAACGGCCTAGCCCCTTGCCGGGCAGCTTGCTGGACCAGGGGGGCTAGGGGGGTGGGGAGGAAAGGTCCCTCGGGAAAGGAGGGAGATGCGGTGGAGCCCGGGCTCTTACCGCCTACTCTTCTATCTTCTCATGGTCTTTCAGGTTCATGGGGGTCTGTGTGCACCAGGGGCAGCTGCACGCTCTTACGGAGGTAAGCATTAGGTATAGGCCAGGAAAGAGGGAAGGCACCACACCTCCAAGTGAAAGTGTCAGGGGGTTTGGTGAATCTGCAGGGAGATTAAAAAGGAGCCACCTGAGACCTTGGGACCTCCTTCAACAGGAGGCGCCCTGAACTTTCCTTAGGGCAAACCATATACCGGAATCCTCAGCTAGAGTCATTCCGTGTATCCCTGAGAACAGTGCTGACCTATGGTACTTTCTGCCATATTTTGTATCTGTGCCCAACACAGGAACTAGCAGCCACACATGGGCTAGACTAAAGCAAGAGCTGGTGTGACTGAAGAACTGAATGCCTGATTGTATTTAAATGTATTAGCTGGCATAGCTACACCCAGCACTGCTGTGATGGACAGGGCAGCCTAGGGTGTAAGTGGGAACCTTAGAGCACACTCACCTTTCTGACCTCTGTGATTCTCCTGAGTGTCACCTGGCTTATCGGTGGCAGACAGTCATTCCCCTTCTCTTTCCCCTGTGTCCCAGTATATGAATGGGGGCACCCTTGAACAGCTGCTCAGCTCCCCAGAACCCCTATCCTGGCCAGTCAGGCTCCACCTAGCTCTGGACATTGCCCAAGGCCTACGGTACCTACATGCCAAAGGTGTGTTTCACCGAGACCTCACATCCAAGGTAGGCTGGCCAAGGTGGGTGAGAAAATGAAAGAGGGTTTGTGAGCATTACGTTGTGACTGGCCTGTGGATGTTGGCCTGTGGGTAGTAAATATGTTAGGATGTTGTGGTGACAAGGTGTTGGAAATTGTTAAAGAATGGGGCTAGGAGTGCTCTGAGGAACTGTCACACTGAGTATTGAATGTTGCTGCAATAATGGGGTGCATTGGAGAACTGAGAGGGAAGGTTGGGGTGATGCTGTAGTGACACAGGGTTTTGGGTATATACTGGAAGATCAGAAGCAGGTGAAGGGTGTGTGAGGATGCCTATGTGTGTGTGTCAGAACTGTCTGGTCCGAAGGGAAGACCGAGGCTTCACAGCTGTCGTGGGTGACTTTGGACTGGCTGAAAAGATTCCTGTGTATAGGTGAGGTGAATGTCCTTCATACCCCAAGCCTTCCAGGGATCCCCTATACATGAGTAAAGCCCCCAGTGATATTTTCCGTGGGTGGGGAGAAGGCTCGCCCCATCCCCTTTTCCCTGGGGGAGATGCCTAAATAGGCAGTTCTGACCACCCTGCTCCTTCAGGGAAGGGGCAAGGAAGGAGCCATTGGCTGTGGTGGGCTCCCCATACTGGATGGCTCCAGAGGTGTTGCGAGGAGAGCTGTATGATGAGAAGGTAAGAACCTCAAGTTCCCCCAGATATCTTGAGATGGAGCCCCATCCAACAACAACCCTACTAAATATTCAGAAGCATCCCCCCATACCCCTCACTGTTGCTTTCCAACACAAGATAACTGACAACTCCTCCCCTTGGCATGGTCCGTCTCCTACCTCCAGGCTGACGTCTTCGCCTTTGGGATTGTTCTCTGTGAACTCATTGCCCGAGTACCTGCGGACCCTGACTACCTACCCCGTACTGAGGTGAAGTAACGTCCACAATAAGTGTCTCATAACCAAGGAGGGCTCCTCCCAGTGTGGCACAAGCAGAGCCCAAGGAAGGCTAACTCGGCAGCCCCTCCTCTGTCCCCACAGGACTTTGGCCTGGATGTGCCTGCTTTTCAAACCCTGGTGGGAAAGGACTGCCCGCTGCCTTTCCTGCTTCTGGCTATCCACTGCTGCAGCGTAAGCTCCACTCCCTCCTGACCTGTCCTTGAGTTGTCTTCTAAGTCCTGGTGATAATGGGACTTAGAAGACACCCTTCTCCTGAGCCCTGAGTGACGCTGCCCTGTCTTTATCTGTCAGATGGAACCCAGCACCCGTGCCCCCTTTACTGAAATCACCAAGCACCTGGAACAGATCCTGGAGCAGCTGCCTGAGCCTGCTCCCCTCTCCAAGATGCTCCTTGCTGAGGCTCCCTTGCCATACAATCGGGGTAAGTGAGCATGGCCTTGACCCAACAGAAGTCCTGTCTCTCCTGAGACTCAGCTATCTGGAGGAGGCGGGGTCAGGTGGAGTCAGGCTGGATGGAGAGGCATCTCAGAGAGCCCAAGAAAGCAGAGGTAGGAAAGAAAAGGTAGAAAGGTAGCTGGAGGAGGGGCTGGTTATATGACTTGTCAGGTCAAGGCACTTGCATAAGGACCCAAGTCCTGAAAGCTTCCTCTGACCTCTGACCTTCACCTACAGCTCCAGCATCCTATGGTTCACACAGGTGTACACATAGACATATGAGTACCTCTTTTTTTTTTTTCATAAGGAAAAAAGGTAATTGGAAGTAACAGCTCTCCCTTCAGAGCACCTGTAGGACTCCTCCTGAGCTCTTGTCCCACCACCTTCCTGGGGGAATAAGGGCCTCACTCTGTGAGCAGATGCTGACAACAATGGTCATGTACCTCTCTTTCTACAGGGTCTGTTCCAAGAGGAGGTCCCTCTGCCACACTTCCCAGGCCAGACCCCCGGCTCTCCCGCAGCCGGTCAGACCTCTTCCTGCCACCTTCACCAGAATCACCCCCCAGTTGGGGGGACAATCTAACACGAGTCAACCCTTTCTCTCTACGGGAAGACCTCAGGGGTGGCAAGATCAAACTCCTGGACACACCCTGCAAGCCGGCCACTCCGCTACCCCTGGTACTGCCGTCGCCACTGACCTCTACCCAGCTGCCCTTGGTGACCACTCCAGAGACCCTGGTCCAGCCTGAGACGCCTGCCCGCCGCTGCCGCTCTCTACCTTCATCCCCCGAGCTCCCCCGAAGGATGGAGACTGCACTGCCAGGTCCTGGCCCTTCTCCCTTGGGCCCCTCAGCTGAAGAAAAGATGGAGTGTGAGGGCAGCAGCCCTGAGCCAGAACCCCCAGGGCTAGCTCCCCAGCTGCCTCTGGCTGTGGCCACTGACAACTTCATCAGTACTTGTTCCTCAGCCTCTCAACCCTGGTCTCCCAGATCAGGACCTCCCCTCAATAATAACCCCCCTGCTGTGGTGGTCAGTTCCCCACAAGGATGGGCTGGGGAGCCCTGGAACCGAGCACAGCATAGCCTTCCCCGGGCAGCAGCCCTGGAGCGGACAGAACCCTCGCCACCCCCATCAGCTCCCCGGGAGCCCGAGGAGGGCCTGCCCTGCCCTGGCTGCTGCCTTGGTCCCTTCAGCTTTGGCTTCCTATCCATGTGTCCCCGCCCCACCCCAGCTGTTGCCCGATACCGCAACCTGAACTGTGAGGCGGGCAGTCTTCTCTGCCACCGAGGGCACCATGCTAAGCCACCCACACCCAGCCTGCAGCTGCCTGGGGCACGCTCTTAGCAAGGCCTGTGACCTCAAGCTTCCAGCCTTGGCCTTCAGGATAGCCTGTAAGGACAGAGCGCACTTGCTGGACAAAGCCAACCCCAGATGGGCTGACTGGCTCTTCTCCCCGTCTAGGGGAGCCTCAGCGTGGTCTCAAAGACAGAGCACTTCCTATCCGACCCCTGGGTTTGCCTTCCCATGGGGATCACTGAACTAGACACAGCGTTGCTGACACACAAGACTAACACGTGCAAATTATTTAAAAATATTTCAATAAAACTGCCTGGCTGGCTCCGGGCCATCCATCCACTCAGCGGTTCGCCCTCCTCCCCTGACCCATCTCCAGTTTGAGAAGTTCTTAAGGAAGGCCAAAGTCCTCACTCTCTTCCCAGGAATAGTCCAGTTTCTAGGGCGGCTTTCAAGCAGGCAGCAGGTTGCCAGGCCAGGATCTTTTAGCTGAGCATGCCCAAGAGTGAGAGAATGCTGGAGGAATTGCAGTCTTCAGAATTGGCAGACCACAGGTTAAGGATGTAGGCCACAAGCTCTTGTTATGTGTCTGGAAAAATAAAGCATCAGTGAGCTCCAGTTGACTGTCACTAACCCTAATCCAGTTCACCCTATCTTCCAGCTCCCCTGTCCCAGGCCATATCTGTCCCCATTCCCTGCCCAGCCTGGCCCTACATAAGCAGACTGAGTCACTGGAGGTTGTGGATGTGACAGATTCAGGAACAAATTTACCTCTGTCCTCTGAGCCTCTGTCTACCCGTGCCCTCTATGCTTACCATTTCAGTGCAGGTGATCTCCACCAGGAAACGGGAAAGCTTCCAACTCACAAATGCAGGGATAAAGCTCTGTGCACGTAAATGATGAAAAACTCATCCATGACTCTTTAAATTTTTCTAGTTTTCTGCAGTATGGGCTTTAAGAATAAGATGGAAGTTTTGTGAATAGAATTGGGATACACAATGGAACCCTCCCTTCCCCTTGCTTTTTGTAAAAACCAGTCCAAGTCCCTATCTCCTGCTAAGGCCACTTGGTTCAGGTACAGATTTCTGAACTTCAGCTCAAATGGTTCTTAAGACCATGGAGAGAAAAGCTCACCAAAGTCATAAAAGATGAAAACTCCACCTAAGGAGCTGGGTTCACTGGTGCTCGCCTTTACTTCCTTTAAACCCAGGAGACAGGCAGGCATAGTATGTTCCAGGCCAGCCACTACACAGTAAGACAGTCTCAAAACCATGGAACATGAAGTAGCCACGCTACTTCAGGGTTCCTGAGACAAACCGCAGCTACTCTGCTGCTCTCCGCTTTCTGCTGGGGAATTCTAGTGGCCCAGTTTTCATGGACTATGCAAGCGCAGCCACAGTTTGGGCATCTTGTCAAGGCGTAGGGAGTTCAATATTAGTGTTTCTCTGGCTATGAAGCCCTAGCTAAATTCTCACCTCCCTCTGACAGATGACACAGACATCTACCTAATAACTGCTTTTGTGTTTTTGTTTTTGAGAGTCTTGCTATGTAGCCCAGGCTGGCCTTAATTCCCAATCCTACCTCAGCCTCCTGAGTGCTAGGATTAAAGGAATGTACCATTGCAATTTTTTTTTAAGTATGTGCTAGAGACCTCCAGGTACTATGGATGGAATGTGGGATAAGAATGCAGGTCAGTGAGATGGCTTAGCAGGTCAAGGCACTAAGCCTAGTGACCCAAGTGTAATCCCTGGAGTTCACATGGCAGGAGAGAACTGACTCCTGCAAGCTGTCTTCTGGCTGCCACAGGGCACCCCTCCCTCAACACATTTTTTTAATTAATATCTTAAACAGTTGTTAAATAGAAGAAACACGGAATTACAATGCTGACTTGTAGAAGTTTTGGGAGCAAGGCCTAACAAATCCTATCAGTATGCCTTTATAAGACACTGAGTTGACAATACCTCGAAATCTCATCTCGCTGATAGTGTTCTTCAGTCTGCTGGATCCAATATGACTTTGCATCATTTAGCAACTTCTTTAAGCTGCTGGGCAGAGAAACCCAATGGGAGTAGCTCTGTAAAAAGTAAGAATATGGAATAAAATGGGGACACCCTAGGAGGCCTATGTTTTACTTAGCAAGAGACCATGCCCATTTAATACATAATCATCCTCTCAGTGCCACCAGATACAGCCCACTCTCCATTTCACCTCCAAGCTGAGTAAGAATTTGGAGTGGAGGCAGTCTGAACTTCTAATCTTGGGTAATCGAGTGTCAGGGTCTGGCCCCAGTCTGCCTGAGAGGCACGAGAGCTGATGAACAGTTAAGCAGTCAAGGGGCAGGTCAGCAAGCCAAGACACACTAAAGTGGAGATGGTTCAGACATATCAGCTCTCACCAATGTTAAGCAATAGCAACACAAGACTGAGAAGATACCGAAGCTGGTGCCACATCTCCTGGCACTAGTGTGACTGTCCATATCTGTCACGGGGAAGCAATGCAAACCATGGCATGTGGCAGACATACACTGCCACTTCTGACTCAATGACACACCTCCCTTTACCAATGGTACCCACTTGAGAATATGGATAAGGGTGTGCTTACTGAGTAAGAATACTTATCAAGTGTCCATAATGTTGCCAGTTGGGAAGACAGAGATATGCAGTATTTTCGGCTCTCCTCAAAACTTCTGAGAGTGCTTGAGATATAGAAGCATCTTCCCTGTTCTCGTGTCCATCCCAGCGGACAGCAGGTGTCTACAAAGCAGAAAGAATATGACAGTCACAACACTTGGAATAAAGTGACCAGTTAGCCAGCTGGTTGCTAACAGTAGTCCCTCAGGTCTACTCTTGACATCTTCATCAACTTTAGTGCTTGATCTTTGCAATCTTTCTGCCTTTTCTGGAAACATTTTACTTCTTAACAATGTGGGAAGATTATTTTAGTGGAGCTAGTGTTACTGTCCCTTGCCTGGGCTCCCACATTGATCAATGGGCTTCTCAGGCATTCATTCATTCACTGATTCCATTTACTTCCTAACACATCTCCACTGCACATTCAAAGTTTTGCCTCTGTCCTCGACCCCTGACCACATCTTTCTCCACAACGCCATAAGCAGATAGACTTGGTTCCTGTTTTTCTGAAATTACAAACACCTCCATTTCTATATTTTCACTTAAAGATGCCTGGCTCTGTTGTTTTCCAGGTTACCTTTTAAAAATGAACATCCTCTTTAACATCCCACACCTCTTTCCATTTGATCCATCAGTCCTAGCTCTATCACTCAGAAAGCATTCCCTATCCACTGACTCGCCCGCCCTCCCCCCTCCCTCCCTCTCTCACTCTCTCTCTCTCTCTTCCCCCCCTCTCATCCATCTACATTTTCTTATGTCCCCATCAAGCTTCAAGCTTCTCCCATTGATCTATACTGTGGCAACTTAAAGGAATTTTTTAAAATCAGTGTGACTGACTTGAAGAGAGTGAGAGAATAAGAAACATGCTGAAAGGTAGGCAGGGGCCTTGAAAGTCATGTTAAGGAAAGAGGGGGCTGGAGGGAGGGAGAGAGAGAGAGACACAGAGAGGGAGAGGGAGAGGATCTCATAATGTAGCCTAGGCTGGGCTCAAATTCCTCATCCTCCTGCCTTAGCTTCCTAAATGCTGAAGTACAAGTGTGTGTGCCACTATGTCTGGCTCTGGACTTTTTATTATACTATTAGGAAGAGAAAATAATGTCAGGTTTTTCATAGAGGAGTTTTGCTCTCTATCCACATCCCATGTCTGGGCATATACTGGAGTGTATTATACCCCTTTACTACTTAGATAACTAATTAGAATGGCATGGCCTAGACCGGGACAGCATGATTAGATTTGTGGGTTTTTTTTTAAGGATTTCCCCATAACTAGAGTTGGGCCAATGGTTAAAGCACTTGCCACACAAGCATGAGTTCCAAACTTAGAATCCCCAGATCCTGAGTCTGGTGACTTAAATGAGAACGGCCCCCATAGACTCATATATTTGAATGCTTGGTCCCGAGTTGGTGGAACTGTTTGGGAAGGACTAGGAGGTGTGGCCTTGTGGAAGGAGAGGAGTCAGTGGAGGCAGGTGGTGAGGTTTCAAAAGACTTCTACTACTCCCATGTGTTCTCTCTGTGTCCCACTTGAGGAGCAAGATGTGAGCTCTCAGATGTTCCTGCCATCATGCCTTCACTCTGCCATCGTGGATCCTAACCCTCTGAATCCACAAACCCAATTAAACTCGTTTGCGTTACCTTGGTCTTGGTGTTTTGTCTCAGCAATAGAAAGTAACTAAGACACCAGTGAGTGGTAGCCATCCTATCATACCTGCCGTGGAAAGCAAAGAATCCCCACAGAAAGCTGCCATATTGATGAGCTCTGAGTTTGACCAAGAGATCCTGCCTCAGTGAATAAAGTAGAAGAGCAATCAAGGATGAAACTTTGCGTCAAAGAAACTGTGCACACACACACACATGCATACATACGCACATACAAACACACACACACACACACACACACACACACACACACACACACACACACACATGAAAATGAACAGATGAAAAAAAAAGGAGGAATACAGGTAGGCTAGGTGGAATCGTTCTGATGAGTTGATAATGGCAGTACCTGCTGAACATGATGGAAAAGGCACGATGGAGAGGGAGTCACTGCGAAAAGCAGACAGACTACTGCAGAGCAGAACCTCAGTGGCACCAGGCTGATCAATGGTACAATTTATCACACCTGATGCAGGCCTATACTAAATTGTCAGCTGGGCTCATCCAGGATTGAGTTTTCAATCAGTCTAGTGCACCAGGACCAGGAAACAAAAGAGTGGGTGATTGGGTAATAGGCTCTGGAACCCAAGATGGATTGAGAGAGAAGTGAGGATAAGAGATAGCTGTGGGAAAGAAAGAAAACTGGGACTCCCCAGGCTGGATGCCTTGGGAAGGTGGGAGGAGAGTAGAGAACCCTGTAGGGCTGGGTAGCTACAATCGAAATAGATGTCTACACCCAAGCTGTGAACAGATGGGCACCACGGGACATGAAGGTCTAAAGTGTAGATATGGGAATGGGTGGCAGCACTGGCAAGGGACTGAGAGTCATGGAAAATAAGGTGAAGGAGAGTGGCTAGGAGATGGCTCAGTAGTTAAATGTGTTTGCCACAAAAGCATGAGGACTTTAGTTCAGATACCTGGCACCCATAGAAAAAGTAGAGCTGAGCTTGGCCATGCTCTACATTGAGTGGAGAAAGCCTATCTCAAAAACTATTCTCCAACGACACACACGGGAGTGGGGGGGGGGGCGGGGGAGCGGAGAAAGAGCACACACTCACGAATGCACACATGCACACAGAGACACCAGAGGCATAAGATGAGAGCTAGGGGCGTGTGAAAGGTTCAGGCATTATGCTGGCCTGTCTCTCTGTTATAAAAAGCTTTTTAACAAAACATTTTAAATGCCATATTCTCTAGATCTCTGAGCATTTGAGGACTGTCTGTTTAGTATCTCAGCAGTTAAAAGTTTGCCTTTAGTTAGAGAAAAATCCCTTTTTGTAATAAAAGCTGTACCTTTGTAAACGGCTTACAGGATGGACTGAGTGGTATAAATATTTTGTTAGTTTGAAATAGACCTTTGTGATTTTAAACTTTCATCATTATTTAAAGATACATGAGTTAAATTTAAGTTGTATGGACCTAGCTTATATTTTAAGTATAGTTAAATTAGACCTTTATGACTTTAAATGTTTACCATCATTTAAAGATATATAGCAATTTAGAAATATGAGACTTAACAGTTTAAGTTGCATATAGAGCTAGATAAGTATAAAATTAAATTCAATCTTGCTGTCTTAAGCTTGGTGGAAGCATCTAGATGCCCCCTGGGTCAGAAAGAGATTTGGACAATGTGATGTAGGTTGCTGGAGATTTCTTTGTGCCTCTGCCCCCATGATCTGCCATATAGCTGGGTGCATCCCCCTAAACCCAGTGTTCTTCTCAGTAACCAAGTTGCATAGCCCACCCAGGTCAGCCACTGCTCTGGCTCACTGCCCCTTTCCTGAATAACTCACTGGCTGCTGAGAACTAGGCAGACCCAGTCACTAGACACTCCTGGATTCAGTCCATCCCTCACAGGCGGTCTGCCCCACCTCCCTGAAACCTCCCAGAAGATACCTGAAGAACAAGAGAGGCGGCTCCTCAGTGTGTCCTGAACTTTGATCAGCCTCTGGTTCAAGTCCCTCCTCCTCTGCTCCTCCCTTTCCAAATTCTCCTTGGTCCTCTGTCCCTCAGACTGACAGGCTTGTAGTTGCTGCTCAGTGGCTTCATGGATTTTCTGCTTCTCCTGTAAAGTGCTCTGACTCAGGGTCAGCTTTGTCTGGGACTCCTGCAGATCCACCTCCTTCTGCCCCAGCTGAGCTGTCTTCTGCCTGAGCTGCTGCCACAAGGTGCTGTTGGTGGCTTCCAAAATCCTGGTTACCTGCCGGAATTGCTGAGACACCTGCAGATCTGTTTGGCCATGGAAGACACTGGTTGGGTGTAGCAACACACACCTGTATCCCTGTCTAGGGAAGGCTGAGATAGGTGCCCAGGCCAGCCTGGGATACAAATGGAGAACTGGGGGGGGGGGCGGGGGCAAGACACAGATGGGGGACTTGAGAGCGCTTCCTCCTGCTGGTGCTCTAAGATTGCATTATCAACCTTTCTGCTTATGTAACTTCCTGTATAATGTGCTGAATTTAAGATCTGTCTGCCCAGTTTGAGGAACTCCTGAAGTGGGTAAGGATAACCTAGGAAGGCAGGGCATTCTAGGACAGACCCAAAAGCCAAGGGTGTCAGGACAGTGTCTTTGAGCCTTCCTGATGAAAGGCGAGTTGGGCGGAGAGAGAAGGGGAGATGTTTAGAAGGAGAGGGGCATGGGGATACCCATACTCACAGCGAACTCCCAGGCAGATGGCAGCCACCCCTAACATCAGACAGGCCAGGAGAAGGCCCAGCAAGAAGTATTGCAAGCCGACTGTGGGACCTTAGGGGACAGAGATGAGGGACAGTCAGTCCCGGGGAAGGGTGTCCACGTGGGGACACATAGAGAATGGAAATCGCTCCTAAGCGGGCTCTGTCAGTCAGGAAATAGGGGCTGGGGATTGTAACTGGTGAAACGGATTGAAGGGGGCATTACCCGGCGGAAGGAACTAAACTTCATACAGGGAAAGGGACCTGGAGGCATGTGACTAGGGACCATCGGAACAGGGGAATTGTGGTCTGGATTGACTGCAGGTGCGAACAATCGAACAATCGCTCCGGTGATGAGGTGGAGTGGCTGGGCTGTCGTTCAAGTCCCAGAAAGAGCAGCGGAGGGCAGAACCCAGCCCCACCCCTCCAGGACACACACGCATGCGGCATCTGGCATCCCTGCCCGCTGCCCGCAGGTGGGCTGCGGGTGAACGCAGGCTGGAGCTGCGGGGGTGGGAGGGGGAGATACACACAACGGGGAATCCGCCCTCCAGCCGGCGACTTCACGGAGCTCCATGACGCAGTTGGCTGCTCTGACCTGACGCCTGCCGAAGGGGAACGTCCCAATGAGGGTGGAAAGTCCCCGTAATTCCCTTCCCCCGGCCCCACACCATGCTGAGACCTTTGTCGTGGACTAAGTGCTATGGGACAGTCACTCTCGGGACTTCCTCTGCTGCCCCAGGACTCATGTCCCTTGGCCTTCGGGGCTTGGGGGAGTGGTCCCTGCTCACCTCCTGCTTGCCCCCAGAAATGCCACGCAGTGAAGTCCTCTCTCCGGAAGCCCTTCTTGGGTCGCCCTGTCCACACCTCATATCCCTCCTCTCTCTCCTGGGTCTCCCTTTATCACCTCTGTATCATTTCCTTGGGGTCCCTTGTCTGTGACTTCTCATCCTTCAACATCTCTTCCCACTCTTGTTCCCCACCCATCTCGCACCCGGCTGCCCTGATCCTCCCCCCAGCTTACCGCGAGGACGTTCAACTTGCCCCTGACTCTTAGCTTGTTCTCAAGTACAGCCCTGCTGCTTTCTCCAAGACTGCTCTACACTCGCCAGATAAACACAGCCTTCGTAGATAAACACACCCTTCCCGGGGCCTCCATACCTGCTTTGTCCACTCGTGCAGGGGAAGACAAGCCTGATGGTCCTCCTGGGACCGGAGACACTTGCACATTCTCATAGGTGAGTTCTCCATCCTCATAGGCCTCACAGTCTGGAAGAGGAAGGTCCGAAGTAGGAGGAGTCTGCAATGGGGACTGTGGAATGAGGGTGGAATATGAAGGGGGGCAGCAAGCAGGACTTACCCTGTCCTAAGTGGTTAGAGATGCTGTTCTTCAAGGGCACTTTCACAAAGCGCAGGTCTGCATAGGTGATGGCATCAGCCATGGCCTTGGGCACCTCTGCCTCAAGGTCTTCCAGCTAATCCACGGGCCACTCTCCTCTCTTAGACATTGAGTTCTCTCTGACTGTGATGCTCCGTGCTTTGTGCTGTGACCCCAAGTCACAAAAGAGGAAGGCGGCTGGCAGATGGACTCAATGAAGCAGAAGAGGTCCCTGGGTTGAAGCCAGAAGACCAAGGAGGGCTACCAAGGTCCAAAGTACAGACACTGACGCTAGCCTGGACCTGTGTCCAGCCAGTGCCCTTCCCCACCTATCCTAGACCCACTCTGTCCTCCACAGTACTTAAGATCCACGCACCAGTCTGGTGTGTTCTCCGGTTGTCCACTCCCTCTGGGCTGCCATTCACTGAGATCAGTGTACACTTGGGACTCTTCTCTTAACTGACCCAGGGCACGCACCAATCACTGCTCCAGGTTGCAGCTTCATCCTCAACCATTAGATTTGGGGTTCCTATTATGGAGCCTTAGCTTCTCCTCATTCTAGGGTGCCCAGTAGGGCCATGGCTTACCAGGAGGGTTCCTTAATTTGGTAGCTTAGATAAGGTTCATGTCCCCCATTTAGCATGGAGCGCTTCTGACTCCCCTCCTGCTTGCTGAACTGTCACCCAGAAACCATTCTTGGGAATGTGAGGATGCAAGGGAGGCAGGAAGAAGCTGGTTTTCCTCTGTGAGCACCCCAGACTCCCCATTGTACAGCTTTTTCCTGCTGTCTACCTGAACACACCTGTGACCAGGTCTGTCTCCTTCTCTCACACATCCTCTCCTCTGGCATCCCCTGTGTTCCCACACCAGAGCAGTATCAGGGATCAATGTCCACTCAGCAGGGGCTCAGGAGCAGCTCTGGGCTGTGCTGAAGGGCTAGCCTGGAGTAACAATAGTTCTTACATACCTCCTAGGGAGGGAGGAAAGGAAACTGAGTGTGGGATTCAAGAAGGGAAGTGGTGGGCTGGAGAGAAAGCTCAGTGGTTAAGAGTACTGGTTCGATTCGAAGCACCCACATGGCTGTTCACAACCATCTGTAATTCCAGTTCTAGGAGATCTGACACTCTCTTTGACCACCTCAGTCATCAGCCTGGTACAAACATACATTCAGGCAAAACACTCATACATATAAAAATAATATAAAATAAAACTTAAAAAAGAAGAAAGTGGTGGCTGTGGCTTCCTAGGAAGCGGCGAGGCAAAGAAATGTCCCATTGTTATAGTTAATTTTTTCTTTTAGCGGTCCTAGGGGCTGGAGGTGTAGCTCAATGGTACACTAGGAGTATAATGATCTGGGCTTACTTCCCAGAACATGTAGACATGCATATAGTCCAAACATTGTCCACCATACTCATCCCCAGAGAAAAAGGACACTTGGCCAAGTGTAGTGGCACACACCTTTAAACTCAGAAATCAGGAGGCAGAGGCAGGCACAGGTATATTCCTGTGAGTCAGAGGCCAGCCTGGTCTACACCATGAGTTCCAGGCTGGCCAGGGTTATGTAATGAGACCCTGTCTCAGAGAGAGAGAGACAGAGACAGAGAGACAGAGACAGAGACAGGGAGACAGAGAGATACAGAGACACACAGAGAGAGACACACAAAGAATCAGTCACACGGAGAGAAGAGGCATTTGCAGAGGAGACTACCAAACCTACTAAGTTGTTGTGGGTGAAGAGGTGAAGAGGGCCCAGTTGACAGTGGCAGGAAGGTGAGGCTTAGAGCCGCAGTACCCAGAGGGACTATATAATATTCTTTTACCACATTGTTGCCTCTTAAAGGAATCACAAAAGGCCTTCATGGCTGGGGGTTGGAATGAGCTGGAGCCGGATGAGGCACGGAGGTGAGAAAAACCCACCCCCTTTGAACCACATCCGCCCACCACCACCACCACCCACCCACACACACACACACACACCAGCTGTCCTGCAGCTGTGGGGAGGAAGAAAGAGAGGTAAAGTTCCTCACTACATGCAACCAACTCTTGTGACTGGTGGTATATAGCAGGGCTAGGCGATGGTGGGAGAGCTTTCTCAAAGTAGCACAGGAGAGCCTGCCTGCCCCAGAGAAAGTGACCCATGGGGCAGAAGAGCAAGCACACTGTCACCCGAGGAAAGTGTCTGAAAAGAGGCAGGTGCAGGAAGCATCTGTGTGCGCTTGCATGTGCACAGCTCCTATACTTTGTGGCCTGTTAGGGGTGTTGTGGGAGGTGAGTGTCTTTGTCAGAGAGATGCCTTTTTTTTTTTTTTTTTTTTTTTTTGCCACAGCAGGGAATGACGAACCCTTTCAGAAAATTCATCACAGGTCAAGCCAACACGTTTTACAAGTATTTCCTTTTTGAGGTTCGTTTGTGTTTTAAGGGTTCTCTGCAGCAGCTGTTAACGGTCCCTGCTAGACTAAAGTTTCCAACAGCCCAGCCTTCCTCCAGGCTCAGGGCCTCCCCCAGATACTAGCAGTGGACTGGTGACTCCCTGGGGACCTTGGGGCATGTGAGAGTGAGTGGGAGGGCACAGAGCAGCTGGTGTCAGGGATGGGTGGGGACAGTTAGGGCCACTGCATCTGTGGCACAAAAGCTGTGGGTGTGGTCAGAGTGAGTGACTATAAGGACACTGGCAGGAATTCCCTGGACCATAGACAATGTCTCCATTTCCAAAACCCCAGTACACAGGTGAACATGACCTGGATGTCAGGTTAGATGCCCAAGCCTAGCTTCTAATGTGCACTGGAAACAGCATCAGGGACCCTCATGCTGTCTCCAAGAAACAAGAAAGTGGCACTGAGATGGATCTGGGCTTGAATGGCCCAGAGGTCTTCATCAGGAGTGGTCTGGATTTCTCTCCTTTTCCCCATCTTGGTGATGGTGAACTATCTCTTCATGACATCCTGCAGTCCCTTCAGTCTTAGGCCAGCTTGTAGTGTCTATGTCAAAGCTCCCCTGGAGGATACAATGTGACAGATCCTGGGGATGTCCGGGAGCACTGCTATCCCTTGATTGACTTCTAAGTGATCTTACATTTTACAGATGGGAAACAGAATGAGGAAGGGTCAATCCTTGCCCTTCCTGGGTGTGTATGAAAGTCTTTGCAATATTGGCGTTCATGTTACCTTTCAAAGCTGAACACCCACAAGTCTGGAACTCGGTTTTCCCCACAGTCCCATGTCAACAACACTGAGGGTTTAAGAACTTCGAGGTCAGAGTTGTGCATTTCAAGTCCACAGTCTGAGATTTGACATCAAGAGGACAAACACCACAGCCTTGCCTTGCCCTGACCTGCCCCCCACTCTGCTTACTACAGAGAACGGATTGTCTCACTAAGGCAGGGGGCCCAACTGTGAATATGCTATGTGAAAGGGGTTCATCTGTGTCATTTCGGTCATGCAAATCCCGCAGACATCAGGAAACTGAGCTAAACTCTATCTTCATCACCACTACAACCACTGGTCTTGGTGGAACCCTAACCTACTGATAGTGACAGACTAAGGACACCCCAACAGTTCATACACTAACCCCAGCTGCCTATGTGTATGTGACTTCACCTGGCAAGATGTAGATGCCCTTATGTGAAGACCCTTTAGATGGGCGATCACCCTTTCTATTCTGGCAGTCCCAGGTTGATTTCAGGGGACCTCAGAGGAAGATCTTTTCCCAGCTAGGGGAAGAAAAGCATCCCAGAAGGAAGAAGGCTCAAAGAGATGAGATGCAAAAGCTCACCCCTTGCTGGTTTTGAAGGGAAGGGATCCAACAGCCAGGGAGTCCAGGCAGCTTCCAGAAACCAGTAGAACAAGGAAGCCCTAGGGACACCTTAACGTCACTTTCATCAGAGCACTGTGTGGTATACTTGCTGACCCGAGTCCAGTTCCCACATCTGACATCTCAGAACTGCATGTAACTCCAGCAGGAAATCCCCAGGGTTGTCCAATGTTCTGTGGCTTCCTTGGGCGCGCGCACACACACACACACACACACAAAATTTTTTTAATTACCTTTTAAAGAAAACTTGCAGAGTCATTTTATTTTATGTGAATAAGTGTTTGCCTGCATGTATGTGCACCAGGTGCACGCCTGGCACCTGAGAAGAGGACACTGGAACTAGAATTACAGATGGTTGCGAGCTACCCTGTGATGCTGGGAATTGAATCTGGGTCCCCTGCAAGAGTAACCAGTGCTTTTAACCACTGAGCCACCTCTCTAGCCTTCCAAATACAACAACCAAAGGTCATTGAGGTTGGACCCACCCTTCCTAGTCAGCAGCTTGCAGAATCGGGCTTGGAAGTCAGGACTTTTTGATGACTGGTCAGAAGAGGGGGGCATCTTTGTCGTAATGCTGATCCTGGTGGAGACGTGACACTGTGTACTGCCTGGAAGGCCATTAATAGATAACCATCTAAACCTCACAAGAGTATTGTTTAGCTGTAGGATTTCTGGTAAAGAACAGAGACATACCAAGCCATCGTCCCTTCCCTAAGACTAAATTCAAGCTGGGTGTTGGTGGCACAGGCCTTTAACCCAACACCCGGGAGACTGATACAGGTGGATCTCTGTGAGTTCAAGGCCTGCCTGATCTATATACCAAATTCCAGGACAGCCAGAGCTACAGAGAGGCCCTGTATAAAATAAAACATTTAAAAAGAAAGAAAACATATCAGTTAACCACCAAGTTTATCAGACTTAGTTATGGCAGCAGGAGGTAAGTTTTGTGGTTAGCAACAAAGCTGTGATGTGATAGAAAGAACATGACTACAGACATGAAGACCACCTCTCAACTATGTCTCTTTGGGCAAGTTACAGTGGCTTTTCTTTTGGGCAAGGAGGAAGGGAGTGGGAGGGGACAGGGTCTCATGTAGCTCAGGCTGGCATTGAACTTGATACGTATCCATGGCTATACTTGAACTCCACCTGCCTGTACCTTTCAAGTGCTAGAATTATACAAGTTACTATTCCTATCTGTAAATAATAAATGGTCTAGAAGTCAATCAAAGCTTTACTAACAGGAGGTATAAACTCCAGCAAAGGCTTCTTTAAAGTCACACCCCAACATTAAGTCAGAAGGATCACAAGTTCAAAGTCAATCTGGTGTCTTCAGGGCTGGCTTGTTTGTGGAGCTCACGAGGAACATGCTTCCTTGTTCTACCCGTTTCTGGAAGCTGTCTGGACTCACTGGCTCATTTGGCCCCTTACCTTCAAAACCAGCCAGGGGTGAGTTTTTACATCTCATCTCTCTGACCCTTCCACCTTCTGGAATGCCTTTCTTCCCCTAGCTTGGAAATGACCTCTATTGAGGTCCCCTGTGTTTGGTTGGAGCCCCATTCCTCTGTCCCTCCATTGCCTGCCACCTGCCTCTCTAAACCCTACCTGCTCAAAGAGTCTTTGAAGAAAGGAAAGGTGCCCAAAAGTCCAGTTCTGCATTCTTGGCTACTAGTTCCTCTGTTGCCATCAATCACTCAAATCCCACCTAAGTGATCAGCTTTTGACCATAGTTGGGTACAACCCAGCTTTGGCAGACACGTCATTACCCCTTGCCTACAATCTATAAAACCTCCCTGCCTTAGTTCCAGTGTGCAACTTCTCTAGCCTCATTCTCTGAGACCAGTGAACTTTCCTGGGAGTTGCTTTACTCAATAAACCTGCTGTTATGCTTTTTCAGTTCAGCTTGATCTGGCTTACTGTGTCAGTAAAGAAACTTATTATGGGGGGGGGGCATGTGGGCACAGGCAGGAAACCTATTGCCCTGAAATTAAACTGAGACTGCCAGGATAGAAAGGGTGATCGCCCATCTAAAGGGCCTTCACTTGAGCACATCTACACCTTGTCAGGTAAATTCACATATTCATAGGTATCTGGGATTAATGTATAAACATTTGGATGCCCTTAGTCTGTCACTATCAGTAGGTTAGGGTTTTCCAGAGGCCAATGGTTGTAGTGATGAGTTTCAGGCCAGCAAGACCCAAGACCCAAGACCATTTTCTTTCTTTCTTTCTTTCTTTCTTTCTTTCTTTCTTTCTTTCTTTCTCTCTCTCTCTCTCTCTCTCTCTCTCTCTCTCTCTTTCTTTCTTTCTTTTTTGGGGTCTCACTATGCAGCTCTGGCTGTCCTGGAACTCACTGTGTAGACAAGGCTGACTTCTAACTCACAAAGATCACTTGCTTGCCTCCACCTCTCAAGTGCTAGGATTAAAGTGTTGTATCCATGCCTAGCGAGATCTTTTCTTTTCTTTCTTTTTATTTCTTCTCCTCTCATATATTACATCCCAACCACAGTTTCCCCTCCCTCCTCACCTCCCAGTTTCTCCCCCTCCTTCCCTTTCCCCAGATCCACTCATCCTCCATTTTCCTTTAGAAACGAACAGGTCTCCCAGGGATATAAACCAAACATTCCATGACAACGTGCAATAAGACTAGGTACATACCCTTGTATCAAGGCTGGGTGAGGTGACCCAGTAGGAGGAAAAGGGTCCTAAAATCAGGCAAAGGGGTCAGAGACAGTCTTTGCTCCAACTGTTAGGAGCCCCACAAGAATACCGAGCTACACAACCATAATATATATGCAGAGGGCCTAGGTAAAACCCATACAGGCTCCTTGATTATTGGTTCAGTCTCTGTGTGCACCCTAGTTAGTTAATTCTGTGGTATCCTTGACCCTTCTGGCTCCTACAAGCTTTCCTCTCCCTCTTCCACTGGATTCCCTAAGCTCTGCTTAATGTTGGCTGTGGGTCTTTGCATCTGCTCCCATCAGTTGCTGGATGAAGTCTCTCTGATGACAATTACAGTAGGCTCCAGGCAAGACCTTTTCATAAACAAATACATAACTAAAATTGTCACAATAGCTTCAGAATCAGGAGGACAACTGTGGGCATCTGGTAGCATCATGAAAGGGACTTATGGTTGTTTGATCTCTGAACCTCATGGCTCCTGATAGATCTCTGGTGACTGCCAAATTGGCTTTTCTTTGGTCTTTCCTTGAGCAGTGATACACAAGACACCTTGATTCATGCAGATGAAAATGATTTAAAAAGAAAAGCAAACACTGTACATGGAAAGGCAAACTCAACCTCCAAACATTGGCACATGTCTATAATCCAAACACTTGGGAAGTAGAGGTAGGAGGATTGGAGGACAGTTTGGTCTACATAGCAAATCACTGTTCAGCCAAGACCACATAGCAAGACCACCTGAAGAAGAAGACAGAGAGGAGGAGAGTGGGGAGGAAGAGGGGAAGAAGAAGAGGAAGAAGAAGGAGGAGGAAGAAGAGGAGGAGGAGGGAAAGAAGGAAGGAACGCAGGAATGAAGAAAGAAAGAAAGAAAGAAAGAAAGAAAGAAAGAAAGAAAGAAAGAGAAAAAACTCAGAATTTATAGTGGTACAAAAATGATGGCTCAAAACACAGAATAAAGTGTCAGAAGGAAACATAAAGGCTAGCATTTAAAGAAAAATGAAATTGGGGGCTCAAAACTCAATTACAGCCCCAAGGATAGAAGGAATTTGGGGTTAACAATAATTTATGTACCAAAGTTCAAGAAACTGGTCATGGTGATGCATGCCTTTAACCCCAGCACCTGGGAGGCAGAGGCAGGGGGATCCTGTTCTGTTCAAGGGTGACACAGTCTAATGGTGAGCCAGAACTACATAGTGCAATGGTTCCCAACCTTCCCAGTACTGCAACCCTTTAATACAGTTCCTCATGCTGTGGTGACCTCCAATCATAAAATTATTGTTGTTGCCACTTCAAAAACTCTTCTAAGGGGCAAAACCCTACCAACGAGGCAGTTCTGGACTCTATGCCCCAGCCCCTCGGCTCCAGCTAGTTGAAAGAAGCAAGTGGGGGGACCAAGCAGCCTATCACCAGCAATGGCTTAGAAATTGGTAGTGGTGTGAGCTTATCCAATGATCATCTCAGAAAGTTAAGTAGAAATCATGGAGATGACTACTCAGCAGGAGCTGGTGGTTAATTCGTGCTTGGAGATAATCTCTGTTGACCCACGGAGTAGAGCTGCCACTTACAGTGACTGTGCCTGACTCCTGACTCCCACACTGACTGAGGTGGGTGAGGAGCCTGGCAGGGGTGCTTGTCCTGAAAACCATCTACAGACAGACAGATGCAGAACCAGAGCGCACAGCAGGGATGCTCCAGTGCCTCTTGGTGCCCTGTGCCCCAAAATACATCCACAAATGGACAACTTTGACCACCAGCTGGAAAGGGCCCAGGAGTGAGGGCTCAGAACCCTCAGAAATGAAGTCTAGGTTACACCAGCAAACTATCTTGTCCATTCATCACTGCTTGAGTGGGGTAGGGGTCCAGAACAGATGGCAGTAGATGAAAATCAAGAACATGAGCTCAAGGCGTCGGTGGCGCACGCCTTTAATCCCAGCACTCGGGAGGCAGAGGCAGGCGGATCTCTGTGAGTTCGAGGCCAGCCTGGTCTCCAGAGCGAGTGCCAGGATAGGCTCCAAAGCTACACAGAGAAACCCAGTCTTGAAAAAACAAAAAACAAAACAAAACAAAAAAACAAAAAATAAAAAACACCCATTTGGGCTGGAGAGATGGCTTAGAGGTTAAGAGCACTGACTGCTCTTCCAGAGGTCTTGAGTTCAATTCCCAGCAACCACAAGGTGGCTCACAACCATCCATTATGAGATCTGGTGCCCTCTTCTGGTGTGCAGATATACATGGAAGCAGAATGTTGTATACATAATAAGTAAATAAACTCTAAAAAAAAAAAAAAAAGAACATGAGCTCAGCTTTAGAACCAACTGCACACTGGGGATTTTATGTTCCACGGGCCTCTAACTGTATGTTTTACTTCTCTTCCTCCTTTTAAATAAACTCTCTTGAGAAGCAGTGACTGCATGAATTTAACTTCTGAGCCAAGTGTGAAGATGGCAGACACTGTCAGGGCATAGACACTGCTGTGTGGACTCACCAGGGGCCTCATTCCCAGGGATGGGAGGTGTTTTAGAGGGCACACATTCTGAAGAGGCTCTCAGAACTCCCCAGCGGTTTTCAGCCTGCTTCTGCCCTGGATATAAAGTGGACCCCATTTTTAGGTTACACATCTGGACACCTTGTGAATTTGTGTATGTCTTCATGTCTCTTAGAAAGCTGAATTTGCTCTGTTGAAGTTATAACAAAACCCTTTGCTAACATTATTTCACCATAATTTTACTTTGAAAAAAATGTGAGCCTAAAGGAAAGTTGAAAGAATAATACAATGAACACCTCTATGCTTTTCATCTGGTATGTCAGTCAGTCAAGGCCCAAAAAGATAAATACAGACACCTCTATGCTTTTCATCTGATATGTCAGTCAGTCAGGGCCCAAGGAGATAAACACAGACATTAGGATATGTGTGTTCATTTACATACACATACTGGTATGTGCTATAGAATAATCTTAGTTGGATTGGTTTTTTGTTTATATGACTTGATTTGATTTTACTTTGAGGCAAAGTCTCATGCTGACACATGGGCTGGCCTTGAACTCACAGTGATCTTCTGCCTTCATCTTCCAAGCACTAAGACTGCAGGCATGTCCTGTCACACCTGTCTTCACTATATTTTGGTTCCGACAGAGAGAATACACAATATTATGAGATTATAACAGAGCTTAAAAAAAAAAAAAGCCCTACTGTCTAATGCTTTCTGTTTAGATGTGTAAGTACCATTATGTTGCAGAGAGGCTTGTAGACTAGGGGCAAACAGCTCTATCATACAGTCAAGGAGTATAGTAAGCAATGCCATCTAGGTTTCAGTATGGTCTATGATGGTCACACAAGAACAAAGTTGCCTAATAAACCTCGCAAATGTATTAGATGGCACATGATTCTGTACACACGCCCAACACACACACACACACACACACACACACACACACACACACACACACACCTTTTCTTCTGAGGCTAAGCTTGGACTCTGCAGAGTAGGCAGTGAGGATGGGGAAATGCAGGAAGTTACGGATAAACCAGGACCCATGGGGCACATTGGAACCTGAATCAGCCGCCTCTTAGGCTGTGATGCAGAACAAGTTGTGTTTTTACCCAGCATGTTCCACTTCCAACTTGAGATCAAGCTCTGCATCAACACTCACTAAGGATCAAGGCTGCTCCAATACTGTTTCCAATAGTCGTGGCCTTTTACCTTGCCTTTAAGGCTGCGCTGTGTTGCGTAAGAGCCCAGCGTAAGAGCCACTAGCATCTTATCAGGGCAGCTGTGGCTACTTACAAGAAACTCTCAGGGTCAGGCTTATTGACTTTCCCCCATAGAAGAGGGTGGAGGGGGCCACGAGACCCTCAGCTGAGATTCCAGCCACTCTTTCCTACACTTTTCATCCCAGATGTGTGTGAGTCATTGTAGGGAGACACTATAGCCCCGCCTCCTAGTAGCCCCCGACAGGTATTAGACCTCACGGGCGTGGTCAGGGGAAGTCAAAGATGATGCGGAACGATTCTTAAGGGACCGCATATAGCCCCTTCTCTCTGGCCACCCTAGCTTGCGACCTCTGGGCACGCTCTGGCTTGCGTTTGGGCTGGTGTTTATCAGAATAAAGGTATTTTGAATCTACAAGCCTTCTCCATCACCTTCAAGTCTGCACCTGTGCAGCAACTCCAGGAGGAATTAGAGTGTAGACAGTCAGACGGCTAACGGAAAGGGGACTCCACCCACACTGCTGTGGGGAAGTTGTCATCCAGGCTGGTTTGAGACTCTTCAGTGGCATGACTGCTTTAAAGTCACCCACTCTTTTGTATGTTACCCCCCACCCACCCAAGTTCTGTAAGTGGAGCAAATAAACGCATTGCTTCACTGAGTTGGACATCAGTACAATCGCACTTTGGTCTGTTGTTGGTACTCTATGTGGGGAGAGTATACATTTATTTATATTTACCTAGGAAATGTTCAAGAAGCACCTGGTGCAGAACCTAGGATGAGTTTGGGGGAGGGGGGCAGTGACTTTGTCTCTGCCATAGGTGATAAGATGTGTAACTGAAGCTCAACTGTCTGAGGGTGGGGTGTCCTAGGGGAATCCTGGGGTGGGCGTCTTCATGGCCTATGGAATGGCATGTCTCTGTTGCTGTAGCAGCGTGTGCATTGAGCCCTTTAATGCAATTGAGGCTGGATTTTCTCCCCAGAAGGAAAGTTTTAGTGAAAGTCTGTGAGGGTATCTCAGTGGGGCTATCTTCCTGTATGTGTTATGGAGTGGCATGCATCCTTGATGAATTTTGTTTGCCAGTGGAGTAGGGACATCCTGATAATGCCTGACGGGCCAGAGAGTATCTTCAAGCCCCTGATGGTAGTATGCACAAAAGAGGGTTATAAGGAAGCTGCAGCAGAAGTGAGGGCAGGAACTCAATCAAGTAGGAACTGAAGCAGAACCCATGGAGAAATGCTGCTTATCAGCTCACTCACTAGTTCATGCTCTGCTGGATTTCTTACACAGTCCAAGTGCACCTGCCTAGGGGTGGTGCTGCCCACAGTGGGCTGGCCCCACTCACAGCAATCATCAGTCAAGATAATCTCTCACAGACATGGCTATAGACAGAAATTTTTCACTTGAGACTCCCTCAAATGAATACAGGCTGTGTCAAGCTGACAGCAAAACTAACTAGGACAGCCACCACCCGAAGTAGATGTTGCGACCCTATTGCTGAGGACGACGAATGCTTTGGTTGCAGAATCTAAAGAAATCAAGATGGAATGTGGCTGGAGGTTCCCTCCCTGCTGCTTAGTTCACACAGTGTTGTAAGGTGTTGTGCAAATTGCTTGGGGATAATTGTTCCCTATGGTCTGAGGCTTGGACCCTGGAGCTACACTGTAGAAATACTACTTGAGTTGTGCAAGCTAGTTCAATAGTGGCACAAACAGTAAATGGATACAACCACCAACTTTCTGATTGGATTTAAGGTTTATTCCAGAGGGCAGAATTTACATCTGGTACTGTATGTAAACCAGTAAAAAAACCTGTGACTGAAGATGTCACAGGCCCTAGTGAGGAAACAACTGCTTTGTTAACTAGATATGATAAATCTGTCAAAATTTCTTCTAAATATTTATTTTTAGGCTATCAGCATTGACCAAGGAATCTTGTTTTGTTTTTTTTAAGTGAGTAGTATTTATTGTAAAAATTTAAGTTCCGAGGCTGGCAAGATGGCTCTCAGACCAGCAGGTAAAGGTCCTTATTCCTAAGCCTCACACCTGAGTTCAATCCCAGGAGTCCACATAGTGGAAGGAGAGAGAACCAACTCTCCCACACACATTGTTCTGTCAAACACACACACACACACACACACACACACACACACACACACGTAATTTAAAGACATATTCAATAATTAAACTTCTGGTTTGGGGTTGTCATTTGTTTGTTCTGAAACAGGGTTTCACTGTGTGGCCCTGGCTGTCCTGGAACTAGCTCTGTAGACCAGGCTGGCCTCAAACTCACAGACTCAGACCCTCCAGAGTACAGGGATTAGAGGCCTGCACCATCACTGCTCAGTTTCAATTAAACTTCTGAAGAGTAACTGTTTCTGTAGAATGGTGGTGCATCATTCAGTGACAAATAACCAGATATCTCTCTGTCCCCCTTCCAAGGCTCAGGGATCATTACAGAAAGGAACATAAGAGATACCAGAAGGGGTAGAATGTTATATAGAGTGCCGTCTTCCCAGGATAACAGCCATTACCACCTTCAGAACAGCTGTGACTACTTGCAGAGATCCTCAGGATCAAGCCTGTTGACAACACCATGGAAGAAAGGGGTGGAACAGGTCACTGGACTAGGGATTAGGATCTAAGATTCCAGCCATGCTTTACCCTTGCATGCCAGCTGTGTGTAATTCTGTACAAGCTGCTCTCTGGAAGTGATGGGCAGTGTTAACTGAAGTGGGAGCTCCATCTATGTTGGCTATGGGGTTGAGCCTTTCAGTGGTGTGGCTGCTTTGGGGTCACTCATTCTCCTGTAAGTAGCCCCTACCCCACTCTATAAGTGAGCCCTATAAACTCGTTAGTTCCCCAAGTTGGATATCAGTAGAGTTGCACTTTGGTTTGTCATTGGTGCCTTATCTGGACGGAGTAGAAATTTGTTCATGTTTTCCCAGAAAAGTTGATACAGCAACTGATATTTGGTAAAATTTTCTCGCTATTTTTTTTTTTTATAGTGCTGGGTATTGAACCTAGGGTCTCCCACATGCTAGGCAAGCACAGTACCACTGAAATACACCTTTAGCTCTCCCTCAGTAATTTTTAAAAATAACCTGTGTGTATGTACACATTCGTATGTGTGAATATGGGTTTGCATAGGCCACTGCCTCCCATCTATCTGTAGGAGCGCTGAGATCCATAGATTCTCACTGTGACTTTCATGAAGTCTGGGGAGTCAAACCCTGGTCCTTATGTTTGCACAGCAAGTGCTCTACACACCAAGCCATCTCCCCAGTACTCTGTCAAGTTTTCAAAAATTTCCTTGTCTACTCCTTAAGCTACTGATTGGAATTATAATAATTATACACTTCAATTTAGGAAAACTAGCTTTTTAAAATTATTTATTTTCCTAACTGATGAGATGGATCAGCAGGCAAAGGCACTTGCTGCCACACCTGAGGATCTGAGTTCAATGCCCCAGTATCCACAAGAGAGAAGGAGAGAACCAATCCCCCAAATCTATCTTCTGAGCTCCACAAGCCCACCCTCTCCCTCCAAAGATAAATAAATAAATAAATAAATAAATAAATAAATAAATAAAGTAATAAATTGGTGAGTTGGCTCAATGGTTAAGACCACTTGTTGCTCTTGCTGAGGACCTGGGTTCAGTTCCCAGCAGCCACATGGTGGCTCACAATCATTCATAACTCCAGTACCAGGGGAATCTAACGCCCTCTTCTGACCTCTTCGGGCATCAGGCATGCATGAATGCACACGCAGGCAAAACACTCAACACAAAATAAAGTAAACCTAAAAAGAAATGAAAAAAATAAGGAAAGAAAAGAGAATTCTTATTTCGTCCTAATTCCATCCAGTTTCTTTGAAGGCAATAGTCCCCAGGCCCCCAAAGCCTGGCTGTAGATTGAATTCTAGTGGTCTGAAATCAGCGTACATCTGCTTGTATTTGATTTTCTTCTGGCATCTCTCATCCACATTTTATTTCACAACTTTATCGCTTTGCTGTGTGTTTCTCTTAGGTAAATATTCATTTGAATTTTATGAGACAACTAGTCTTTCAACAGCAGAATTCAGTTTACTTGCCTGTGTCGCTCTCAATTATGATGTAGTTGGTTCTCCATACCATTTGTTTTATTCTATTTCCAGCACTCACAAGGCTGAAGCATAAAGGCGGGGAGTTCAAGGCTATCGTGGGCTATAAACCAAGATTCTGTCTAAAAAAACATTCAGAGAATTTCAGCCCGGGTTGGTCGGCACTCTCAGACACACATGACTCTTCTTGGCATATAAAAATATAGCAACAAAAAAAAAATATATAGCAACAATTATTCCCAAAATGTTATGATTATTCTCCCACCCCAGTATAATGTGGTCTTTAGATTATTCCCCGTCTTCTCTCCCTCGCCTCTCTTACACATCTGGAGTGTGTTTGCCTTCCTGTAATTCTCGCCCCTCGATTCCAGAATTTAATTGAGATCATTTAGTCCTTGTTAAAAGTTCCCTTACAGTGCATTCCATCTGTCTTGAGTTCTTATTTAGCATGTATATTACACGTTATAAATAGGTTTAGATATAAATATATAGGCCACGTTTCGTTGCCCTCCACGGCTCTCTTTCCTTTGCATTTTTGCCTGTCTGACATCTCTGCTCTGATTCCTCTGTTTGACTGCTTGGGTTGTTTTCTCAAAATCACTTCTCAGATGGGATACTTTGAGACTTCTGTGAGCCTTTACAAACCTTTCATCCCTCCTTGCTGGGTCCATGTTGCAGGCCATTTCTCTCATTGGCCCACATTTTGTTGAATTTCGTTGAAGTAGAACTGCAGATAGAGGAACCTGCTTGCTGACTTGATTTTCTACATCACTTTGAGTTTTGAGACTTTCTTTTTACTTGTGAATGGCTGAAGTGTGTTTCTTTTTCTATCAAGCTGGTCTGGAGGGTAAGTCTTCCCTCGGCCCAGGGAATGTCAGCCTTCACTTGGTGATAACCTTTTTCTCTGGGAAGCCACAGCTTTTGCATGGTGACTTTCCTGGTTCTGCTCTGATCCCATGGTTCACCACAGAATTTGCATGTCTATATTTTTGTCAAGTGCTTTGAGATATTTCCTTTTTTTTAACTTCTTAGGCTTGTTTAGGGGTTTCAGCAAAGACTCCCCTTGTTTTACCTATAGGAACTGTAAACTTTGAGATCACGCTCCGTAGTTCAAGGAAATATTTTGTGTGAACTTCCAAATTCACAAATTTTGGGCAGGGATTTCCCCATCTCTGCCAGCAGGTTCCTCTGCCCTTTGGTTTGTTTGCATTCTCCTCATTACAAAATCCGAGCGATTCAACCTATTATTCATTTTTGGGGAAGTCATAGAGACCCAGCAGAGGTATCGGTTCTTATTGGAAGCAGGCTGCTTCTGGGATCTGCTTTCTTCCAGACAGTCCTTGGGCCTTGGCTATGAGGCTGTCCTCCAGAATTGCCTATAGGGAATTTTCTCTGCCAAGACCAGCAGAGCTTGAGTTAACTCCTGGCCTATAGTTGGGAGCTGTCAAAGCAGGTATGGAAGGGACAACTTCATCACAGAGATCCACCTGTTCTGCCTCCAATGCTGGGATTAAAGGCATATGCTACTGTGCCAGGCTCCATCTTAACCTTAAAAAAAAACCCAAAAACCATGTATATACAGTATTCCTATCAATAAATGTTCAACTGAGGCCATAGGCAAAGGAAGAAAGATGAAGCTGTTATGAGAGAGTAGGTTTGCAACCTGGGAAGAAGATGTAGGTAAACACAAGAGTCAGAGATGGAGAAAGCAGATCAGGAAGAGACAGAGCATGAAGGCCTGCATTTCCCAGTCCCTGTGGCTGCACTGCAGGTCCATTGTACCACAGCCACAGTCTGACATTCCCATTTTATCAAGCCTGCAACTTCCCCAGTCATTCTTTCAATATAAACCCCTTCATGTAGTCTAATCTTACAAAGGCTTCTTGTTTCTTGACTTCATTCCTAGTCAAAGTGTGGGGCTGAAACCCCATTCACTTCTGAGAAGCACTCTTTTGTTTGTTTGTTTGTTTGTTTGTTTGTTTGCTTGTTTGTTTGCTTTTCAAGACAGGGTTTCTCTGTATAGCCTTGGCTGCCCTGGAATTAGCTCTGTAGACCAGGCTGGTCTCAAACTCAGAGATTCACTTGCCTCTGCTTCCCAAGTGCTGGGATTAAAGGCGTGTGCCACCACTGCCTGGCTTAGAATGTAGTTTTTAAAAATTTAAAAACAAAACAGAAAACCACTTAGGCTGTTCTCTTCCTAGGAGCATCTCCTCGGTTCCTCCCTGTTGCTGCGGACAGGAGGAAGGGAAAAGATTGTGTGGTTGTAATTCAGCCAGCAGGAGAAGAAGGAAAATAACAAGGAGGCAGTTTGGTTCAAAATCTTAAAAGTTCTATGGTTATAAAGATTGGAAAAGAGTGCTTGGTCAAGCAATAAAGTTCCCCAACTCTGGCAATGCTCACAGTGAGACCTGGAAGGTGACTCATAAAAACATTGTAAGTTTAGACCAGATCTTCCAATCTCTTTCTAACTAAATAGTTCTAGAAATTGATAAACTAGGCTAGAGAACAAGTTAACCAACACATTAAATAAAAAATATCATTACAGGAGCTGGAGAGATGGCTTAGAGGTTAAGAGCACTGATTGCTCTTCCAGAGGACCCAGGTTTCATCCTCAGCGCCCACATAGCAGCTCACAATCATCTGTAACTCCAGTCTCAGGGCATCCGACATCCTCTTATGGCCTCCTCTAGTACAGCTGGAGCACATACATCCCTGCCAGTGAAACACTCATACACAAAAAATAAAATAAAAACTTTAAAAATGATGTTGCCAGAGTCTAAGGATACAGAGACAGAGAAAGGGTAGAGAAACAAGCTTTAATCAACACGACCATGCTGAGAATAGATAATGAGGTCAGTGACCCCCAGGCTCAGTTTCGGGACTAATGGGAACTTAGAGGTTTTAGAGGAAGTGAGGTACCCAGGGTTTGCACCTCCAACTAGGGTAGGGGTGGTCTGATTGATCACTGTGGTTCCCCAAGGGGTTCTGAATGAGCTGCTAATGTCTTCACTTGAGGGCCGCAGTCTGTCTCCAGGATGCAGCCTCACTGTGTGGGTGACTGCCTTCACTCAGGGAGGCGGTGATCTGTCCTGCAAGGTTTGCTATTACTTGATGTGGGTCAACCCCTTGGAATAAAGATGTTTACCAATTAAATCTAATTTTTTCTGGTGTCTGCAGGAGAGAGAGTGACCCAGGATATCATGCCTAATGGTCTGAGCCTATAATCCCAGAAATTTAGGAAGCTGAGGCAAGAAGAACCCAAGTTCAAGGCCGGTTATGAGACTCACAAAGAGGAAAGGACAGACTCAGATGGAGAAAAACTGTTGAAAGGCAAAAATAGAATCAGAATGGAACAAAGTGATTCTATCTGATGCCTCCTTCAATATCTTACATCCAGCAATCTCTTATCAGCTAGTGGAGGCATGCGCTACCAAGCCTGGTGACCTAAATGCATTCCCCAGGACACACATGATGGAAGAGATAACCAACTCAGAAAGTTGTCCCCTAACCTCCACTTGTTCACCCTTGCACATCCCTCCTTCCCCACAAAGACCAGGCTGAAGTTGGACTCACCGAGATCCGCCTGCCTCTGCCTCCCGAGTGCTGGGATTAAAGGTGTGCGCCACCACCGCCCTGCATAATTGTGTTTTTATTTTGTTTTAAATACCTTAGGGCCAAATGACACGCTAGTGCATGTAAGTGGCTCGCAGACGAACTGAGCAGTGAGTGAAGAGATCAGTGGTTCTACAACTTTAGCTTTTATCTGCTGGTCTTTTTGAAGAGAATTGTTCAGAACTCATGTGACTGAAGGATGAAAATCCCAACTTTGACTGAAACAGAATAGGGAATTTATTATTTACATGGCCAAAAATCCCAGAAAGCAGATCTAGTTCTGCCCATGGTTGGATCCAAGATTTTTAGTGAAGTCACCAAGACCTGGTCTCACACGGCCACCCAGTTCCGCTTCCCTCCTGGAAGGCAAAGCCATCCTGGAATTTAAACCCATCTTAATGGACTGAAAAGGCAAGGCTAAAGATGGAAGCCTGTGTAGATAGCTCTGATACGGCCTGCAGTCCTCACCACTTGTAACCGAAGACACTTCAGAACTTCCTGTTGTGGCCCTTGATCCTAAGTTACAATTGTTATCAAAGACCAGATCTCAGAAAGAGGGAAACCTGGGCCCCAGGTGACTTTAGTGACTTACCTTAAAAATCTGGCCCCTGGGATTTACCTGGCTGAAACAATACATCAAAAAGGTGAAGGAATCCACAAACAAAGGAACTTGGAGCTGGAGACACACATTGTGAGGTGACTAACCAAAAAGGTGTGGTTATGTTCCTTGATTTAGGAACCAGTTAGGCAGTTGCCTCAGTTGGCCTGTCAGGTGCTCAGGATTTGGGCCAAAGCACAAACCTTAATGATGGCCTTTAATTAAAGGCATGGTGGCCCGCAACTTTAGTCCCAGCACTAGGAGTCAGAGGCAGGTGGATCTCTGTGAGTTCAAGGCCATCCTGGTTTACAGGGTCTACAGGGCAAGTTCAGGACAGCCAGGGCTGTTACACAGAGAAGCCCTGTCTCAAAAAATGAATAAATAAGTAACTAAATAAAATAATCTCCTTTAAAAATTATAGACAAGAGAACACAAGAAAAGAAGCCAGACATAGTGGTGCACACCTTTAGTCCTAGCACTGGGGAGGCAGAGGCAGGTGGATCTTTGAGTTTGAGGCCAGCCTGATCCAAAAATCGATTTCCAGGACAGCCAGAGCTACACAGAGAAACCCTGTCAAGAAAGAAAAGAAAGAAGTAAAGGAAGGGGCTGGAAAGATGGCTCAGTGGTTAAGAGTACTGACTGTTCTTCCAAAGGTCCTGAGTTCAATTCCTGGAAACCACATGGTGGCTCACAAACACCTTGAATGAGATCTGGTGGCCTATGCTGGCGTGCAGACAGAAGGCTGTATACATAATAAATAAATAAAATTAAAAAAAAAAAAAGGTGTGTAGCTTTTAGGGGCTGGAGGGTTAAGAGCACTGACTGCTCTTCCAGGAGTCCTGAGTTCAATTCCCAGCAACCACATGGTGGCTCACAACCATCTGTAATGAGATCAGGTGCCCTCTTCTGGCCTGCAATCATACATGCAGACAGAACACTGTATACATAATAAATAAATCTTAAAAAAAAAAAAAAGAAGTAAAGGAAGGGAGGGAGGGGGGGAGAGGAAGGGGTTAGGAGCATGGTTCAGTGGTAGATCACTTGCCCAGCATGAATGAGGCCCCTGGGTTTGATTCCTAGCACTGGGAGACTGGGGAGAGATGGAAAGGAAACGCATAGAACACAGGCTTCAGGGACTGTAAGAAAAGCAAACTTCAAATCATACTTCATTACAACTACACATAAAATAAAATACAAAACTATTGCTTTACAGAAACTCAGTTTATGAGCAGTGTTTGCCCAACTTCAAGCCTATTCATTGAGCCAGACATAATGTCCTGGGTTGGCTTCTGGAGCGACTCAAAATCAAAGGACTACAATTCCCAGGATGCTATGGCCAGGTCGCATGCGCTGAGGTGGTGCACTACTGCCTCTTGCCTGGCGAAGACACGGGAGCTTAATTAGTTCTAAGTGCTTTGAGTACAAACTAAGTCCAGTGGGGGACCTAAATCAGCTTTCCGTTTGGAGCCTCGGAGCCCTTAACCCCGATACCCGCTTATGCGTGTGAGCTATTCCGATCATCAGCTCCCCCAAACCTAAGCTCTCAAGTCCTTCTGGTGCAGGCTCTGAACCAGCTTCAGAAGCACAGCAGCCCTCTGAAGCCCACTTCCCGATGCAGTGGTTCCCCTCATCCGGCGTCCGCCCCCAAACCCTTCTTCCCACGCAACTGTCTATCCTTGATTACGAGCTAGGTGTCTCCTAGGGAGACACAAGTTGGCATCCTCAGAGATGCAGAGAGCCCCCGCTACCACTCTTTTCTCGGACACCCGGTGTCTATCAGGCTCAAGGTTCCCTGCTCTCTGATTGTCTTCAGAACTTTGTAAATGGAAAGGAGAAACGCGTGGGAATGAAACCTCTGCTTCCTCTTTCTTCTGTCCTTGGAACCTCAAAAAGGTCGGTGGAGCTGGACAGAGGCCCCAGGCAGAAAGGGCTGGAGCTCCGACTGAAGGCAATTTCTTTTTTTCCCTGTTCTGCCATGGGAAGCTGGAGCTAAGAAAGAGCTCACCAGGTTCGGCTTTTTGACAGAGTGGGGTAGTTCATAGATGGGCTGCAAAAAAAGTTGGAGGAGAGCAGCCAATGGCGTGAGAGGGTTTTTACAGCGCAGCGTGTTACTGCCGGGAAGGGGGTGGGGTGGGGTGCTTAAGCAGTTTGGAACTGGGCTATATTTCTGTGATGGGGCTCAGACCACAAAGATGGATGATACGATGGATGGCACTTTGTTTTAAAACCTAAACACTTCTAACCCATTATCTCCTCTCCATCCCTACTGAGACTTTTTTTTTTTCTTTCATTTTTGACGTCTTTGCAGGGGCCTGCCTAGCTCCATCCTACAGTCCCCGTGGCGGCCACTGGAGCTCATCCCTTGCTTCACTCAGCGACTCCTTTCCACCTCACCAGAAACAGAAAATCCAAACTCTTTGGCATGACTGGCTTCCGTCACTCCACCAGACTCACCTTGCTCTTTTCCTGTTCATTGCTCCTTCACCTCGAGGCCCATCTGGAACTCTATATAGACAAGCCCCTTCTCCTTTGCCTCGTGGTGCCCCCTGCTGGACTGTTTTCTGTTCTTTCATTTTCCGGGTTACCAGTAATGTTTCTCTGCCTCACCTATGAATTCCTCCACAAGACCACATGTTTTCCTGATTTTAATAATTCTAGAACTATTGCTTACTCACACTCTTAGTGCTTACGATATGGTAATTCATTTAAACCATACAAAAACCGTTGTTTTGTTTTGTTTTGTTTTTTAAATGAACAAGGGGTCTGGAGATGGCTCAACCACTGAGAGCACTTGTTACTTTTGCAGAGGATACTGGTTTGGTTCCCAGCACCCTCATGGTGGCTCGCAACCGACTGTAACTCCTGTTCCAGGAGACCCAACGCCCTCTCCTGGTCTCCATGGGCACTGCACATACATACATGGAGGCAGAGCACCCCCAAAAAAAATAAAAATAAAGGTTAAAATTTTAAAATAATTTTATGGGGTTGTAGAGGTGGCTCAGCAGTTAAGAGCAATTGTGACTCTTGCAGAGGACCCTGCTTTGGCTCCCAGAACCCACATGGTGGGTACTGTAACTTCAGGCACAAAAGTGGTGCACAGACATGCATGCAAGCAAGACGCCCACACACATCAATATGAGTAGAAACAGTCAGACTCTTAAAGGGGCTGGGAAGGTAGCTCAGAGGGTAAAGTACATTGTTCTGCACACATGAGGATCTGAGCTGGATCCCAGCACCCATATAAAAGAGTAGGGCACAGTGGTACATGTTGTTATCCCAGAATGGATTGGGGACAGGTGAATCCCTGGAGCTCAAAATCCAGTCAGCTGGTCTATTCCACTAGACCCAGGGCCCAGTAAGAGACCCTGCCTCAAAAACACAGATAGGAACTGTGGGTGGAGTTTCTCTGTGTCTTGGCAGCAACTCCCAAATAACTATTCAGAGACTTATTATTAATTATAAATGCTTGGCTGATAGCTCAGGCTTGTTACTAGCTAACTCTTACATTTTAAATCAACCTATATTTCTTATCTGTAACTTCAGGCACGTGGCTGTACCTTCTTTCAACATGACATGTTCATCTTGCTTCTCTCTGAGTCTCTTGAGACTCAAAGATTGTGTCCTTCTTCCCAGCATTCTCTCTGCCCCACAAAATTCTGACTAGGTATCCACCAATCAGCTTTTTATTAGCAATTAAAGTAACACATGTTTACAGTGTACAAAGACTGTTCCACAGCAAGGAGCTGACAAAATGGCTGGGGCAGCAAGGCTTGGGGAAAGAGGAGTAAATGCATTTGCTGACAGGTCTAACAATCTAAGTTCAATCCCTGGATATGACACAGTAGAAGGAGAGAACAAACTTCTACAAATGTTGTTCCCTCATCATCCTCTTCCACAAACACCACCACTAATAATAATAATAATAAATGTGATTTTAAAACAAATTTAAATCTAACAAGATAGACCATACCTGACTAGGAACGTCCAGGGTTAGCCTCTGGCCTCCACATGTAGGAACACACACACACACACACACACACACACACACACACACACACACACACACCACATATGCACCCTCCCTTGTGAATACATTAATATGCATACCCACAAAAATAATGACAAGAATATCTTCTCCATCATACAGGTTTAGGAACGGAGGCCAGTTGATTAGGGACACACAGGTGACAGGTGGAAGGTGTAGAACTTGAACTCAGGCAGTCTGACTCCCAAGCCCACAGCTAACCTTATTGCCAATCTGCCTATTGCCACTGAATGCTGTATAGTTCAGGAGGTGCAGGTTAAGAATAAAGCAGGTAAAAATATAAAATAGAAAAAAGAAAATATATTCAACAAATGGTGCTGGCATAACTGGCTCTCAACATGTAGAAGAATCCATATCTATCACCATGCACAAAACTCAAGTCCAAATGCATCAAAGATCTCAATATAAATTCATCCACACTGAACCTCATAGAAGAGAAAGTGGGAAATACATTTGAACACATAGGCAAAGGACACAGTCAACAAGTCAGAATGGCACCTCTTCACCAACCCCACATCTGACAGAGGGCTGATCTCCAAAATATACAAAGAACTCAAGAAGCTAGAAATCAAACTACTAAATAATCCAATAAAAAAATGGGGTACAGATCGAAATAGAGAATTATCAATGGAACAATCTCAAATGGCAGAAAGACACTTAAGGAAATGCTCAACATCCTTAGTCATCAGGGAAATGCAAATCAAAACCATTCTGAGATTCCATTTTACACCGATCAGAATGGCTAAGATCAAAAACACCAATGACAGCTTAGGCTGGAGAGGATGTGGAGAAAGGGGAACACTCCTCCACTGCTGGTGGGAGTGCAAACTTGTACAGCTGCTGTGAAAAGCAGTATGGCAATTTCTCAGAAAATTAGAGATCAACCTACCTCAAGACCCTGCAGTCTCACTGTTGGGTATATACCCGAAGGAACCACATTCACACCACAAGGACATTTGTTCAACTATGTTCATAGCAACATTATTTGTAATAACCAGATCTTGGAATCAGCCCAGATGCCCCTCAATTGAAGAATGGATAAAGAAAATGTGGTATATTTACACAACTGAGTACTACTCAGCAGTAAGAAACAAAGACATCCTAAAATTGGCAGGCAAATGGGCAGAACTAGAAAAAAAAATCCTGAGTGAGGTAACCCAAAACCAGAAAGACAAATATAGTATGTACTCACTCATAAGTGGATACCAGAAATAAAGCAAAAGATACACAGCCTACAATCCATAACCCCAGAGAAGTTTGAACCCTCTTCCAGAAATAGATGGAAGCAGATGCAAAAATCCACAGCTAACCAATGGGCCAAGCTCCTGGAGTACAATCGAAGTGAGGGAGGAGAGATAATGTGAACAAAGGAGTCCAGACCATGATGGGGAAACCCAGGGAATCAGCTGACCCGAGCTAGTGAGAGATCACTGACTCACCACTGTCAACTGGTGAACCAGCATAGGACGGAACTATGACCCCTGAATACAAGTGACAGTGGTGTGGCTTGGGCAGTATATGAGGCCACTGGCAGGCAGGACCAAGACCTAACACTAATGTACAAACTGACATAGAGGAGCCCATTCTCTATGGAGAGATACCTTGCCCAGCCTACACACAGGGGTGTGGGCGTGGAAAGGTGCCTTGGTCCTGCCTCAAGGAGATGATGGGACAGACTTAGTAGACTTCCTGGGGAGGCCTTACCCTCTCCATGGAGCAGATGGGAGGAGGGGGAAGAGGGGGGAGTGGGAGGGAAGGAAGGAGGGAGGGGGAACTGGGATCAGAATGTAAAAAATAAATTAATTTTAAAAACCGCAAAAAAAGCCGGGCGGTGGTGGCGCATGCCTTTAATCCCAGTACTCGGGAGGCAGAGGCAGGCAGATCTCTGTGAGTTCAAGACCAGTCTGGTCTACAAGAGCTAGTTACAGGACAACCTCCAAAGCCACAGAGAAATCCTGTCTCAAAAAAGAAAAGAAAAGAAAAGAATAAAGAGGTGATGAATGGCAGGCAGGGCATATTGGATAGGGGTTTTAAATCCAAGTTGTGACAACTAAGAAAGTGGAGTAGACCATTACCATAGTGATACAGGGTGATGAGGAGGCCGGTAGAGGTATCTGGCAGACAGAATACAGACAGGGCAACTGACGCCATAAGGGTGTAGACAGCACTAATGGGGAAACTGATGAAGGAGCTAGGCCAGAAGGTATGGGGACACAATTACAGAAGTAACAGAGAGAGTAGCTCAAGACTGGTGAGGTTTCAGACCCCAGTGGCGATGGGGTGGCTCTGAATACAAGCCTTGTGAATGTTCTAGAGTCAGGAATAGCACCTGAATAGCTGGGCTCCAGTCCTTCACCCTCGTCCTTCCCCAGCTAGGTAACTGCAGAAATGCTTTACACAATGTCAGGTCTGTTGCAGACCTGCAGCCCCTGGTGAAAATAAAAACGTTTTTGAGATGTTTTATTTGAAAACCAGAGACATCAACATGGAGCGAATTCTCTGTCGAGGGTTTTCTGGCCAGATACCAAGCTTGAGACCCCAGGAGCCTTTCAGCTGTGGGCTCCCACCCACATCCTCTCTGGCTCTTACCTCCTCCTCCCTGCCCACTTCCTGTGTCTGAGGAGATGCTGGGGTATCTGATAAGCTGAGAAGGGGAGATGGAGAACCCGGTTAAACTCCGGAAGGAGGAAAAGGTGCGAAGCAGGGAGTTTGGGGGCTTACAGAAACACATAGAAAAGGTGTGTGTGTGGGCGGCGGCGGGGGGGGGTGTCGTCTGCCTCTGCAATTCCATCCTCAGGAAGCCAGGAACCTTCGTACTCCGAGATGTATGCCTTATAACATAGGAAGTTCAGGGTAGGTCATCACCTGTCACTAAGCAATGGCTCAGTGTCCTGGGGGCAGTCGGGAGCGAGGCATGCACTGGCCAGGGCATCAGGAGTCCCTGACCCAGTAGCGGAGCCGTGGTTGCCCACAGTTCCAGGTTCTCCTCAGCTGGATGCAGGCTGGCTGTTTGCATAGGCCTGATCTGGGAAGGAAGCCCGGGCTCGGCGTGTCTGGGCGCACACCGAGGCATAGAGTTCTGGCTCAGGGCCTGGGGCCTGGGGCTTTGGCTCAGAGTCCAGCACCACCTCACAGTACTTTATGGGGGTCCCAGAGCTGGGGATCCGACCTTGAGCAGGTCGCAGCTGCAGGCTGGTGTAGCACGTCGCCTCCTCTGTATCCTGGAGCTGCGAGGCTGTTGGACGTTCTCTGGAACCTCGGGGACGGTCCCCATTTCCTTCCCTCCCCTTTTCTTCGGCCAGCTGACTCACCCTGGCAGGGCCTCCTGAGGATGGGTCCTGCTGTTCTGGCCTTGGCTCTTGAGACAGCCGTCCTGGGACAAGGGAACAGGAATCCAGTCAGTCCCTGCTTGCCCCTGGCAACTCTCCATCGCCATCCCACCTATTAAGAGCTGGCCCTTGTGCCTTGTTCCTCCCACATGCAGTACCTACCCGTCTGTAAATAGTGCAGGTTCCCATACAGGGGAATTTCTTCCACGGACCCTCCAGAGCTGCAGCACAGAGTTTGGGAGATGAGTGGGGACTTTTTAGTTAAGAGGGAGTACCCAGTTAACCCATCCCAGTTATCCTTTACTCACCGTTCCTGTCCCTCCAGGCTCCTGCTCCGACGAGAGGTCCACTGGGACAAGAGCGCAGCCAGCAAAATGAGAAGCAGCACTGTCACAAGCCCTAAGAGGGCCCACAGTCCCCACGCAAACGTTATGGAGGGGATCCCTGCGGATGTGAGTGGAGGGGGCTGTTACTGCCCTGTGCAAACCCCTTCCCCAGCCAGCATCAGATAGGACATGGAACCACATAACCCCTCCCCCAGGAGCCCCCGCTCCGCCCAGCTCACCCGGTGCTAGTAGATGGTCTGTGCAGTTGATGGTCTGTGCATCTCTGCTCTTGACTGCTGCTGGTGTGAGAGTCGGGTCCATAATCACACTGTCCCGAGCCAAGGGTCTGCCCTACTCATGACCTGACAGCTGTCACAACCCCCTACAACCCCAATGTCTTCTTAAACCTGGCCTCCACAGCTCAGCATCACTCAATACTGGTTTCCGGAGAGGAAGGCAGAGAGGAGGGATGAGCAAAAGAACAAAGACCCCGCCCTGTGCCTGCACCTGCATTGCCCTGAGCTCTCAACTCTCTGAAATCCCCACGCCCCTGAGTCCCCTTAACCAGAGAGCAGTCACAGGCCTGAGTGTTCCGGGCCACGTGCGGGTGAGTCCACAAAGACTCTGAAGAGCGGAGTTGGCCTAAGACAGGACTAACAAGGACAGGAGCCCTTTCTCATGGGATGTGCACTTTTTGTCTCTGACTCACATTGCCACGAAGGAGATGTACGCCTCAGTACGGATGCTTTAAAGTGGAATGGCTTCAGAATTCACAGTTCCACTACAGGAAATAGATGTATTTATTTATGTAGCCCACACTGGCTTCAAACTCAATTTGAACTCGAACTCCTGTTCTTCCTTCCTTCACCTACCTAGTTCCGGAATTACAGGCATGTACCACTATGCCCAGCTGAGAAAATATCTGTATTTTGTTGTTGCTGTTGTTACTGTATTATACTTGGGGATAGGAAGATAGAGGAGTTAAGATTCCTTCCTCACAACCTAACTCATTCAAACTGTCAATCAATTGACACTCCATCAATTGCATTAAGGGAATCTCTGTCCCAGGTTAATTCAGGCAAATTGGGCCTGTCTTTGCAGCTAGTCACTTGCTAGAGAGTAGTAGGGAGTTCCAGAGCTACATAGTGAAACCCTGTCTTGGGAAGGAAAAATCCTTCAGAAGGGCTGGCTGGGAGACAACTCAATCTGTAAGGTACTTGTCTAGGACTTGACCTGAGTTTGGATCTCTAACACCCGCATAAAAGCCAGGCTCAGTGGCACACATCTGTAACCTCAGCTTTACAGGTGGCAGGGGAACAGGTGGACCACTAGAGCTCACTGGCCAGCCAGTCTAGCTGAGTAAGTGAGCTTCCTCGGCCTGGAGGAATTTTCGTAGGAATGTTCAGTGAGAGACCCTGTCTCAAAGACTAAAGCGGAGAGTACTGGAGGACACAAGAAGTTGATTTCCGGGCCCCTCGGGAACGTGTGGATGCATACACACGCACACGCATAATTTTTTTAATGTTTTATAGATCTTAGTTCTAAATTGATGTGAACAATGATGAGAGCTCCTATGATATGTATGCTTCAAATTAGCATTGGGGTGGGGCCAGGGCTTTATGTAGCCCAACCTCATTGTACAGTGGAGACTGGCCTTGAACTGCTACTGCTACACCTGCTGAGGACTGGATCACCGGCTTACTCAGCCAACCCAGCTGTTGCTTATCTTTCTAAAAACATCATAAAACAGGTGCGGTGGCCCATGCCCATAATCCTGGAACACTGGTAAGAGCTGGACTGTGGTTTGTAGCTATAAACAAGTAAATAAACTAAAAACCTTGACTTGCCATAGAAGCTGATTCAGAGAGCATCTAGTCATGCAAGGAGTTCTTGACACAAGGAGATCCCTCTTCATCTAGGATTAGTTCTTACAAGTTTTCAATTGTTCAGGGCTTTTTGGGGGCGGGCATAGTGTCTCCAACTTCACAGATAACTAAATATTTTTACTTTTTGACCACTGGCATGATGGCTCATGCCTTTAAACCTAGCATTCAAAAGGCAGAGGCAGGCAGATCTCTGTAAGTTCAAGGTCAGCCTGGTCTATATTAGAGGGTTCCAGGCCCGGCAGGGCTATAAAATGAGACCCTGCATACATACATACATACATACATATATACATACATAGAGTTTATTTCTTTATGTGTGTAATGTACATGGGTATGTGCACCCATGCACACACATGTGGAGAAGGACATGGTCTTTCTCACCATTTTGTCTTGTCTAGATTAGCTGGCCAGAGAACTCTACCTGCTCTCAACATTGGAGTGGGAGTTGGGGATTCAAACCCAGGTCCTCATGCCTCCAGAGCAAACAGTCTCCCTGAGCCATCACACTGTATCTCTTAAATTTCGTTTCAAGAAATTTCTTTTAGGGGCTGGAGGGATGGCTCAATAGTTAAAAGCACTTGTTGCTCTTCCAGAGGACCTGAGTTCGAATCACATCAAGCAGGTCCAGTAACAACAATTTACCTGTAACAACAGTTTCAGGGGATCTGATGCTCTCTGGCCTCCAAAGGCACCTGCACCTGTGTGTGTGTGTGTGTGTGTGTGTGTGTGTGTGTGTGTGTGTGTGTGTGTGTAAAAAGTTTCTTTCATATGAAGCAACAAATATATAACTAGAAAATGTCTTAGCTATGGGGAAAACATTTAGCAAAGATTCACAACAAATTTCAAAAAATCTTAAATATAAATTAAAACTCCAAATGGTCCCCTTGAATGAAGGAACTGGGAATTAAAGTAGTAGGTTTATTTTTCTTAACTTTATAATCACTATCCCATAAATTTTAGTTTTATTTATTTGCTGGCTCTAGGTATTGAACCCAGGTCCTGGTCCCTCCCCCTGTATGTTGCAACCAGCATTTTTTTTCCTGTTATTTTTGGACTTAAATTATTTTTGTTGTTGTTGTTGTTGTTTGGGGGTTTGTTTGTTTTTTAGATTTATTGATTTTATTTAATGTATGAGAATGTTTTTGGTTTTTAAGATTTTCAAAGTTTTATTTCATGTATGGATGGATGCATATCTTTCTGTATACCACTTGCATGCCTGGTGTCCAGAGTAGCCAGAAGGGAGCATCAGATTCCCTGGAATTGGATTTAAAGACAATTGTGAACTGCCCTATTGGTGCTGGGAATCAAACTCTGTTCCTCTAGAAGAGCAGCCAACATTCTTTCTTTTTTCTTCAGACAAGCTCATGCTATGTAGCCTAGGCTGAATTTGAACCCATAGCTCAGATTGGCCTCCAACTTGCCACCAGATTGCTTCTCCCATCTCACCACTAAAGTGCCAGAAATACCTGTTTTGAAATGCTGATAAGAAACCTATGCTATCCTTAGTGTATTTGACACCTAAAAGATTATTTGAATTTTTGAGTCAAGTTCCTATGCAATACAGGCAGGCAAATGAATGGAACTAGAAAAGAAATCATCCTAAGTGAGCTAAGCCATATCCAGAAAGACAAACATGGTATGTACTCTCTTATAAGTGGATATTAGCTGTTAAGGGTAACCACGCTACAATCCACAGACCCAGAGAGGCTAAGTAACGAGGGCTTAAGGGAGGACACAAGGATCTCCCTGGGAAGGGGAAATACAATAAATAGGCTTTGGAGGTGGACTAGGGTGAATGGGGTGGGAACAGAAGGGATCAGGTAGGGGAGTGGAGGGAGAGAGTATGGAGAGAGACTGGAATTGGAGGGCATGGTGGGGAAGGGATGTAGAACCTGGTGTAGTGGAAACTCCCAGAAATCTACCATGGTGGCCCAGTGGGAGACTCCTAGGTATGGAGGATATGATACTGAGTGGCAATCAAGCAGCTTACATGGGTCCCTGCTAAGTCCTATGCTATGTTTGTTTAGCTTGGGTTTCTTTGTGAGACTCCTAACAGTGGGAGTGGGGTGTCCCTGACTCATTTGTCTGCTCTTGGGACACTTTTTCTTCTTACTGGGTTGTCTCAACCAGCCTTGATGTAAGGGTTTTTTTGCGCCTGGTCTTGTTCTAGCTCATGTTGTGTTCAGTTGACATCCACATCCCTGGGAGTCCCGCTATTTTTTTTCTTTTCTTTCTTTCTTTCTTTCTTTCTTTCTTTCTTTCTTTTTTTTTGTTGTTGTTTTGGTTTTGGTTTTTTGAGACAGGGTTTCTCTGTCCTGGAACTCAAGCTGTAGACCAGGCTGGCCTCCAGCTCACAGAGATCTGCCTGTCTCTGTCTTCTGTCCCACTAGTGCTGGGATTAAAGGCATATACCACCACTGCCTGGAAAAAAATGGGATTTTTTTTTAATCTTTTTTTTTTCTTTTTCTTGAGGGTCTCATTGTGTGGTTCTGGCTGTCTTGAAACTCACTATGTAGACCAGCCTGGCCTTGAATTTTCAGAGATCCTCCTGCCTCTGCCTTCTGAGTATGAAGATTAAAGGTATGTGCCACCATGGCCTGCCAATTTTTTAAAATCTTGATTGCTGGTTCTTTGAAAGGAAAAAAGTTGGCAGATCTGGCAATAGTGGGCAAGAGTTCTCTGAGGTAGCAATCAGAGCCAGGCATTGTGACACATGTTCCGGAGGCTAGGGCAGAAGGATTATGAGTTTGAATCTAGCCTGGGCTGTAGAATGAGACCCTGTCTCAACTAAAATAAAACAAAGACAGTAGCTGGGGTTACAGCTAAGTGATAGCGTTCCTGCCTACCAAGTGTGAGGGCATTGGCTAGACCCTCACTACCACCAACATCAAACAATGAAACCTTTTCTAAAGACCAGGTTTGGTGGTACACACTTATAGTCCCAGTGCACAGGAGGGAAAAGCAGGAGGCTCAGAAGTTCAAGTTGGCAGTGTACATAGTGAGTTCTGAGGCCAGCCTGGACTACATGACTCAAAAGTCGAAAAAAAAAAAAAGTCAGCCTTCAGTTGAGAGTGACTTGTGCCATTAGAATGGGCTTGAACTTACTCACATGCACTATGCCATCTGGCATCAACTCCAGGTTTGTATTGCCCTGCTTTCTGAACTATCTTGGAGCAATCAGACCTTGACAACGCCCACTGCCCTACCCTATCCTTCTGTCTCCCTTTCAGGAAAAACAAAAATAGACTCCCGTAGTTTATTCATTTGCTTAGCACATGTGTAGCTCTTGCCTGGTGATTGCCAAGTCCTGAGACAGAGATGCAAATGGAACATGTTTCTTCCCTTAGAGAGCTATTGATTGAAGATGGCCCTGTGTTGCCCAGTTAAAAGGTAACAGGGAAAGTTGGGTGTGCTGGTTGCATACCTTGTAACCCCAGCACTCCAGAGACTACCACAGGAGGATCTCTGTATATACTGAGACACAGACTGTCTCAAACAGATAACACAACGTAAGGCAGAGGGCGTAACACCCTATTTTATCCTAGTTTCTTGTTTTTTTGTTTTTTGTTTTTTGGTTTTTTTTAGACAGGGTCTCACTCTATAGACCAGGCTGATCCTCCTGCTTTTGCCACCCAGTGCTGGGATTAAAGGAGTATGGCACCACATCTGGCAGCTCTAATTATAAACCGTGTGGTACTGCATGGCTATAATCCCAGCATTTGGGAAGTGGAAGCAGAGAATCAGGAGTTTTAGGTCAGCACCAGCTACATAGCAAGTTTGAAGCCAGTCTAGGCTACATGAGACCCCAAAGAATCTAATTGTATTTATCTTCTGGTTCGCTGTGAACGTTCATTCACTAATTTCATTCAATTCCTCAAGCGCCCGCTAGCGACAAGAGCTTCGCCAGGATCGGTCAGTAAAATAGGAAAAGAGACATGGCCACAGCCTAGTGATATTATATATTTTTTTTATTTTAGATCTTTCTTCCTTCTTTTAGCTAGAGAGTGTCTCATGTCTCGAGGGTGGGAGTGACCTTGAGTTCCTGATCCTCTTGCTTCCACGAAGATGACTGGTAGGCACCACATCTGCCTCTGAAAACGTACAGTACTTTCTTTCCTCTTCATCCCATTAGAAGTCTTCTCTTTTAAAATGGGGCTTTTTTTAATGTAATTTTATTTATTTCTATTTTCTGTACATTGGTGTCAGGTACCCTGGAACTGGAGTTGTAAACTGCCATGCGGGTGCTGGGAATCGAACCCTAGTTTTCCGCAAGAGCCTGTCGATGCTTTTAACCACCAAGCCATCTCTCCAGCCCCATCAGAAAGAAGTAAAAGAGCAGCCGCGCTGAGAATGAGCCCCGTGTGGTTGGTGCGCGGGAGGCGCACTGCCTGCGTTACTAGGAGAGCTGACGGATGACGCCCCGCCGCACGCCGCTCGGCTCGCCCCAGAGGGGGTCGCTTCTTGGCGGACTAACAGTGACTCGCGGGGTAAGTCTGCGCGCGTGTGCACGCGGCACTCTCTGCCCATGGTCCGGGGACTTTCCCCTAGGCGGAAGGGTAAGGAACAAGTCCCTCGTATGTAGCCTAGGAAACAGGCCTTCAGAGCGAACTGCTAGTTAGTCATGGTGGAGCCCCTTTATACCTCTAAAACATCCTTTATTTTACGCTTATGGTGACAAAGTTTGTCGGTTCAATTCCCAAACAACCAGCCACTGTTTTAAGCATGGATACTTTACACTGAAAGATTCTGGAATCACTCTTGCTTGAGGAATAAATATACATAGATAGGAAATTAAGTAATGTAGGAAAGCCAGATGGGGGTGGTATTATGCAAATATTATTTGGCCCGCCCTATGCGGTGGGCGTGGTCACCCAAGGCGACCCAGAGCGGGAGCCGCTGTAGTCGTGTGCGCGTGCGCACTGCAGCGGGAAGCCAACGCTGGGAAGTCGGGGTGCTGGTGCACCTTCCCGGTGAGCCAGGCATGGCGGGCGCGGGCCCCGTGTCCAGTGTGCTGGGGCTGCTGCTTGTGTCTGCGCTGTTTGGGGTCCTTGGTGAGCGCCCCAGCCCCGATCAAGGGGCACACTCAGGTACCAGCGAGGGCTGCTGGAGGGAGGCTTGGACTGCCTGGGAAAAGCGTCCTCTCCCCTGACGGGTGTCTTTAATCCGCAGAACGCCGCTCCCAGGTCGGTCCCGGGTCCACCGAACCCCGGCGGCGGCCGCCACCCAAGGACCAGCGCGAGCGGGCCCGGGCGGGAGCGCTGCCTTTGGGGGCGCTGTACACTGCGGCCGTCGTGGCTTTTGTGCTGTACAAGTGCTTGCAGGTGTGGTATAGACGTGGGTTGGGGGAGTCCTGGGCCTCAATCTCCTGGGGGCGCTACTGTGCCAAGAACAAGACTCCGCTTCCCAGCTACCTGTAAAATGAAAACTAGTTCCTTGGTTTTCCTACATTATGGGGGTTCAAGGATCCAGAGAGGTAATGAATTTCCCAGAGAGGCGCCTGGGAAATTGTAGCTAATGACCGTTAGGTTTAATCCTCCCATAGTCCACTGAAGAGCGATTTTCTTACTCGAGATCATCCACGTAGTGTCTGGTGGAAGTGGTATTTTAACCCAACAATAGATAGTGTCTACATTCGAAAAAGTGCACTTATAGCTGAGGCTCCAACCTTGGCCCAAGGGCTAACCGTTGCAACAACAGTGTTAGTGTGCCAGACCCCAAGCCGTTTCGTGTTCTCCTTGGGAAGGAAGTCCTGAAATGTGAGCTGACAGTAATTCTGATGGATTTGAAATTGTTGAACTAAAAAGTGGCACCTACCACCGAGGGCTGTAGCTTCAGCCCTGATCAATTATTTGTATTAGGAAATAGAATCAGTGGCATAAAACTATATGAGATGACTAGTTAACGAGTCCAGGCAGACTTGACAGGGTAGAACGGGCATTGGGATTGATTAATAAAATCTAGCAGAGCCTGGTGGCTCACGTCTTTAATCCCATCACTTGGGAGACAGAGGCAGGAGGATTTCTGTGAGTTCGAGGCCAACCTGGTCTACAAATGGAGCTCCCGAACAGTCAGTATTGCTACACAGAGAACCTCTATCTGGAAAAACCAAACCAAAACAAGTTCTATTCCTGTCTTATCAATGGAGCCAAACGGGGCTGGAGAGATGGCTTAGCCGTTAAAGGCTAGGCTCACAACCAAAAATATAAATGGAGCCAAACGGTTGGGGAGAAGAGCTGCAGTACCTGTGGAAGAGATGGAGGCATTCCAGCAGATAGTTTTATGGTGCATTATAATAACTTGCTTTGCAATTAAAGGGTCTGCCCATCATAACAGTGGGAGAATTGTATCCTAAAAATAGGGCACTGCCTTTAAGAGCACTATATATTCAACAAAACATGGAAGGGAGTAATGTGAATTGAAAACTGACTTGACAGATTGGGGATTTTATACCAGCAGAAACTGGGGGAGCTGAACCTAGTGGCACAGACATGTGCCACTCGAAGTTGAGGCAGGAGGATTCTAAGTCCAAAGCCTGTCTGGGCAATTTAGCAAGATCCTATCTCAAAAATGGGAGGGTAGGGATGCTAAACAAGAAAGCAGAGCTATGTGATCAGTCTTCAGATTCTTACCATAGTGATCACATTCCAAAGAGTGTTTTAGCTGTCTGGCCATATGTGGGCATACTGACATGTTGTTTCGTGTTTTGGGTGAGCAGCCGGACTAGAAACTACTGGGATTCTGAGGTGAGTGCTGAGCTCTCTCTGGGGCTCCTGTCTTTACTGACATTGAGGACCGAGGTGCTGGGGCCTTGACCCCTCAGCTTTACTTTTCTTGCTTCCACAACAGGGCCCGGATGAGGCTGCCATTCTCCAAGAGGAAAAAAACAAGAAGAAATCCCTGCAGTCAGGTGGGTTGAGCAGTAGTAGTGGTTTTGGTGGGGGAGTAGGTCAGGGAACTGTAGTAGTACCCATCTGGTTTGCCTTCTCCCAGAACAACAGCTGATGCAGTTGACACAGCAGCTGGCCCAGACGGAACAGCACCTCAACAATCTGATGACCCAACTGGATCCCCTTTTTGAGCGGTGAGAATTTGTGGGGTGAGTGAGGAGCCATGGAGGCAGATTGAGCAGCCCCTGAATGTGTATCTCTTCAGGGTGACTACTCTGGTGGGAACCCAGCGGGAACTCCTCAACATGAAGCTCAAGACCATCCACCAGCTCCTGCAAGACTGCAACCCTGACTTGAGTGTGCACATTCCGGGCAAACGATCGGGAGGTGATGGCTTGGAGACAGAGGCCGGGAAACTGGAACAAGCTGATCTTTCCCTCACAAAGGCCACCATACCCTTTCCCAAGCACTTGGGGAAAGAGGACCAACAAGGAGCTGGAGACTGTGAGGCCTGGGAGGGGCCCATAAACTGGAGCCCAGATTCATGGAACCTAGCTCCTTCCTGGGAGGTAGAGCAGGGGCTGAGGCGAAGATGGCACAAGACTGTGACAAAGGACCCAGCAAGGAATGGGGAACAGCCACTGAAGGGTTAGTAAAACCAAGCCTCCGTGTCCTGGGTCTTCCTCTGTGCTTTGCTGCTCCCAGCCAGTCATACACAGGAATACTAGGTACGTAAGCCAACTAGGCCTCCCAGAAAAGGTTCCCTTATTAGGAAAAGAGACTGCCTTTCAGAATTGGGAGAAGACAGAGGGAGCTACAGTTCTTCCCCTGTATTCCTGAGGCTACTTATGTGCTAGCCATCAAGCCTTTTTCTCATGGGTTGGACAGAAAGGTTTTTCCAAAAACACAACAAAACAGCACTTTATTAAAACTCTACTAAAACAAAATAGCACTGTATTAAAATCCAGTGGGGAAATAAATAATAGAACATGAGAGGTAGTTCAGGAAGATCTGGAATCCGAGGCCAGCCTGGGCTACATGAAACCTTGTCTCAAGAAAAGAAAGAAACTATATACAGTAGCCAAGTGTGGCAGCATACACCTGTAAACCCAACACTTGAAAGGAGGAGGCAGGAGGAATTCAAGTGCATAGTCAGCCTGGGTCACATAGTAAAACCCTGTCTCAAAAATAAAAACAGAAATCACAGATAACAAAATTGGCCTCCTTTACAAAGCTGCAAATTAAATAAAAAGTGAGGCCCCCAATGGCATGGTGTTAAAGGAGCTGAATCAGTTGGGGCTCAGCTAGGTTGAAGCCTGCTTTCTGATTCTTGTTTTTAAAACAAGGCAGGGTTTCTCTGTGTAGTCCTAAAATTCGCTCTGTAGACCAGGCTGGCCTAGAACTCAGAGATCAGCCTGCCTCTGCCTGCCAAGCATAAGGATTAAAGGCGTGTGCCACCATCGCCAACTTGCTTTCTGATAAGCTAAATGGTCTATGTCAACCCATGGAGGGCTCTATGGTTCCAGAACTGAAGTAGATTCCCTTTTGTTCTTGGCTCTGCTCTATCCCTGAGTATCCTGAGTTCTGGAATTTTACAATTCTTTTTAGGCATGCCCAACTGCCACATAAATCCCAGGATGGCTATGAATGTGGCCCAGCACATTTGCAGATGACATTGTCATGTTGCAGGAAGGTCGGGCACTTCTGTGAGTCTAGCTTTTCTGGCTTCTGTGGAAAGAAAACAGTTCAGGATGAGTGCTGCATCTAAACGGTCACCTGTGGGGACAGAGGAAGCCCTGCTGTAAGAGGAAGCACTCCTTTCCAGTTTACCTGATAGCCACAGCCAGGCTGTCATACCATCGTGACAGCTCCTCATGGTCAGTGGACATAAGCAGTAGCTTCTCATCCGGGAAGGACAGCTAGGGAGAAACCACTTTAGTTCAGAACAAGTCAGGCTGAAGGCCCCACTCCCCCCAGATTCCACGCTGTGAATTTAGGGATGAAATGATGACTAAATATGAAACCTTAGCCCCAACAATCCCCTTACTCTCATGAAAAGGGACCCAGGTCAAGTGATAGCGCTGGTCTGTAAGTGCTTGAAGTATATTTGGGGCCCAGATTTCCCATATACAACTTACACTGAGCAAACCACCACAAGTTCCTCCTGAATGGCCAAAGACCCTGTTAAGCTGACACTGGGACATAGGGTACAGGGCTTTGCAGACAAAGGTGCCACTCTTCAGCAGGTACAATGGGGGTCGAGGCTTGGCCATGAGGAGCACATCAGAGAAGAGGAAGAACATTCGGGGCCGAGGCTCCCCAGTGGGAGGCACCACTAAAAGCCAGCCCTGTCGTAGGAACCATCGTCCTAGAAAATGAGAGAGCCATTCTTCTTGTACAGCTCAAGGATCCATGAGAACACAAGAAAAAGACAGGGGGAATCCAGGGCTGGGAGATAACATGCTGGCTTTGGTTGGTTGGTTTGTTTTTAATTATTATGTGTCTATGTGGAGGGCAGAGGACAACTCTGTGGAGTCAGTTCTCTCCTTCTATCTTTATGTGGGTTCTGGTTTAACTCAGTTCATCCAGCTGAGCCATCTGCCAGCCCAATATGCTGGCTTTGTAGAGGAAGAGAAGTGAGTGAGCAAGGGGCAATTGAGGACTGAAAGGCAAAGGCCACGGTCTACCTGAAGTAAGCCCTTTTGCCTTGCGTCCACTGAGTAGAGCCTGGACACGCAGGAGGTGCTGGTCATTCTTCTGGCTCTGGCCAATGGCGTGGACTCTCTGGGCAGCTTCACTCACCCGGCGAGCAGCCCCTGGAACAACACCCTCTGCCTCACTGCCAACTTAACTTTGGCTTTGAGAGGCTAGTAGTAGGAAAAGGCAAGCTAGTCTGGAGGGGGCCTGGATCAGGTTCTAGCTTCTTGAAGAAAAGTGAGGGCACTTAGGGACACTATACATGTAATGGAAGGTATGTCCCCACATACCAGACATTGTTGAAGGTCAGAACCAGAAAGGCTTTCAGGACAGGCAGCCCCTGCCTGAGTTGGAGAAGAACAAGAACCTACGTGTGAGCTGTTGGTAGTCAGGGCTGTTGGGAACTGTGTTTTCAGCCAAAGCCACGATGAGATTCTCGTACCTGGAAATGGACAATTGGAAGTGAAGGAAGAGAAGTAGAGCCAGGCAAAATGCCCTGGTTTCTTATGACCTGAAGATCGACCCCCAGACTTCCATTCCTTAATTGTAAGGTCGGGAAAGGCCTTCTCTGGCTTCTCTGCTGCCCCTCTTTAACCTGGGACTCAGAATCTGGGCTCCCTAAGCAGGCCACTTCCATCCCACACTGAAGAGTCAGTGGCAGACTGTATGTATTTCAGGAGGCTGGGTCAGAAGTTGGAAGTAATCAAACCAAGGAGGCTACCACAGACAACCTAGGAGCCCTGGAATAGAACTTCAAGACTAGGCTAACCCCTCATCCCAGTGAGTTTTTCCAGATAGCCTGTCTCAGGCCTTAGTGCAAGTTCCCTCACTTCAGTGTACATTCCCACATCCCCAGACTGAGGCTGCAGACCCTGGGTACCCCTGAGGGTTCACTGGTAAAAGCTCCTTAAAGGTAATTGGGCCTAGTGAGGCAGAGCTGGGATAGAATCTATGGTGCCCCCACGAAGCTGCAGGCAGCAGTTATGCAGCCTGAGGAGATAATTCCAGCCTAGAGGGGTTCACTCACTGTTGGAGCCGCTGCAGAGGCAGAGGGAGCAGGTCCTGGAGCTGAAGACCCTTAAATTCAGGGCGGCCTTCCTGAAGCTGCACAAATCTCCGAAAACGTTTATTCTTCTTCAGCAGCTTCTGGATTGAGAAGGAGAGTGCATCAGGGAGAGAAACCACTCCTAATATTACATTCATCTGTATACACAGCCTTCCGAAAGCTGTGCACTCCTGGGGGTAACCAAGTCCTCCTAGGGATGTTAGCAAAGAGCTGGGCTCTAAATGCAAAACACTAGGTTAAGGCGCCGGCGGGGGGCGGGGGTACCTGAAGGGTGGTCTGAGCACTCTCTGCATTGGCAGCAAACTGGGTGTAGAGCTCCAGGTGCGAGCAGAAACCCTCTAGTCCCGGCCCCCAGTGTCCTTCTTCCAAGTAGGGAAGCAGCTCTCTGTGTGGGCAAAGGACAGTAGAGGGGCATGCCAACAACTACTCAAGCACTTATATACTTCCCATAACCCTGCCTCGAAGGTAGTGCTATTATCCCATTTTACTGCTGCAGCACACGCAGGTTAAGGCACTGGGCCAGGGCCACAGGTGAGAAAGTTGGCAGATGAACTCGGCTTTTCTGACTCTGCTCGGAGGTCCCTCTCCCTGCAACGCTTGCACTCACAGGCTAGCGGCATAGATGCGCTCCCAGGTCCCAAACAGGGTCTGGCGCTCTGGTGGTCGTAGTGTCCCCTTGGCTTTCAGGATTCCCAGGAAGTACTGTGACGGGAAAGAATAGTTTTCTTAGTCTGTGGCAAGAGGAAGTTCCAACGTCGAGGTGCAGTCAGAAATTGCAGGCGTCGGTCTGAACTCCCAACCCTGGGGAAGCAAGGTCTGAGACCCTCTCACACCCGCTCGGAGCCCCACCGTGGCCACCAGCCCCAGTTGCTCCTGGTAGCGCCGCTCAGTCTCCAGCAGCTCCCGAGCGGTGCAGACACGTTTCCGTTCCCAACGAGCACGCTGCTGTCGCACCGGGCAGCGCGAGACGGAGCCTGGGCTCTCCATGCCTGACCCAGGGTTCCAGGCTTCCTGCAGCGTCGCGCTGGAGATTCAAATTCCAACCGCTCGGGGGCGGGGCCGCGGAGGTGCGGCCGGGGAGCAGAGCGCGAACAGAGAGCATGCGCAGCCAGCGGCTAGCTGAGCGTCTGGTCGGCCAGTGTCCGCCCCGCCCGCCAGGGCGGCGCTATAGGTGCGCTGAGAGGTGGCGCGAATGCCAGGCGTGGCCGGTGTGCACAGACCGCTGCGAGGCGCGAAGGTGGCACAGCCGTCTGAACTCGGAGAGACTCCAAAATGCAGATGTTGACAGGGCCTCCGTGTCTAACTGCAGAATTGGGAATGTGGGGATAAGTACGGTACATATTATGTCCTGAGCCCATGTCAGACAATGAAGCGGTTGGCCAGTCATTCCCAGTGCTTTCACTAACTAGGAACCTTTGCGATTTAGACAAAAGTGAGCAAGTTTTAAGTTAATGTATGTTTCCTAATTTTATTTCATTTTTAGGCTTTTTGAGACAGGGTTTCTCTGTGGCTTTGGAGGCTGTACTGGAACTCGCTCTATAGACTAGGCTGGCCTCAAACTCACACATCAACCTGCCTCTGCCTCCCGAGTGCTGGGATTGAAGCCACCACTACCCCGCGTTCATTATATTTTTTGTTGAGATAGGGTCCTATAATGTAGGCTGGCATTGAACTGAATTCGAGGATGACCTTGATTTTATCCTCCTGCCTCCAGCTTCCAAACGCTGAAATTAGTCTTGCACTATCATACCGGGTTTATTTTTTATTTTATTTTAATTTTCGTTTTTCGAGACAGGGTTTTTCTGTGTAGCTTTGGAGCCTATCCTGGCACTCGCTCTGGAGACGAGGCTGGCCTCGAACTCACAGAGATCCGCCTGCCTCTGCCTCCCGAGTGCTGGGACTAAAGGCATGCACCACTAACGCCCGGCTCCGAGTTTATTTTTTTTAAGATTTTATTTATTTATTATGTATACAACATTCTACTTCCATGTAAATCTGCACACCAGAAGAGGGCACCAGATCTTATAATGGATGGTTGTGAGCCACCATGTGGTTGCTGGGAATTGAATTCAGGACCTCTGGAGGAGCAGTCAGTGCTCTTAACCTCTGAGCCATCTCTCCAGCCCCAAACCAGGTTTATAAGATACTGGGATGAAACCCACTTAAGCATACTAGGCAAGCACTCTACGGCTACATCGCCCGGTCCTCTTTTCTTTCTCTCTCTCTTCACACTGGTCTAAGTTTTGGTTTTGGTTTTTTTGTTTGTTTGTTTGTTTAGGGGGTTGTTGTTTGTTTTTTGGTTTGGTTTTTTGTTTTTGTTTTGTTTTGTTTTGTTTTCGGTTTTTGGAGAGAGGGATTCTCTGTGTAGCTTTTGGAGCTTGTCCTGGAACTCACTATGTAGACCAGGCTGGCCTTGAACTCAGAATCCACCTGCCTCTGCCTCCCCAGTGCTGGAATTAAAGCTAAAGCCAACATGGCCCGGCTAGGGTTTTTTTTTTTTTTTAATAATTTTTCTCTTATACAAAACATTCCTGCCAGAGTTTCCCTTTCCTCCACTCCCCTCAGCCCTCCTGTACCTCTGCTCTCCCCTATTCTGATCAAAGGCAAAAGCTTTGATGTGTTAACTGCATTACCTTATCAAAAGGAGAATGTAGCAGCCTTTAGTCCCAGCAAGCAGATCTCTGAGTTCGAGGCCAGACTGGTCTCCAAAGGGAGTGCCAGGATAGGCTCCAAAGCTACACAGAGAAACCCTGTCCCGGAAAAAAAAAAAAAAAAAAAAAAAAAAAAAAAAAAAAAAAAAAAAAAGGAGAATGTTCTAAATTTTCCTTGGGATTTTGAGTAATTGGGTATACCCATGTAAGGTAAATTGGCAGGGACATTTTGTCAATATGTATCAGGAATCTCTTTTTAAAGATTTTCATTTTTCTTTTTATTTATTTATTACATTCCAATAGCAGTTCCCCCTCCCTCCTCTCCTACCGTTCTCCCCTCCTACCCCCATCCACTCCTCAGAGAGGGTAAAGCCTCCCCTAGGATGTCAATTAAGTTTGTCCCATCACCTCATTGAGTCAGGACCAAGGTGCACCAACACCACCGCCCCATGACTAGGCTGAGCAAGGTGTCTCTTCATAGAGAATGGGCTCCACTAAGTCAGTTTGTGCATTAGTGTTAGATCTTGGACTGACTGCCAGTGGCTTCATATACTGCCTGAGCCACACCACTGTCACCTCTATTTCAGGGGTCCTAGTTCAGTCCTATGCTGGTTCCCCAGATGACAGTGCAGTCAGTGATCTCTCACTAGCTTGGGCCAGCTGATTCTGTGGGTTTCCCCATCATGGTCTTGACTCCTTTGTTCATATTATCTATCCTCCTTTACTTAGACTGTACTCCAGGAGCTTGGCCCAGTGGTTAGTTGTGGATTTCTGCATCTGCTTCCATCTGTTTCTGGAAGAGGGTTCTAGCTTCTCTGGGGTTGTGGATTGTAGACTGGTATCTTTTTGCTTTTTGTCTGGTATCCACTTATGAGTGAGATATACTATATTTGTCTTTCTGGATCTGGGTTACCTCACTCAGGATGCTTTTTTTCTAGTTCTGTCCATTTGCTTGCGAATTTAAAGATGACATTGTTTCTTACCGCTGAGTGGTGCTCCATTGTGTAAATGTACCACGTTTTCCTTATCCATTCTTCAGTTGAGGGACATCTAGGTTGTTTCCAAGATCTGGCTATTACAAATAATGCTGCTATGAACATAGTTGAGTAAATGTCCTTGCGGTGTGAGTGTGCCTTCTCTGGGTATATGCCCAAAAGTGGTACTGGAAAATCTTGAGGTAGATTGATTCCTAGTTTTCTGAGAAATTGTCATACTGATTTCCACATCAGCTGTACAAGTTTGCACTCCCAAGATTTTCATCTTTAAAAGCCATATGTTAACGTGGGAGAGTTTGTGTATATGGGAGTAACATATGTATATGCTGCTGGTATATATAAATGCCAGGGCCCAGAGTCCAGAAAAAGATGTCCCTGGAGCTGGAATTATGGACAGATGTGGCCACCTGGTGTGAGTGCTGGGAATCTCCCAGGAGCTGGAGTTTTATGGACAGTAGTGGCCACCAGGTATGGATGTTGGGAATCAAACCCTAGTCTTCTGGGAAAGCAGAGCACTCTAAACTCCCCAGCCATTTCTCAAACAGATACACAAATACTTTTAAAATAATAAAAATAAATATTTTAAAACAAGGAGTGGCTGGAGAGAAAGTTTATTAGTTAAGAGTGCTGGCTACTCTTCCAAAGGACCCAGGTTCAATTCCCACTACACACGTGATTGCTCACAACCATCTGCAACTCCAGTTCCAGGGGATCAGACACCCTCTTGTGACCTTCTCAGGAATCAGGCATGCATGTGGTACACAGACAGAGGCAACACTCACTCACACACACACACTCACACACACACACACACACACACACACACACACACACACTATTTTTTTAAATATAAAAACATTCAGCCAGGTATGGTGGTACTCACCTTTAATCCCAGCACTTGGGAGGCAGAGTCAGGCGGATCTCTGTGAGTTCAAGGCCAGCCTGGTGTACAGAGCTAGTTTCAGGACAGCCAGGGCTACACAGAGAAACCCTGTTTCAAAAAACAAAAACAACCTTGTTCATAGTGAGTCCTATTCCCAACCCTCTTTTTTTTTTTTTTTTAAAGATTTTATTTGTTTATCATGTATACAGTGTGTGCCAGAAGAGGGCACCAGATCACATTGCAGATAGTTGTGAGCCACCGTGTGGTTGCTGGGAACTGAACTTGCAACCTCTGGAAAAACAGTCAGTGCTCTTAACCCCTGAGCCATCTCTCCAGCCCCTGTTTCCAACCCTCTTCCACCCACTTAAAAATACTCACAAGCTGGTCATATACTCAAACATACCCAAGACCAATTGTGCTACCACCTATTCCTTCTCCTTAAATTCTTTCATTCTCCACATGTATGTGTATACCTGCATTGCCATTAGACACCTGGTGTGTGTGTGTGTGTGTGTGTGTGTGTGTGTGTGTGTGTGTATTCTAAAAAACTATCAAAATGGGAAAACACTCACAGCAAGTATAATGGCAAGAGAGAGGAGAAAAGGCAAGCTACAGAGCTGCTTATTAACGTGATTCCCTCTGCATAAAAAGGTGTATGAAAGGCTGGAAGGCTATGTAATCAAAACCTAATGTGGCCGGGCGTTGGTGGCGCACACCTTTAATCCCAGCACTCGGGAGGCAGAGGCAGGAGGATCTCTGTGAGTTTGAGGCCAGCCTGGTCTACAAGAGCTAGTTCCAGGACAGCCTCCAAAGCCACGGAGAAACCCTGCCTCTGGGGGGAAAAAAAACAAAAAAACAAAAACCTAATTGTGGTTTTAAATCTCTGGGTGATGAGACTGACTATAATTGAACAAATGAGTGTCTACCTGTGCCAGGCAGTGAAATACTGAGGATAAAGATCTAAGTGAGAAGAGAACAAGCAGGGAGATATTTTAAATTCCCCAAGACTCTTCTTCATTTTCCCCAAGTTTCCTGCATTGAGCATGCACTGTTTTGTAATTATAAAATACATTTGAATTGGGAAACTAAATGTAAGAAGCATTAGACCCCATTTCTTCCACTTGGACTCTTAGGAATCTGGGCCCCAAGCCAAGAAGCAGGGTATTGCCAGGGTTCTAAGCTCCTCCAGCTCAGATATTCTAAGAATCCTGAAAATGTTAAATACTAGGCTTAGACCAGAGAAGAACAATGTGAAAGTCTTAGAGAAATGGAGAGTTTGAACCAGACTGTTTCTTTGGTTTGGGTTCAAAGAAAACTGATGACACCAGGTTAAGGGGCAGTGATGTTGTCTTAAGTGAATGGAGAGAGCCTGGCCTGGTGGCTTATGTCTATAATAATCCCAGTGTGTAGAAAGCTGAGGCAGAGGATTGCAGCAAGATTGAGGCAAGCCTGGGCCTCAGAGTGAGACTGTGTCTCAAAAAATCAAGACAAAAGGGAAGCAAATGAAGCTCAGATGAGCACAGATAATCCCATGTGGACCATGTAAACCTAATCAGTAAGACTAGAGTGCAGGGGCTGAGACATGGCTCACAGGCTAAAAACACTGGCTGCTCTTGCAGAAGACCTGGGGTTAGCTCCCAGGATCTGATACTGTCTTCTGACCTCCTAGGGCTTCTGCATCCAGGTGGTACTCATTCAGGTACACACCTACACATGGAGACTGAAAGAACTGAAGGACGAGGGGCTGGAAAGATAGCTCAATGGTTAAGAGCACTGGCTGCTCTTCCCAGAGGTCCTGAGTTCAATTCCCAGTAACTGCTTGATGGCTCACAACCATCCGTAGGGAGATCTGGTGCCCTCTTCTGGCCTGCAGGAATACATGCAGACAGGACACTACACATAATAAATAAATAAATCTTTCAAAAGGAGGAGGGAGGAGGTGATACAATGCCTGGGGCACAATTGGTTTGAGTATGTCACTAGCTTGTTAGTGTTTTTAGGTGGTTGGGAGTAGAACTCATATGAACTAGGTGGGAGCACTGTCTAATTGGTAGAAGAGGGCAAGGCTGAGGAGGCATACCAAGGACTCCTCGAAATGCATCCACTTCAGTTCCACTACACTGATAGACTAAATGGCGGCTACATAAAGACATGTCCATGGCCAACCCCCAGACCTGCAAGTGTAACTACATCTGGAAAAGGGGGGTTTTGCATATATAACTAAGAATTTTTGTTATTGTCACTTGTTTATTATCGTTATTATTACATTATATTATTATTATTATTATTTGAGACAGGATCTCACCATGTAATTCTGGCTGGCCTGTAACTTACTATGTAGACCAGGCTGGCTTCAAACTTACAAAAGATCTGCCTGCCTCTGCCTCCTGAGTAATGGGATCCAAGGTATGCCCCACCAGAATCCAGGAGTGGTAACAAAAGGGGCTTCCCCAGAGCTTCTGAGGTAGCCTGGCCCTGCCAAAAAAAAAAAAAAAAAAAAAAAAAAAAACAAAACAAAAAAAAAAAACTTCAGACTTAAGGCCTACAGAATGTTGAGATTTTTAAAAAATTGCATTGCCATAAGACACCTGGTTTAAGGCAATTTTTATGATAGCCCTAGCAATAACAGTGTGATGGGCCAGAACTACAGGTCAGCCTCAAGACCTCAAACAGCTTTGATTTTTGCTTCCAATCCATGACTAGAGAGAAGGGGGCTTTTCTCCTGCTCTACCAGTAAATAATTCCCTTTCCTGCAGCCCAGGGCTAATCAGAAACCTGTTTTAGGAATGTGTTTGTCAAGTTTAGAAACACAGATCCCAGTGATCAAAGACTTGGCTTTAAACACCAGGAGTTGTCCTGTGCCAGGCAGGGAGTGTCCCTGATACAAGAACTCTCAGAGCTCTAGCTTGTTTTAGGGTTTGGTAGATTCCTGAGTTATAAAGGTGTGATCCAGGATCAGAGTCCACATCTCCACCCAAGCCAAGGAAATGTCCACATGGAGAGATAGAAGACACTGGGACCCAGAACTGTAGAGAAGAGCAGTTGGAAAGTTAGTGAACTCTGACAATGCTGTACCTACAAGCAGATCTGTGCTGAAACACAGACACAAAGCCCTACAAAGGGGAGGAAGAGATGTGGGGTCAGGAAGTATATGAAAATCCTGCTCAGGCTGAAATGTTCAGAATATTTAGAAAGGAGGGAAATGTATAAAAGCTGAGATCTGTGTTAGTGAAGAATCTATTCAGCCTCAAGCTCCATTTGCAGTATGGTCCTCTTTGCTCCCGTGGCCTCTCCCTTCTAGACTACAATAGTTATTGTAGTCTGCCTTCAACAACCAATCCAATTAAGATATTACCACGTTCCTTCCATGTGCCAGAGTCCAAGCAAGGCTCTGAAAACAGCCGACTATCCAGAGTACATGATGGGTCAAAATGTCATGGATGGCACTGCATTTGGCTTCAGAAAGGCCAACAGGGCCTTGTGCATGGTAGGCAAGCACTCTGTCACTGAACTTATCCATTCACACAAAGGCAGCCTGAAACCCTTAGTTATCTTCTATGACGAGCACATGGGGAAGTCGGCTTTATTCAGCCATAAACAACTTGATGTACAATATGATAGACAACAATTTGAAGTACGATAAAAGTGATTTAACATCAGGCATGGCCATATATATCTATATTCTCAGTACACAAGAGGCTGAGGCAAGAAGAATATATAGGGTATGAGGCTACAGAGAGTTCCAAGCCAGCCTGGACTACATAATAGTATGTCCCAAACAACAGCAAAAGGAGGGGAGGGGAGGGGGAGTTTTGGTTTTCATACACAAGTCATTGACAATGTGCTCCTAAGATAAGAGTACCTGGCAAGGCATTCTGCAGGGAGAAAATGCTTGCTAATAGTTGTTGAATAAAAAATTGAGTGAAATTTTGAACCCTGCCCTCATGGAACACAAGATTAGTAGAGCAGATAAAACATCATAAATCATCTTAATATGAATTAATTTGTGAGCAAGATTATTACTGAGGTCAAGCACAGTATGGTGGTAGTTCAGAGGCACCATTGAACGCTTCCAGAATGGAGGCAGAGGGTTGGTTACAAAAATGGTTTCCTTGGGTTAGCAAGATGATTCAGACATAAAGCCACTTGCCTTGTAAGCCTGGCATGATGGGAAGAAGTCTACAAATGGAGGAAGGAATGCACCCAGCGATGTGGGATCATGGAGCTTCCAGGAAGTATACAAAAATCCTGACAAGACCGAAATGTTCAGAATATTTAGAAGGAAGGAAAATGCACAAAAGCTGAGATTGGTGCTGAAGGAAAGCATCCATGCAGCCCCAAACTCCATTTTACAGTATGGTCCTCTCTGCTCCTATGGCCTCTGACAATCTGAGTTTGACCCTGGAATCGACATAAAGGTAGAAGAGAACTGGCTGCCCTCTGACCTCCACATCCAAATACACACAAGCCCACCCCCACATGTACACGGGAATCCAACACCTCTGACTTCTGTAGGTATCTGCTCTCCTCTCTCTCTCTCTCATACACACACACACACACACACACACACACACACACACACTTAAAAATTAAAATTAAAAACATGGTGGTACATGTCTTTAATCCCAGTACTTGGGAGGCAGAGGCCTGCAGATCTCTGAGTTTGAGGCCAGCCTGGTCTACAGGACAACCAGGGCTACACAGAGAAACCCTGTCTCAAAAAAAAAAAAAAAAAAAAAAAAAAAAAATCCTGGAGAAGCTGTCTGGGATCTGAGTCAGAACAGACAGGATTTAGAAAAGTAAGATAATAAAAAACATTTAACACCATGATGGTTTACAACATAAATAGCCAAAGTTAAACCTGATTGGGTCCCTCAGATGAGGTTACTTGGACTCTTCTGTATTAGGCATTAACCTTTAGATCAGGAATCATCTAGAAGGTTCTCAAAGAGACGCTGGGATAGCCATTACCTGGAGCCATGGGATATGGCTGTATGCTACAGAATTAAAACTAACTCGATGCATTCAATTAACCTATACAGTTACCCTGCTGATTGTTCACTGAATAATCTTAGATACAGGCACAAAATGGCCTTATTCTTTTGTCATTTGTTGAGGCCATGGGGATCTCCTGAGAATGTGAGCTTCAGAACTAAACGTTGTCCTCTGTCTATGCTGCATGCTTGGGAACAGTAGCAATATCAGGAAGATTAGAGGAGACTCAGTAAATGTGCATTAAATGGACAGACTGGGGGCCTAATATAAAAACTGGATTCTGTCACCCTCTTCAAAATATTTCTTTTTACCTCTCTTTATTTGTTATGTGTGTGTTTGCACACGTTCATGTGCCATGGCACACATGGGAGACAGAGGGTTCTCTCTTTCCACCATGTCAATTCTGGGGACCCAACTCAGATCATCAGATTTGGTGGCAAGTGCCTTTACCCACTGAGCCATCTGGACAGCCTCTGTTCAAAATATTCCATGCCTCTCTTTTGCCCAGAGTACGATTCTCCTTACTGTGATAGCCACCTACCTCCCCATGGAGCTCCTACCTCTTCTTCAAAGGTGGGGTCAGATTTTGCCTACTTCCATACTTTCTTGCAGCAGAATTACGATAATATTTGTCCTCACTGGAGTGAGAGCTCCTCAGATATGGATTTCCGTATCCCTAGTCCACAGCCTAGCGTGCTGTAGGTACTGATACAGAATGCAAATATGAGTGGCATTCTTGGCACCGAGACTTAGATTTAAAAAGGCAGTAAAAAGTTTGGAGAAAAAGAAATGAGTATTTTAGGGCTGGGAGTGAAGCTCAATGGATGAGTACTTGTCTGGATTTAGTCTCCATCACTAAAAAACAAGGACAAAGGGCAGGAGAGCAAAAAAGTGCACACAAATGAGTAATCTGACTGGAACATTAGGGGGAAAGCAAGAGACAAGACTTAATGGTGTCTTGGGTGAGGTTTTGCAGACCTGGAAGTGGGAAAAAGAAAATGGTCATACTTTGGCAGGCAATGGGGGAGCCATCAGAGTCTTTCTCATATATATGTATATATTCAAACATTCATGCTCAAAATTGCCTCCTACTTAACCGTGAGACCCTTCCTACCCCTACCCAGCCCTAGGCTCCCCCAGTGTCTTTACCTGCCCCTTTAACGGAGACCTCACTGAGGCAGGATTTATACACGAGTTTCTTGTCTCCTCAGCCCAACTGCATGGGGGCCCCAGCTGCCTTCTTTCCTCTTCTCTGCCGAGGCTGGGAAGCAGGCCAGGCCTAGCAGAGACTGGCGGGCAGAAGCCGGGTGGTGCCACGGAGAACCTATACAGTGCCAGGTGGTGCCTTGGGCTCCAAGCTGAGCTGGTGATCCCGATAACCTTCTGCCTGTGACCACACCTGCCTCTTACCCCAACCCTGCCTCTTACCCGACCTGTGTCCAGGCTTTGGTATCGGGCAGGGGGCACGGGGCCAGGCAAACCTGTGGGACTTTGGCTCCATCTCTACAAAAGGGCATTCTGTGAGTCAGCCTGCTCCCCTCAAGGCTTGCTCCTCCCCCCACCCAGCTCCTATTTCCGATGCACGTACAGCCCGTACACCACACCGTGTCCTGGGACACCCCAGTCAGTCGCATGGCTTCCCTGGGCCCCGGCCCCCGGCCCTCTTTGTTGATCCCAGCCCCTACTGCGCCGCTGTTCTTTCTGCTGCTCCTGGTATCTGCTCATCCCCAGGGCCTGTCCGGAATGCAGGGGGAGCCCTCCTTGGGAGAGAGTTCATCTGGAGAGGATGATCTGGGCGTGGAGGATCTGCCCAGTAAAGAAGATGCACCTGGGGAGGCGGGTCAGTCTGGTAGGGAGGATCCACCTGAAGTTAACGCCAAAGCCAAAAAGGAGGATCCCCCGAAGTTAGAGGATCTACCCACTGTTGAGGCTCCCGAGGACAGTCAAAGTCCCCACGGGGACGGAAAAGGTAAGTAAGCGTCATCAGCTTCCAAAGTGAGGTTCAGGTAGTTTTCCACCTCCCTCACCACACCCCAACCCTAGCAGAGATGCAGGAGGGAAACTGTACTCTAACAGGTAGCCCTTCTCCCTACAGGGGAGAGTAGTTGGGAGAGATAAAAGAAGAAAGGGAGAAGTTGAAGAAGACATAGAATCGAGGAATGGATAGAGAGGCAGAAAAGTGTAGAGAGAGAAAGAGTGTGATAAGAGAAGGGGGTCTCAGAGGACGTATAGAGAGCAGACTGATGTCACAATTTGCAGTGCAGAAGCAATCGGCAGGCGGAGGAACTTTGGCTCGCTTTTGGGGCAGGAGGGGAGTAAGGGGTGAGGTGGGATATTGGGGGCAGGAGGGGAGTAAGGGGTGAGGTGGGGTATTATTACTTATCGGATCAGTTGGCCTTGAACTATTTCCTGCTGTCTACCTGTCTCTGAGCTCTGGGATTTCAGGTGTGTACCAGCACACTTGGCTCTGGGTTAGGAACTTGGAAAAGCTAGAGACTGGGAAGAGAGACCAGTGGGTGAGTAAAGGAAAAAGAAGGTTGATCTACTGATTTGGATCTCACACTGAAGCCACTCCACAGACCCTAGCATTTGCAAACTGTCTTCCCCCAGCAGGTTTGCTGACCACTCCCCCAGTGGCCGAGTCACAGTTGGTAGTAGGCCACCGTGCTTTGCACCTAGCCTGGACGCTCTTGTAAGACAACCCGGTCTGTGAGGCCCCGTCAGGGCTGGAGGGAATCTTTTTCTTTGTAGGCACTGGGAAGTGACTGGGCTGTAAGAGCGGGCTTATTAATTCTTCTCATTTATGCAGGGGGTGACCACAGTCCTTGGAGCTATAGAGGTAAGACACCGCCTCCCACACAGACCTACTCTGGGAGTCCAGGCTTTTGAACTGCCCCACCACCTCCTCCAATACTAGCTCTCATCTGGACCCACGTCTCTGCCCCTCCCCTTACTCCTGCCTCCACGCTTCCTGACTCCTCCCCTTCACTTACCCTAACGGTTCTTGTCCTACTCATCAGACTTCTTGCACCTTTTTCTCACATGCCAGGAACCCTACTCTGGCCCGAGGTGTCCCCAGCTTGTGCCGGCCGATTTCAGTCCCCTGTAGATATCCGCCCGGAGCTCACCTCATTCTGCCGCGCCCTGCAACCCCTGGAACTACTGGGCTATGAGCTTCAGCCTCTCCCGGAACTGAGCCTGAGCAACAATGGCCATACGGGTGAGGTGTCTGGGGCGGAGCCTACGGAGGGGAGCGGCAATTAAACTGTGCTTGGGGGTTGTGCTGGTGCTCCTGGGTGGCTAGACATCACTCCCTTGCCACTCCCCACACAGTACAGTTGACTCTGCCACCGGGGCTGAAGATGGCTCTGGGACCTGGGCAGGAGTACCGGGCCCTGCAGTTGCATTTACACTGGGGAACTTCAGATCACCCGGGCTCAGAGCACACTGTCAATGGCCACCGGTTCCCTGCTGAGGTGGGCATTAGGCTGTCCCAAGAGGAACAAAGAGGGTGTGATCAAAGCTCTGGCCTGAACCTGACCCTTACACCCTCTCTTAGATCCATGTGGTTCACCTCAGTACTGCTTTCTCAGAACTTCATGAAGCCTTGGGTCGCCCAGGAGGCTTGGCCGTTTTGGCTGCCTTTCTGCAGGTACCACACTTGACACTCATATCCCATGGGTTCAGTGCATCTTGCTAGCAGAGACCCCGTTGTTCCAGCACTCTCAAGCTGGTCAATTAGCTGTCAGTTCCATTCATGCTTTTGCTCATTCATTCAGCAGCAGCATGGAAACGGGAAGCAGACTACAAGACGGCTTCCTTTAAGGAACCCACAAACAGAGACTGACAGTCAGAAATGAAGAACACTAAAAATAATGGTCACAGAGGAGGTGAAACTTAAATCCTTCACTGGTGGGAAACAAGGAGGAATGTTGCACAGGGAGAGAAAGAATATGGACCATTCAGGGAATGCCACATGCAACAATGGGCCTGAGGAAGAGTCATTTCTCGGCTACTTCTGTGACCCATCATTTCCCCACCATGAAATGCAGTGTTTATTCAGTGACCTCTTTGTACCCCTAATGATCAAGAGTGCACACACCATGGTAGGAGGAAGCCAGGAAGTGAGGAGATGAGATGCCTGTAAGACTCACTAGTGAAGTTCATGGCACCAAGTGCCTCATCATGTAGATGCAGGTTACACTCCAAGAGTCCAACTCATGAATTATTAAAGTGAACACAGAGGTAACACAAGCACAGAACATTGTGGATTTCTTCAGGAGACCCGAGAGTATACCAGGAAATAATGGGGGAAACTGTGAAAGTTAGCAGGGCCCAGATCACTGAGGGACCGAGTAGCCTAGTAAATTTTCTCCTCCTTCTTCAGTTTGCCACTGAAATCCAGTGCACCACGCTAATTCGTTTGCAAAGCAAGAGCAATAGAATTTGAATAATAAGATTTTATATTCCCCCAGCAATCTTAGAAGTGAGGAATGGAGAAAGACATGGGAAAAATATCCCATGTTCAGGCCTCCAACTATGGTCCTAGAAAGAGGTATCAATCTACCTTGCATTGTATCCCCTGCCCACCCCTGCAGGAGAGTCCAGAAGAGAACAGTGCCTATGAACAGTTGCTGTCACATTTGGAAGAAATCGCAGAGGAAGGTCAGTTTGTGGCTTGCCCTAGGGACTGTACACCTGAGAATGGAGATATGGAAGGGGTTGAGGGTGAATTGGCTCTGAGATTGGTAATAACTGTGGAAGTGATGAGCAACCAATGGGAGTAGGGAAGCTACTGTCCACAGGTTTGACAATTAGAAGTCAAAACTAAACAGAAAATAATATTCGACAAAAAAGCAAAGTTGAGACTGTGCATGGCAGCATGTGCCTTTAGTTCAAAGCCAACCTGGTCTACATGAGTTCTGGGTAGTCAGGGCTACATAGTAAGACCTTGTCTCATAAATGAACAAACAAAAAAAAAGCAAAGAAGAGAGAGAAAAATGTTTAAAACATAGGGTTGAATGTAGAAAGCTAAACTGATTTTGGGAACTGTCTACCATTTATAATCATCAAATATTTTATATTTATAAATGCTTTAGAGCCGGGCATGATAGATAGTGCATGATGGTAATTCCAGTGCTTGGGAGATTGGCTACAGGCCAAGTTGGAAGCCAGCCTAGGCTACATGAGACCATATCTCCAAAAAGGCTAGGGACATAGATTGGCGGCAGAGCAAGGGTGAGGCCCTAAATCCAGCACTGAAAAACCACTTTAGCTGAAAAGCTAGTTCCCTTCTCAGCGACTAAGTTATTTTAAATCTCAGTTTACTAGACTTTTAGGTTTTTGATAAACTGAAACTCAAGGAGAGTTTTTTTTTGGGGGGGGAGGGGAGTTGTTGTTGGATTTTTTGTTTTGTTTTTGACACAGGGTTTCTCGATTTAGCTTTGGAACCTGTCCTGGAACTCACTCTGTAGACCAGGCTGGCCTTGATCTCACAGAGATTCACCTGCCTCTGCCTCCCAAGTGCTGGAATTAAAGGTGTAGGCTACCACCGTCAGCTTTGTGTGTGCTTATTATAGTTACGAATATTAAAAGTATTTACAAGTTATTCTATGTGTACGTGTGCATGTGGGGATGTGCTCACTAGATAGCATGCAGGGCCTCCACCTCAGAGCTACATCCCAGCTCCATCTTCTTTTATTCCAATCTGGGATTAAGTCAGCAGTCCTGCTTGATATGGTAGTGTACTCAGAAGGCGTCAAAGGAGGGCTTATGACCTCACTGTTCTTGGAACTGGAGAGGTGGCTCAGCAGTGCAAGGCCTCCTCTAATTGCCCAAACCCTTTACTTCCTTTTGGATTACGCACACATAGTGAGGAGCAGTGAAACTCTGAGCTCCCAGGAGATGCGATCTAGGTGAGACCTCAACACAGACCCTACCCACAGGCACAAAGATTGAGATCCCAGGTCTGGATGTATCTGCACTGCTGCCCTCCGACCTCAGCCGTTACTACCGATACGAAGGGTCTCTAACAACACCTCCCTGCAGCCAGGGCGTCATCTGGACTGTGTTCAACCAGACGGTGAAGCTGAGTGCTAAGCAGGTGAGAGTGGGGTGTGGTATTGACACAGGCTGTTGGAAAATGGGAATGTAGCAGAGATGAGGCGTGGTCAAGGGACCATGGAGTGAAGGGCCATAGGGAGTTGAGGACCCCTTGCTTCTTTTTGTCTTGTACTATCTACTGACCCTCCTTCCCCCAGCTCCATACTCTCTCTGTTTCCCTGTGGGGACCTCATGATTCTCGGCTACAACTGAATTTTCGAGCCACACAACCTTTGAATGGACGAATGATTGAGGCTTCTTTCCCTGCCAGAGTGGACAGCAGCCCTGAACCAGGTGCACAGTTGTCTGATAGTCCATGTTGTCATATCCCCTGGCCACAGGCCCCTCTTCTCCCTATGTCTTCATTTGTGCCACAGCCTGTCACAGGTACTCACGAGCCTTGGCTCTAATGTCTCCTTTTTTCCCTTCAGTCCACATGAATTCCTGTCTTGCTGCTGGTGAGTTGGGGTCCCCTTTGTTCCTGATGCTGGGGGAAACCCGTTAGTATCATTCAGCCCTGAAGCTAGTACTTTCCCTTTCTGCATTCCTAACCAATATGATACGTCAGGTGGGGAACCCCCCCATCCCTCTGGTTTAGTTTATCAGAAAGGGGCTCCAGAAATCTTGTGATGCCTGTCCCCCAACACTCCTTTCACCTAGCTGCTAGAGGGAAAACGGTGCTGTCTTATCCCAGATCTCCACCTCCATCCTCCAGATGGCCTGTTCTGGAGACTGAATCCCTGGGGGCTGCCTGAGCACTCACTCCCGGGAAAGGGTCAGGAGTATAGGAAGTCAGCTTGGAGGGAAACACCTGGCACTCCCTGAGGCAGCCCCTCTTGTTCCCCAGGTGACATCCTAGCCTTGGTGTTTGGCATTCTCTTTGCTGCCACCAGCGTGGCCTTCCTCATTCAGCTGAAGAGGCAGCACAGGTATCTATGGCCCTCCCTTGGCACAGCTTTTTTTGTATAACCCAGAATTCCAGGACTGCGAATGAGCTCATTCAGGGCTGGTTTTCTGATTCTAGTTCCCTGTTCTATAGGCACAGAAGTGAGACCAAAGATGGAGTTAGCTACAGCCCAGCAGAAATGACAGAAACTGGAGCCTAATAAGGAGAAGCCAGCTGGAGGATTCTGGAAACCTCATCCTGTTCTGCCCATTATACAGTTTCTTTTTAACCACTAAGGAATCCTTTTAACTTTTCTTCTTTTCCTTAAAGTACTGTAATAGGATCTTATAGTGAAAAGGCAAAATTGGACTCAATTATTGCCCTCCCACACACTTTTTTCAGGGACAAGATTTCTCTATGTAGCCCTGGCTGTCCTAGAACTTGCTATGTAGACCACGATGGCTCGAACAGGGATCTGAATGCCTCTGTCTCCCAAGTGCTGGGATTAAAGGCATCCACCACCACCTAGCAATTCTTGCTTTACTGTACAGTCAAATTATTTACCACTGAGCTATACACCCCTAGGTCTTACTATGTAGCCAGGGCTAGCCTTGAACTGAGTGTGTATGGTAATGGAGTTTGAACCCGGGATCTTGTTCTGACTGGGCAAGTGTTCTACCAATGACCAAGCTTATAGCCCCTTCCCTTGAACTCTCTAGCCTCCTGTCTCAGTCTCTTGAATGCTGGAATTACAGGCATGCATCATCATGCCTGGCTCATCCGGATTATTTTTAAAATAAATATTTCTAATAAAACACATATAAAATAAATATTTTTTTTCTTTTTGGTTTTTCAAGACAGGGTTTCTCTGTGTAGGTTTTGGAGCCTATCCTGGCACTTGCTCTGTAGACCAGACTGGCCTCAAAGTCAGAGATCCGCCTGCCTCTGCCTCCTGAGTGCTGGGATTAAAGGCATGTGCGGCCACCGCCCAACTAAAATAAATATTTCTAAAGAAACATGTATTGCCTTTGTCCTTGAATCAGAAGGATGTTCTGTTAATCTCCTATGGCTACTGGGTAAAAAAAAAACAACAATTCCCACAAGCTCAGAGTGTTAACCCTTACAGCTCCTGAGGCAAGGATGTCCAAGATGGCCTTTATGTGCTAGTCCAGGTGTGAGTGGACTGTACTCTTCCTGAATTGCTCAAGTAGAACACGCCCATTTGCAGACTTTAGACGCACCTGCATTCCTTGTTCACTGCCCTTTCCCGGAATTACTCCAACTCCTTGCTTCCATTCTGCCTTTCACCTTGTTCCTACCCCCACAATTTTTTCTTTTCTCTTTTCCCTTCTGGACCAAGTCTTACTCTGTAGCCCAGACTGAATCAAGACTCAAGTCCTTGCCTCAGTCTCTCGAGTGCTGGGACTACAGGCCTGCACCATCATGCTTGGCTTTCCCTAACCCTCTGAGGACCTTGTGATGGACTGGGCCTGACCCCATTAACCCCCTCCCATTAACCCGTGATAACCATCTCCATCTCAGATTCTTTGCTCAGCCACACAATGTCTCTTTCTGGCTAACATGGCATTTCCCAGGGTTAGAATATGGACCTTGTTGGGGTGAGAGCACAGAGCAGTTTGAGTCAGGAGGTTGCCTTGGCCACACCCTCTAAACTTTAGTTCACAGGCAGTGAGCCTTTCGGGCTTCTACCCTGGTGGAGGAATATCTGGCCCAGTGACTGTTAAAACAGAGTTGTATCATGGATGGTGGTTCCGCCCTCTGAGAACTAGAGGCCAGGATAGTTTCCTAATAGTTTCCTAGGAACCGCTTCTCACAGTTGTTTGCTGAGTCCAGTATCCACACCTCAGAGGTCCCATTAAAAAGGGGATGCTGCTGTCCTCCCAGGACTACTGTCAACCAAAAAAAGGCTTAAAGGGCCCTGATGTGCCAGGAACATCAGTTTATTGGCCTGAGGAGGCAACTATATAGTCTGGTAGGCAGCACAGCCAGCCCTTACAAGTTGTTGAGTTCCAGAAGGGTCTGGTCCAAGGTCTGGTGAATCTCCACGTTCTCTTCCTTGGCACTAGCCAAAGTCTCTGTGAGGGGAAGCAACAGGTGAGGTGGGGGAGGGGAAATGGGAGGGAGGAACACGAGGGAGGGAACCAAGGGCAGGGAAAGGGGACAACACATACACAAAACATGTTAGGAGACACTTTATAGACCTAGGGCCTATGATGGGGGTGAATAGGTAGACAGACCAGACGCAAATATCTCTCCAGGCCTTGGCTGGGGTAGTGTCAGTGGGATGGGGAGGCCTGTATCATAAATGGGGTTGCCTTCCTTTAGAAGGTTTAGGAGAGTTGAAAACAAAAGGGAAGACAAAGGTTCAGCCAGGAAAGGGAGGGTCAGACAGACAGAATTGAGCTAGAAAACAGACCTGCAGCTGCTGTGAAAGCCCCTCTTGCTGAGATCCAATACTTTTCCGACCTTCACGCCAAACCTTTTCTGACTTCCAGTCCCACCCCTGTGCCTTACCACCCCATTTCCCTTCCGGCCATTCCTTCAGATTCTGGGATCCCGATTAAGTGCTCCAAGGTCAGTGATGGGCTGCAGAGGGGAAGGGAGGCTGTGCTTGATGGGCCCACATATAGTCACATGCATTGATTATCAGAAAGTGACAAGCTGGGAGTACCATGCAGAAGGATGTGTGTGGGCCACAGTGTTCTGTGGGAGGGCTGAGTGTCACAAGATTGAGGGTATTGGTAAAAGCCAGAGTCTCAGGAGTAAACCAGTGCTATGATAGTGATAAAGAGCTCTCTGGGAGCAGGAAAACAGCATGGAGACCAAGTTCAGAGTTTATTAAGTAGTAGAGGAGATGGGAGGTCAGTGGACAGTGGACAGATAGCAGGATAAAGCCAGTGCCAGAGTGGATGGCAGGAGTGATAGGCGTGCTCCCCTCAGCTGCCCTCGGCCTGACTATACAATGTTGCCAATTTGTGCTCCTCTTGGCTGTGCCCCCTCCCCAGAGACTGGAAAGAGAAAAGAGACGGGGGCCTGCAACGGCCGCAGTGGTTTGGACTCAGAGGGAGGTGATGTCATTGAGTGCGTTGTCCAGCTCCTCGCTGATGGCCTTGTACTTCATCTTCTGAGCATAGACTTCATCTGGGGAGTCCGAAGAAGGGAGGGGGAGGGAGCATGGGGAAGGAGATGGAGGGAGGGAGAAGGAGGTGGAGGAGAAGGAGATGATGAAATGGAAAAAAAGACTCAGAAAGATGGACAGAAGAGAGAGGAGAGAGGATAAACAGGCCAGACGGCAGTCAGGGTTTCCTCTCCCCCTTTCTCTCCTGGACTCCTCTCTGTCCTCTACACCCCAACTTGTCACTCCCCCCTGCAGCATCTCCCAGAAGCTTGTGGGTAGTGCTCTGAGCAGGCAGGCATGCATGCTTAAGAGGGAGAGGAAGGGTGCTGCTGGAAAGTCTAAAGTCCTAAAGTTGGAGATAAAATTCCTGCTTGCCTGAGGAGACTGAAAACAGGAGACATAGGGATTAATGAAAGTAAAGGGTTATCAGAGAGAGGTGACCTTGTGGATAATAGCAATAACCACAGACCAGCAAATACCTGGATTTCTGGTTTTGCCAAGTATAGCTCAATGTAGTATCTTCTATTAACAGTATTATATAAATCCTGATATTTAATCTAATAGTGGCTGGGATACAGCTCAGTGGCAAAGAACTTGACTAGTGTGTATGAGGCCCTAGGTTTAATCCCTAGCACTGAATAATAATAATAATAATAATAATAATAATAATAATAATGATATAACAATAAAAAAATAGCTCTGTATTCAGTAAAGAAGTCTCAGGGCTGCAGGCAATTCTGTGGTAGAACACTGGTCTAAAGCATTCAAGGCTGTGGGTTCCATCCCCAGCACAAGGGGGTGTGGAGTATCTCTGAAATATGACCATTGTATTGTGTGTCATTAGAGATGGCATTTACTACATTAGTGTTAGGCAAGACCAGCAGCATCAGCATTAAGGAGCTGGTGGTCCAAGCCTGTAATCTCAGCATTGTGGAGCCAGATTCCACGAGATCACCATAGATGAGGCCAGAGTAAGATCCCATCCAGTGAAAACAATCACTTGGAATAGAGTCTAGAATCCATTTGTTTTTCTTTTTTCTTCCTTTTTCCCTTTAAATCAAGGCCTTCCATGTGATCTACCAATTAAAAAAATTGTGTGGTTATGTAATGATGTGTGAGTATTTGCAGGTGTCTGTATGTTACGATGTCTGTGTGGAGGTCAGAGGTCAACTTTGATGTTGGTCCTCAACTTCTGCCTTGTTTGAGACACAGTCTTAGGATCATCATTTCAAATGACAGGCCAGTTGAACTTCTAGCCATTCTCCTGTCTCTGTGCCCCTACTTCCTATCCTGTAGAGTTAGTAGAGCTGGACTACAGACATGGCTACTGTGTCTGGCTTTTACACACGTTCTGGGTATCAGAGTTCATGTCCTCACATTGTGGGACACTGCTTTACCCACAGAGCCACCTTCCAAGCCCAGGAATATGCTGGCTTTTTTTAGATTAAAAAAAATGTGCCAGAAGGCAGTAGCACATACCTTTAATCCTAGCACTCAGGAGGCAGAGGCAAGGGGATTTCTGTGAGTTCAAGGACAGCCTGGTCTACAGAATTCCAGAACTGCCAGGGCTACACAGAGAAACCCTGTCTCAAAAAAAAAAAAAAAAAAAAAAAAAAAACAACCCCCAAAAAAACCAAAACAAAAAAACCCTCAAATGTATGAGTGTTTTGCCTGCATGTCTGTGTACTATGTGCATGTATAGTGCTAACAGAGGCTGGAAGAGGGTGTCAGATGCCCTGGATTTGGAGTTACTAAAGCTTGTGGGTTACCATGTAGATGCTGGGACTCAAGCCCGGGTCCTCTGGAAGAACAGCCAATGATCTTAACTGGGGAGCCAGCTCTCTAGCCCCCAGCAATCGGTTTTAATTCTCATTCATTTTAAACTCAGAGAAGCACTACAGTGGCATAATTCCTTGGATTGTGGATGACATGGTCCACCAGAGTCTGCAGAGCCCTGGGTAATCCAACTCATTTAACAAATACATTTAACAAATACAAATACATGAGATAAGGGCCAGGCTGACCAGGATGGGTGTAGAAGAGTATTCCTTTTACCTTCCAGGTCATCAATGGTTTTCTCCAACTTTGCCACAGATCTTTCAGCAAACTCTGCTCGGGTCTCAGCCTAGAATAAAGAAGGGATAGGAGACATGGCCAAGAAAGAGGCCTTCCCAAAGAGTCTCCCTGCAGTCACCCTTTTTTTCTTGTCTCAAACCCTCGGTTTCCTGCCAGCGGCCATCTTACCTCCTTCAGCTTCTCCTCCAGAAGTTTGATCTCCTCTTCATACTTGTCCTCTTTGGTGGAATACTTTAAGAGACATACACATGCCGTCAGCAAACTGCTCTTTGATCCCGAATCGTTTGGCTCTCCGTTGAACCCCGCAGGTTCCAGCTGACCTTGGTTAAGCACCTAGCCCTCCCTACCTAAGCCGTCTTCTCCACCCCACCAAGCCCATCCTCACTGCCCCTCTGGCCCCTCTACCTTGTCCGCTTGGGCTTCCAGGGATTTCAGGTTGTTGGTAACAATTTTCAGCTCCTCCTCTAGGTCCCCACATTTACTGCAGGGGTGTGTGGCAGGATGGAGCGTGAAGGCACAGTGGGGTGAGACAGTGGGGGTGGCACAGTGAGGGAGGGGTGGAGGAGAAAAGAGAAGAGCAAAGTGGTGAGAGTGACAGCAGGCTGAGTTTGGAAGCTGCAGCTCCACCCCCAACCCCATCCCCGAGTTCCCACTGCAGAAGAGAGACAGTAGCCTGAGATGCTGAGCTGAGGAGAGATATGAGGTGAGAAAAGGTGTCATTGCCTAGAAAGGCCCAGAGAGGTTACTACCTCCTCCTCGGAGGCTATCAGCGACTTGAGGGCCTGGTCCATGGTTCGGAGCTCCTCCTCCAGCTGCCTGGCTCGGCTGGGGGCAGCAGGCATAGATCAGAGGCCTGTCCCTGTGGCCTCTGGCCTGGGGAACTTCCTGACCACTGTGCACAGGGCCCCACAGCTGAGCCCTCAGCTGTTCTACTGCTCCCTTGGCAGCCCCAGGGTATCCTCACCTCTCAGCCACCTCAGCCCTCTCTTCTGAGCGCTCCAGCTCTCCTTCCAGGATCACCAGCTTCCTGGCCACCTGAGGGGAGGTGGGAGAGAGAGAAGTAGGTCAGTGGTGACACACTGGGACTTTGGGGTCTGTGGGTGAACGTGAAGTGGGCCGAGGCCATCACCTCCTCGTATTTGCGGTCTGAGTCCTCGGCGATATGCTTGGCCTCCTTCAGCTGCATCTCCTGCAGCTCCATCTTTTCCTCATCCTTCATGGCCCGGTTTTCAATGACCTTCATTCCTCTGAGAAGCAGCGAGAGAAGTGCATGTGGGGTCAGGACCAGCAGAGACAGGCGCCTCCCTCTGCTGCCCCGACCTCCCTCCCTCCAGGGCCCGATTCCCCACCTCTCGCTCTCATCAGCCGCTTTCTCAGCCTCCTCCAGCTTTTGCAGGGCTGTAGCCAGGCGCTCCTGCGCCCTATCCAACTCCTCCTCTACCAGCTGAATTCGGCGGTTCAGGGAGGCCACATCTGCCTCAGCCTGTGGGTCAGAGGGCAGAGGTAAAGGCTTTGTATGCCTTGGAGAGGATCAGCTAAGCTCCAGGGACGACAGCACAATTCTTCTCCAGAATCTTAGCTTTCTGGTTTCTGTGTGTTCAAAGTATTTTCCCCCATCTAAGCCTCTGCTAGGTGACAACCTGCATTCCCCCACAAGCTCCATTCTCCGGGGGTGCTGCCTCTACTGGCACTATGCATGGATAGCGATTAGGTGACTGGTTCCTGTGACCCCCTTGAAACCACTCCAAATGTTGACACCTAAGTCTGAGGCAGCTCTGATTCCTGCAGAGCAGAGCCTGGCTCAGGTAAGGGGGAGCTGGGAAGAATCAGTACAACCAGATTTTGCCGCTGCTTTTTAGCAGCCAATCACAGAATCAAGTTCTGTGATATCACCAGCTGCCAGGCAGACAAGCCAGGCCTGTTAGGATCTGTGACAGTAGCAAGGGGCTGCCTGCCAAGGTGACAGTGCGGGTAGGGGAGGGAATGCAAGCGATGCTACTCAGACTCTGAATATGGAAGCAAACCCTTAGAGATTTTGGAGAAGGTCCATGGAAACCCAGGCTATCCTGAGAACAGAGAGGTAGGTGGGGCAAGACGGCCTGTAAAGGAGATGACAACAGCAGTGTGGTTGTTAAGGGCACTGGCTCAGAGTCAGACTGTGTGTCGTCTCAGCTACTCCACACTTATTAGATGACCTTGGGCAGCACATTTGGCCTCTCTAAGCCTCAGTTTCCTCCTTCATAAATCGGAGCTAACAATCACAGCTCCTTTGGACGCCTCTGAGATAATGCACTAGACCAGGCGGGAAGGAAGCTCATGAAACTAAACAGGTTTTCAGTCCTATGCTACATTCACTGAACTGGTCCTCCAAGGGGCCTGGGACTCCTGTGCCTTAAAAAAAAAAGTATTTATTTTTATTTCATTTGTATTAGTGTTTTTGCCCACATGTATGTGCGCTGCAAGTGTGCCTAGAGCCCATATGGTTGCGAGCCACAGGGAACTGAACCCAGGTATTCTGAAAGAGCAGCAACTGCTCTTAACCACTGAACTATCTCTCCAGCTCCTCCCACCTTTTTTTTTTTTTTTTTAAGTTCCCAGTTAGTTCTAATGATAAGCCACCTATGGGAAATAGTGACATACTCTGCAGATAATGTTCTGAAAACATTGCCTGCTCTAAGTCCTCCCTTCATAAATGTTGGATAGCCCCACCGCATTTTCCAAGACAAAAGCAGAGCCCCCTGCTGAGATTTAAGACCAAAAAGAAGAAAGGAGTTGAGGAGTAGAGGGGAGGGAGGGGGCGGAGGGAAAGGGCTGGTAAGGCTGGCACAGAGGGCAGGCCCTGGGCAACACTGCAGGGCAAGAGAAACATCACCATATATAGAAAGTGGTTTATAGCTTGTCCTCCAGGTGCCTTCCATACCTGGAGTTAGGCCACCTAGAACAAGAGTCCATCATGGGCACAGGGCCCAATGAC